>NC_059133.1:93585844-93888874 GCF_020740605.2 Lemur catta | reverse complement strand
GCTGCTACACTCATGATTTAATGCTAACTTCACCCGCCTGACTGGTGGCACTACCGCAAGAAGTCAATTGGTGAGAGTTCATGGGGGTTGAGTACCCCAGTCTGTTATAAGCTTTTAACGATGGTGCACTGTGTTTCTGTTTGAAGTGGAATTTGTGAATAGTTGGACAGTATTTTTCAATTCTGTCTGCTTAAGAGCCTATCAGGTCAAAGAAGACCAAGAGAACTCTGAAGGAAGAAAACAGATTTTTTAATGAGGATTGGGAATTGCAATATTATCTTGTTTCTGCTAAAGATAAGATGAATTGCTTGCTTTGTGATACTGCAATACCAACATTAAAGAAATTTAATGCTCCTCAGTATTATAACACTCATAAAGACCACAAATATTTTAAATTAGAGGAAGAGGCATAAAAGGTTGTATTGCAGAAATTAAAAGATAAAAAGCAAAAGCAAAGACATTCTGTCAAGCAGCAATAAGACCTAGAAATAACAACACTGAAGCAACTTATAAAGTTGCTTATATATCTGGGGAAAAAGGGAAGTCATTCAGTGATGTAGAACTTGTGGAAGAATCATTGTCAAAGTTGTAGGATGCTTAGACTCCGATAACGTTTCAAAGCACAAACAACTGCCTTTTTCAAGAAGAACCATAACTGATCAGCACCATGAATTAGCCTTCAACTTACTGGAATAACTTCATGCAATACTTTGAAAGGAAAATACATATTATTCAATTGCTTTGGATGAAATCAACTGATACTACTAACTCAACACAGGCTTTTCACTTCATTTGGGTCATAACAGAAGATTTTCTTTGCTGCAAAGAGTCACTTGCTTTGGGCACTCTTGGGAACAGAACATGGGGAACAGATATCTTCAACAACTTTCAAGATAAATGTCATGAAGTTGGACTGAATTTGGTAAACTTAGTGAGTGTATGTATGTATGGTGCACCTTCCATGACAGGAAAACATGAAGGGTTTATTACACAGATAAAAAAAGTATTAACAGACCCAGATGCTCTCATTTCTTTTCATTGTATCTTGCATCAGCAAAATCTCTGTGCTAAAGCTACTATTTTAAGTGATACTTTGCAACAAGTTATGAGTATTGTTAACTATATTTGTGAAGATGCAACACCCCAAGCTCAGTTTCTCTGTTCGTAACATGCTAAAGTTGAAAGATGAGGTATTCATTGTGGATTTGCTGCTCATTCTAAAATGTGTTGGCTATCACAGGGACAGGTGTTAGCCAAAATTTTATCTCTGTGAGAACAGATAAATTTTATGAAGAACAGAATCAGTAATATGAATTATTGCAAGAAGATTTCAATAGGAATGCAGCATTTCTGTGTGGTAGCACGTCAAATCCAAACTACTTGAATATTTCTTTGCAAGGTACAAGTAAGTCTATATATGATAGGTGGAAAATCCAAGCATTTCTAAAAAAGCTATCCTTTTTCAAAACACTTCTTCAAAAGGAAATTTCAGATGAACATTTTGCCTAGTTAGCGAAGGTCATTGATGAACAGAATGATATATGTGAATCGTTTGAAGAATATGCAGCTGTTATAAACCTATTAATTGGAGAATACAATGAAAGGTTCACAGACTTCAGGAATCATGACATCACACTCAAATTAGCATTTCAGCTTCACCTAGTTGATATCACCAAGGCTTCTAAGGAACTACAGCTGGAATTGATTGAGCTCTCAGTAGATGACATTTTAAAGTCATTGTTTGATGCTAAGAAAGATCCAATTGAATTATGGAAAAATGCAGTGGATTATCCACACCTTCACCAACATGCCCGAAAAACGCTGTCTTACTTTCCAACCACTTATTGCTGCAAATCTACATTCTCCTACCTAACCCCAAACAACATGTCCTTAAGGTCACAAATGACTGACACCCCTCTAGAGGGTCAACTGAAACTGTGGACCTCCATGCTGCCCCCAAGTGTTCAAATGCTTTCCAACAAAAAGCAGACAAAACAAAGTCAATAAAAGATTAATTAACTTTAAAATTGACAATTAGTTTTCAATTTTTGAAATTATTAAGTATATAGTAGTTGGATTGTTACAAAATAATGTACATTTTTAAGTACATCTAATTGAAGTTCCTTGAATGCAGTCTTATTTGATCACAGCTATATTAATGAGCCTTCCAACATGAACCGGTTCTCCCCCCAGCCCAGGAGGAGACCCACCGTGGCCCTGGCTGGAAAGTCCAACTCACCCTACTTAGAATCCTTCGCAGGCCTTCCCACAGGACACACCCAGGAAAGCTGCATGTGTGTTTCTAGACCAGAGAAAGCTGGAAATGTGCAATCTCCTAAGCCCTTTTTATTCATCCTACAACCAACAGAATCAGAGAAGCCATCCAGAAACTAGTCCCAGGGTCTTAGCCAGCATTTACCGTTTACTAGAGCCAGGTAATGAGACAGGAGCAAGACACACTTTTCATCATCCTATTCCTCCTCCTCACGGCCCCCAGCTGCTCTCCACAGGACCCCCCACCTGGCTCTAGCCTCACTCTGCGGGGTCTGTGTCCTGGGCATTCCCTCGTCTGGACTTACCTGGCATCTACCCACACCCTTTCCAGGCGAGGAAGTTCCTGGGATGTCAAGGAGCTCACTGTGTAACCCCAGTTCCCTCACTTGGGAACTACCAAATGGCTGTCTTTTCAATCTGGGATGAGGCAATCCTTCTGAGGCATTAGAGACTGATGAAGACTGACCCCACCCAGCTGTACTGTGACAGTGGCTTCGAAGGCCATACCTCAAACCAGTGACCCATGGCAGACATGAGGGCCCACTAGGAGCCAGCTAGGGGGAGGACGAAGGTCCAGGGGTCTTTCTGAAGAGCCTCAAATCATGCCACATAAATGATAGTTGCATAACTTTGTGAATATACTAAAAACCACTGGATTGTGCATTTTAAAAGGGTGGATTTAATAGTATTACAAATTACATATTTATTTATTATTTTTAAATATGCTACCTGGACCTCCATTTCTGCCCACACAGAGGGCCAGCCCTGTTAGGGCTGTGGGCAGGCTTCCTAAATAGTCCTTTTCCTGGGAGAAAGATGTGCCCACAGTCTGGGCATTGTGTAATGACAAGAAACAGGCTCCGGGACCTTGCCCAGCAAGTTTCTATCCTTGTCGCCTTGGGGACACCACTACCCTCCACGGGACCACCATGAGGATTCTCCGTGCAGAGGTGTGGGGAATGCCATCCACCAGCAGGCACGTGGCAGGTGCACATGGATGCTAGTTTCCTTCACTCAGGGGACTGTTTGCATTGGGGGCTTTATTTTTTCAGCACTTAGTAACCTGGCTAGACAGTGCTCCATCCTAATTTACAAGGCTATTATAACTAATTTCCATATTGCTCTAAATAAGACCAGATAAAGGGGATGAGGTGGGGTCGGGGGAGAACTGAGGCATTTTGTAGGCTCTGCTGGGGTCAGAACTATGTTATATTTGCCTGAAAGTGTTTAAGACAGCTTTATTCCTCTCTCTTTCTCTCTCTCCTTCTTTCTCTCTCTCTCTCTCCACCTGGTGTCCCCAGGCCCTTGAACTTTGGCCTTATGTTGTTCTCTGGCTCTATCACCAGGCAGACTGAGCCACTGACTCAGGACAACCTGTGAGTTGCTGTACAGATGACAAATGAATCTGGGACTCTGTGGGCAAACACTGTCCAACTCACTTTGCACCATATGCCCCACTGCATTCCATGACCTGTCCTGTCCCCGACCTGTCCCTGCCTTGCTAGAGGAATTTGGGCTGGGGCCCATCCAGCAGGCTGGGGGAAGCCAAGGAGAGCGTGCTCGAAGCTTGAAGGCGGCTGGGAGAAGCATGTCCTGGCAATTAAGCCTGGGCTGGGCTGGAGCGTCCTCTCTGGCTGCTCTTCCAGCTGTTCCGTCAACACTCCAGGACAAATGAGGTGTTGCTGTCAATCAGGGAAGATGCATGGCATCCCGACTGAATGCTCCCCAAGCTAATGGGCCTGCTTGGGAGACATTCAGCATTGAAAGAAGCTCTTTGTTCTGGGGTGGTGAAGCATTTTGCAGGAAAGCCTCAGCAGGTGGCCATAAAGTATGTGACAAACTGCATGGGGGAGCCGCAAAGCCCCTCCAGGCTAGTGGTAGCCTCACAGCCCTCCAGAGGGGCCTCTCAGCCTAGCGACACCAGCAGAGCTGTGGAGTAGGAACATTGCATACCCCCACCCCAACCAAGGGAGGCCCACAGAAGCCCAGAGCTCCCGTCTGCATGTTGGGACGGGCCGGAGGTCTTAGTGCTCAGTGCGTTCACACACATTCTTGGAGCCCCGGGTCTGAACAAGGAGGAACTCACAGAGATGACCACAGACCCTGCCCTCCAGCAGCTTATGACTGGGGAACCGGGCAGGAGGCTGAAGGCTGCAGAAAATTGACAGTAGAGGGGCCATTGGGGGTGGGGCTCAAGCTTCCCAGCCCTCTCCCCTAAGGATCTAGGCCATGGTCAGTGTCCCAGGGCTCAGCTCAGCCCTAGCGAGGGCGCCCTGGGCTGGGGTAGGACGGGACTTAGGCCTGGCCTGCCCAATTCATTAGCTGGTGACCTTGGATAAGTCCCTCCCCTCCTTTCCCTTCTCCTCACTTACACAGTGAAGGTAAAGGATCTCTGGGGACCTTTCCAACTCCAGAGTTGTGTGCTTCTTCGATGGTTTATATTCATTCATCTTTGTCACCCCAACATGGCCTCAAATCCACACAGTCCCCTGTGTTGTCACAGCCTCCTACCCTTGCCTGACCCCGGCCTGGGGCCTCTCCTCACTGCGCCCGTAATGGTACCCCTGTGGGCCCCGCCTGCTCCAGGCCCTCATGCCTGCTGACATCCCGCCTCCCAGGCAGAAACCCCACATGTCCCTCCAGAGCCCTCCCCAGTCACACCCCCCAGCCCACCTCTCTCCAAGTTCTGTGCATACAGAATCTTGCATGTATCAAAATCCAGAGAGCCCCGGAAGATAGGGCCCATGTCTCTTCTGTATGTGGAACTCTCACCTGACCCGTTATTGAGGACGGGGTCAGCAAACTTCTGTAAAACTGCAGACAGTAAATATTTTAAGTTTTGCAAGCCACATGGTTTCTGTCACAACTACTCAACTGTGAAGCTGAATCACAAAAGCTGTCATATACAATGCATAAGTAAACGCATGTGGCCAAATTCCAGTGAAATTTTATTTATAAAAGTAGGTGGTGGGCGGGATTTGGCCCCCAGGCCACAGTTTGCGGGCTCTTGACCTAGGACAGGCCTTACCGATAGACGCACCCGCACCTGGCCTCTCTCTTGTCACTGGGATTGTTCCCACGTCTGTCTGCTGTACTGCACTGTGAACTTCTGACTCTGTGCCTTTTAAGTCTCGAACCCCACTGTCTGACACTCTGCCTTATATAGAGTAGGTGTCCAATACATGCTTATCCTGTGAATGCTCTGATCTGAGGGTACGTGTTTCAGATTTCGCAACCTAAGAAGATCACCACCAAGACAGACCATGAGATACCAAGAGGCAGACCAGCCCAGACGGGAGGACGGCCCTGGGCTGAGACCCAGCCACATAAGTTTGGACCGTACCTGCCAGAAATTTCGGAGGAAGCAAGCTGGCCTGCTGGCCTCAGCACTGCTCTTGGAGAGAACTCCGTTCTGCTACATCAAAGAGCACAGCTCCTGATCAAAAGTTTGGACCAGACACTCTACGTCCTGGCTCCCTTCCTCTGTCCCCTCCCACGCTAACTATTCCCGACTGACAGCCCTCCAGGGACTGGGAGCAACCATAGAAGGGAGCTGTGGGAGCTTCCAGACCCTTCAGTCTGAACCTGTAGCAGATGCCCGATATCTACGGCTAACATGTTCATTACGCTGCGCAGGTATCAGAGACCGACCAAACATACCAGGCCATGTGGCTTTCTCGATGCTCTTGTGGTTAAGTGCAATGACCTTCATTCTACAGAAGAGTAGATTGAGCTCAGAGAGGCGGTGACTTGCTCAAAATCACCGCAGTGAGCATCATGACATGGCCACTATAAAACCTGATGTGACCTAGGCCACATCTAGAATGACAGAAAGGAAGAGGCCCCTCTATGACCACTGGTGCATTTCAAGATATCAGACGAATCAGGTGAGGAAGGAAAGGAACTCAAGGCCACACCTGATGAAAAATGAATGAAGGAACTTGAGTCGTTTGACTTGTCCGAGAGAAACCCAGGGCAGGGTGCGGGTGAGGAACAATGACATCTGGCTTCCGGCAGCCTCTGCAGACCAGGATCAGACTTCGTCTGTGTGGTGCCGAGGGGCAGGGCCAGGCCGGCTAAGAGGAAGTGAGTGACTCCCTCAGTCCACTGTTCTGGCCATGGCCCAGACACCATTTGGAATTATGTCCCAAAATATGACCAGGTCCTTAGCGCATTATTTTAATCACTTCACCTGCCTTTTTGGAGTAAGACAGTAAATAGACATCCCTTCATCAATTCCCATAAAGAGCAAATGTTTATTGTAGCAAGGGGAACAGTGTGGACCCCCACAAAAAATTCATGTCCACCCAAAACTCAACCTTTTTGAGCCTCAATTTCTTCATCTATAAAATGAGGAGCATTCCACTTACCTAACAGTATCCTTGTAAGAATCAGAAAGAAAATACATGAAACGCAGTCTGGTCAGTACGGTGCCTCACAAGAGAGACAGTCAGAATGTGACTTTATTTGGAAGAGATTTTGCAGATATAACTAGCTACGGTGAGGACATCCTGGACGAAGGCGGCCTGGTGTCCTTATCAGTAGAGGGAAGGGCACACGGAGACACGCACAGAGAAGGAGGCGACGGAAAGACAGAGGCAGAGATCGGGGGGATGCAGCTACAAGCCAAGAACACCAAAAAGGGTGGCGGCCGTCAGAGGCCAGGACACAGCTGTGGGACAGCCTCCCTCAGAGCCTCCACAGGTGACCTCCAGAGCTGTGAGAGAATAAAGTTTTATTGTTTTAAGCCAACGAGTTTGAAGTAGTCTGTCATGGGAGCCTTAGGAAACTAATGTATTAATAGTAGCTCAGAAATATTATTGGACTGAGCATTCCACAAAGAGGCAGGATAATGTGGTAGCTGAGAAAATGTAATATGAAGGAAATGCTTGGGTTCAAATCTCCAGCCAACCATTCACCAGCTGAGTGACCTTGAGCAAGTTATTTAACTTTCCTATCCCTCAGTTTCCCCTTCTGCAAAATAATAGGAGTATCTACCTCCTAAGATTGCCATTCAAAGTGCTAATACATGTAAACCACAGAGAACTGTGTGTATCAGGGAAGGTACAACTATAAATACGCTAAAGCAGAGCAGAGTTTTGGTCTTATATTTTACTACAATCACTACTACGAGTGACCAGTAATTATGACCCTCTGTCTATTAAGTGTGAAGCACTCAACCAACCAGGCTGTGTGTGATGTATTTTCTCTCTAATCCGTACAGTGATACTGCTGGGAAGTAGAATACATCTCATTTTATAGATGAAGAAATTGTGGCTCAGAAAGGTTGAGTAACTTGTTCAGAATCACACAGTAAGAAGTGATGGAGTCAAGACTTATGCTCAGGGCTGTCCAACTTCCAGGCCTTTCCACGTGTCATGCTGCCCCCTTGGACAGGGAGCGATTCTGTTCCCCCCTGTGCCTTAGCACAATGCCTGGGTCGTAGTTAAGTGTGCCCCAAACTCTTGATGAATTAAGTGATTCACTAATTACAATATGAAAGCCCCAGATATTAGCATCATTGACTTTCTCTTAATATGGATCCAAACAGTGTAGAAATGAGTCCTAACGCCAACAAAGCTAGAGATCATCAACCCCTAAATGAGCCAACAGATGACTAGGAACACCACAGTCCCACACTGGTTATACAGCATCACATCCTATGTGGACACGCACACCTGCTGGAAACAGGACATTTTGTCACTTAGAGAAGCCAGGGAAGGCAGCACTGAGATTTGGCGCTTCCCTGAAGGAACACGAGGCCCAGTAGCATCATTAAAGTTTCAACCGTCTGTGGGAAATGGAGGAGGGAGAAAAGGCATACCTTCTAAAATTTTATCTTCAAGCAGATTGCTCAGGCTTAACATTTGCTTTGAAGAAAGAGTGGAATTCACCATCAGGAACATTAAAAGTAGGGTAGCTGCTGCATCCACAAGCACGGAAGGCCTGGAAGAACATGGCGGTGTTCTTCATCCTTCTCCATGGAAAGCACGGCTTGATACTGGAGCTGTCTGCATTTCCTACTCCCCAGCTAGGAGAACGGGGACAAAGGGCAGGAAGCAGCAGCAGGCTCGGAGCTAAGGAGTCAAGGGAAACTGAGTCCATAGCAAGTACTTTTTTCTTCAAATAGTCGAACAGCAGATGAAGCTGTGGGCAGGTAAGTAAGAGTTGACTGTACCCCAGACACAAGAAACAAAGCCAAAGTCCTCCTGTTTTCTGGTGAATTTCTGATGGGATGAGAGAGAAGAAGAAATTCAAACAGGCAAGTTACTCCAGCTCAGATACAGGTCAGAAGAGGAGACACAACCGCACGTGGCTGTAGAGTCCCAAACAGGTGCCAAGCCCTCTCTTGCTACAAGACCCCTGTGAAACCCCAGCGTTACCAGGACAGAAGCCACCATTCCATCCTCAAGGCTCATTGTCTAGGAGGGAAACGGACATGAAAACAAATTATGATAAGATTGGCAAGTTGTGACATAAGTGGAGATGAGGCCTAGGGTCTGTGTCTGGGGTCGAGTCGGAAGGGTAGAGACTTGCTGCTGATAAAGCAAAGAGGTAGGCCAGGGACTAATTGCATGAACTTGGCACAACACGCCTAAGAAACATGAACTTGCTCTTAGGTGCTTAGAAGCCATTTAAAGCTCTTAAATAAAGGAGTGGCGTGATCAGAGTTGCTCTTGGAAAGATCACTCTGCTACAGCATGAAGACGGCTTGGAGAGGCAGATCTGGGGCCAGTCAGGAGACGATGAGTGCTGGAATCGTGGTGGTGGCAGTGGGGAGGATGGGGTGGAAACAGACATGGGAAATGGGACTGGCGTGACTCAGTGTCCAGCTGAGACCTCTAGGAGGCAGCCAGATTCTGGTGTAGCTGGCAGGGAGAATGGTTAGCACAGCCACAGAGACAGAGAAAAGAGAAGACGCAGGGTTGACAGAGAAGATGCCGAGTTTATTTATAATATGAAGATCTTGAGTTTGAGATGCTTCTGGACACCCAGCCAGTTACGTTCAGGAGCCAGATGGAAGAGCCTGGAGTACACGGGACAAGTGCAAGTTAAATAAGAGCATTTGGGAGTCACCATAGGTAGATAGTAACTTAGGCCATACAAATGGGTGAAATTGCTCAGAAAGAGTGGGTACAACAACGAGTAACGAAAGGGAAGAAGGAGAAAAGAAAGCTGAAGGCAGAACTCTGAGAACACTAATATTTCAGTGGTAGAGAAGGAAGAAAAGAACACGCAAGAGAATAAGAAGGAGGCCACAGGGGCAGAGGAAATCCAGGAAGAATCATGATTTCCTGGAAACCCGAGGAAAAGAAAATGCCAAGTAGGAAGAAGTAGTCAACCGTGTCAAATTCAATAGAAAAAAATCACATAAAACAAGGGTTGAAATGGTCTTCTATTCTCAATGAACAGAAATGCCAAAGGAAATTAAATAATAGGGAGCAGATGAGCATGGTTCCTAGAATTTAGAAGGTATTTGGCAAATGATGGGTGGATACATGGATGGACGGAGGGACGGAAGCATATCCCTGCTGACTGCCCCGATCGGACCCACTGTCTGCGTCATGAATTGGATTTGTGATGGTTCTAACCAGAGCCAGAGAGATGGACAGAGGCGACCTCAGGGAATCCCTTCCACATTAAGTTATGTAGTATTTCACATTATCTACAGAAAAAACGAAATGTGCAGTCCACAGAAAAGCAAAAACAAAAAAACCTTTATTCTACCAAGAAGTGTCTTCCAAAGGTCATTCCATCTATCCCCCTGCCTCTGGCAGAATGTCAAGCACCCTTTCTAGCGCTCACCCTCCAATCTAAAGACGCCCACATATGCACGCACGCAGATCAGACTTTCCAGAAAGGAGGGAGGAGTGCGTGTGTGTCTACTCTACCACCTCTTGCTTCCTGGCGGGGGCAACGGAAAAACTCGTCATCAGCACAGCTGCCGCCTGGAGCCAGCGGCACAGCCACAGAGCCAAGTCTCTGTGAAATGCATCAGATCGAACTCCATGATCAATAATAAAATCAGCGGCCTTCTCAAAGCCAAAGGGGTTGGAATTCAGAAGGGGCAATCCTGTCATTTCTTCTGGGGCCGTACAGCACACTCATTTTTGTGGGATTTATGGCTTTAACCAATTCCCCAGATGCAGGCACAACTTTACAGCAGTCAAGCCTTTTGACTGGGGAAGGACGGGGTCAGGTGCGTAAGGATATAACCATCGAAGGGGCTCGTGGCCCTCTAGGCGCCCCGCTCCCTCCGGCTCTACCAGGAGAAACCCAAACCCATATGAGGGGTAACCACCAGCTCACTGGAAGAACGATCCTTTGTTAAACAAACAATGTCTCTGGAACACTTTGGGTCTCGTTGTTCCTTTCCAGGCTGGAGACTGAAGCTATAGAAATAAATTAGCGATTTCAATAATGCTCATCCTGGACCGCTCCCACCGGCAAACAAAAACTCCCTGGCAGGGGCTGGAGGACAGGATTAACTCTTTCAGGCTATGGTTGGAGAGGAAGGGTGGGGTGGGTGGCTAGGAAAGGCAGAGAAAGAGAATTCGAAATGGAAATACTGACAGAGAAAGATATGCCGAGTGGCGCTGAAATAAACACGGAGTTATTTTCCTCCTGGGTTTTAAGAAAGGGAAGGAAAGGAAGAGGCAAAACATCTCTAGGTTCATATTGAGACTTTGTCTGACCTGTACCAACTCAGTCCCTGAAGCCCATTGCCTCTCCTACCGTCGGAATAAACTGCACCTGCCCCTGACACCTGCTCCCAGGGCCCAGGTGCCCTGGAAGGGGGTGAGTGTGGGACATTGGGCTTGTGGTCTTCATACTAGAAACGGCAGACTCAAATGTGGAGTGCTTTTCTGGAGTGAGGCTCCATTCCTCTTGACTTGAGAAGCTTCTACTCTGCTCTGTCTTCTCCGCATCTTAGGGAAGGGAATTTTGAGCGTCATAGAACTTCACGGGCCCTTCAGAGAGAAAGGCTGGGGTCTGCACTTCTCCTCACACAGGCATGGAGGAGGGACAGTGCCAGCATCGGGTTCTGGCCTGCTGGCTCCACAAAGGACATTCGCAGCTTGGTCAGACATCAGAGGGACTAGTGGCCAAAGGACTAGAGTCATGGGACGGGTCTTCTTTTCTGAGGTTTGGAGGCAACATCAAAGATGGGAGAGGCGTTAGCTGGGTGGTCTGAGAGAGCAATCGGGGGGAGGCGAGGGACGGAGGAAAGGACACAGCCAGGTCGCCCACACCCCCCAAACAGAGCTGTCTTTGTTTTCCTGATGCAAAGGCCACAGCAGCAGACTATGGCCCCAAGAGAAACGGCAGAGACCTGATAAAACTGGGCCAGGAGGCAGAGCCTGGACCACTCTGGAGTCCTCAGGCCCCCACAGTGCCGCCCAGGGGAGAGGTGCTGGGCAGGGGAACAGAGGAAGAGGAGGCCAGAGGGCAACCCTGAGGAGGATCAGGTTAAGAACTGGATGGGGGCACAGGAGAGCCAAGAAGGCTGCTGTGCAGACAGAGACGCTTCCTGTGGCTTTCCGACTAGGGCTTCGTGTGAGCCCCGTCACTGGGGAGTGCTCGCCACCCACCACATGCCCCGTTGGAAACCCCTGACACCACTAACACGCACAGCTTGTGTCAGCCTAGAGTCTCATTAGTGGCTCCATTTCCCTTTCCAGGCTCCCTGTCAGTCCCCTGCTAGGGTGCTGAAAACTGAGTGCAGTGAAGTAGCTCAGGCTCAAGTGCAGGGCTTAGAGCCACCCAGTCAGAACTGGGGCTCCCCGGAGGTAGAAGTCACACATCCCCCAGGGTAGGGCCACCTACTGTATTGTTGAACCAAACCCGGAGGTGCCTTCTGCCCCGAAGCTCACTCATAAATACACAAGCACTCGGTGTAAACGCCGTGGAAATGTCACTGAGCTGTGTCTAACATGCGTCCTGATTACTTCCTCCTGCTCAGTCATTTATGTCCTTGATTGGAAATGGCACAAACACGGGTGGGCCGTGCACATGTATGTGTTTGACGTCTGCTTGGCTGTCTGGGCCTCTGGACACTCTCCTCAACTCTGTTCAAGCGTGGGGAGGCAGGTCCCATGGTGAAGCCATGTGTGGAGGGGCCTAGGCTGGGGACCTGAGCACGTCCCTGCTCCTCTACTGCTGGGACTGGGGTGCAGCAAGGCACACCGCCTCACTAGACCTCGGTTTTTCCATCTATGAAATGAGAAGTTTGGATGAGATGACTGCTCTCCGAGGTCAATTCTAGCTCTTGATGTTTTCTAGTTTCCTTTAATGCACTTTAAACAGTGCTGTGTATTTATAATTAATCTTTATAATAGTTAACACTTATTGCTTGAGCACTGGGTAGCAGATATTTCTATAATCCCTTTCCATGCATTATCTAGCTTAATCCCCACACCAGCCCTGTTAGATATATATTATTATAAAATCCCCATTTTACAGATAGAGAAACCAAGGCACAGAAAAGTTAAACTTGTGGCCTAAGGCCACACAGGTAGTAAGCAATGGAGATGGGAAACCTATGGGAAGGCAATCTCCCTCCAGACCCTGCACACTTAACTATGACATTATATGGCCCCTCTGGCAATAAATAAAGGGAAAGACATTTAGAATCTGGGCCTCTCACCAGTCAAGGTGCAAGGCAAAACCAGATAACAGCCACTGTGGGCAGTGATTCTAGCTGCTGCCACAAGGACACTGTAAAATTCATGAGAGGAGAAGATGAAATTACTAGCCTCTGTCTGGAGCACAAGGGCAGGTTCAGTTGCAGCAGCATCATCCTACCCCGTCCGCCTGACCGGCCCCACGTGCAGGCTGATGAGAATGCCAAGTGCAGATTTGAAAGCCTGCCCTTTCGCCCCCTCCCTCCCCGACTCCTTACCACTGCTATACCTGCAAATAGCTCTTAATGAAGAGCAATAACTTCAGGATGGAAACGTGGCCCAAAGGCAAGATCCAATCACCAGGGCCCAGGGGCCATCTTTGTACTGGCCCAGGACAGCTTGCACTTTCTGCACCGTTCCAGAGATGATAAGCAGGCAATGGCAATGCAAGCACCAAGAAACCCTCCCTGGTGCCCAGGTGAAGGTGTCCGGCCTGCTCTGGGAAGATGGTTCCACTTGCCCAATAGTGTGCACTGGAAGGAAACAACAAACACTGAGGTCCCTCTCTCCAACCCACGACCCAGGACAACATGCTGGGCCTACAGATTGCTCTAGATCACCTGGACAGAAAACGAGCCAGACAAAAGTGAAAGGAAGCCAGCAGGCAAACCCACAAACCTACTCTCTTCCCCCTGGTGAGGAAGGGCACACACAGACCCAGGGCACGGCTGCCAAGAGAGCAGAGGGCACCCTATGGCACACGCACAGCCTTCCCATCCACCATCATCAGAACCATATGCAAAAATCTGGTTCCGATTTGCGCAGCCATCCATTCCTGATTCTACCAGAAAGCACTACATTTTTGCTCTACTATTTCATCTCCCTCTGGTCCAGCCTGCTCTGGCCTCATGTCAGATTAATATTCCTATTCTGTGGAAGCCAGACGAAATTTCCTTTGGTGGGGTTGACCTCTCCAGTTGGCCACGGCTGCCTGGAAGCTTACAAAGCCTGTGGCGGCCACCACCCCTTCCCCACCCCTGGGGTCCGGAAGTGTAAACACTCAGGGTGGCCCCTGACTCAGACAGAAAGTTATTAGGAAGCAGTGAGGCTTTACAAGGTGTCAGAGCTTTCACCAAGCTCTCGGGTTGGGTGAGCTGATCTCAAGGTTTTGCAGAAAGAGAGCAATGGAATGAAAAATACACCAAAGACACAGCCCAGGATATGTCTGATGTTCATGTTTACTGACTAATGACCAAGTCTGGGCAAAGGAAGGAGGCTATAAGAATAGAAGCAGGTGATGATAATAATAACTATTATTTAATGAGCAACTTGCCATATGTGAAGCACTGTACAAAAGGCTCTTAATGCATCGTCTCATTTAATTCTCTCAGCAAATTTGGCAAGTAGACACTATTCTTTTTCCCACTTTACAAACAAACAAAGAAAAAATGAACCTAAGAAAGGTTTGGTGAGTTGCCCAGAGTATCAGTAAGTGGCAGAGCCAAGATTTGAACCCCGGCAGTCTAAATCCAGAGTTCAAGCCCTTAACCACTGTGCAACACTACCAGCCCTGAGTTATTTGGAATAGTCCTTAGTGAGCCATGATGAGGATGATTTTGAGGACGGTCCATGGCTAATTAGGACTCCTGAGCTACTATATTTCTGCCTCCACCTGGATCACAGACCCTGACTGTGAATCAACACATGTTCAATAAAGGGGACATTAGTCTTCAATAAAGGGGAGTAGCCTTCTAACTCCATCCAAAGTCAAAGAAAACACTCTCTCATCTGTCTTTCTGGAAATCTGCACCCCTACTTCTCTCCATGAGCAGAGGGAACCAGAACTAACTGCATATTGTATTACCGCCGATGCCCAGGAGCTGTCTGGAGTGGGCCAAGGTCCTGGCCTGAAACTCGGGACCTGTCTTTTAGGAGGAGAGGCCCTGGACAGACACCCTCTCTGAGGCCCTTCCTAGGCAACAAATCTAAGCTCTGATGACCCTCCCAAGCAAGTTTAAAGGCAGAGAGGAAAAGTAGAGATTCGAACAGATATTTGTACGCTCATGTTCATAGCAGCATTACTCACAATAGCCAAAAGCTGGAAGCAAAGCAGGCGTCCGCCAACGGATGGATGGTAACAAAATGTGGTCTCTATCCACAATGGAATACTACTTGGCCTTAAAGGAAATCCCGTCATTTGTGACAACATCGATGAACCTAGAGGACATTATGCTAAGTGAAATAAACCAATCGCAGAAGGGCAAATATTGCATGATTTACTTACGTGAGAGATTTATAAGAGTCAAACTCATAGAAGCAGAGAATACAAGTGGTTGCCAGGGGCTGAAGGCTGGGGGAAATGGGAAGCTGTTGTTCAAAAGGCATAAAGTTTTGGTTATGTCAGACAAGGTCTAGAGATCTGCTGTACAGCATAGTGCTTAGAGTTAACAATACTATATTGTGCACGTCAAAAATTGTCAAGCAGATGGATCTTATGTTACATGTTCTTACCACAACACAAAATTAAAAAACTAAAATACAAAAGGACACAAGGACACTGTGGGAGATGTTGGATATGTCTATCATCTTGACTGTGGCGATGGTACCACAGATGTTTGCATATGTCTGAACTCGTCAAACTGCACACATCAAATTCATGTGTTTCTTTGTATATCAATTCTACCTCAATAAAGCTGTTTTTTAAAAAAGGAAATTCTGTTACATGCTACAGCATGAATTAAATTTAAAGACATTATGATAAATGAAATAAAAGGACAAACATTGTATGATTCCACTTATATGAGGTACCCAGAGTAGTCGAATTCATAGAGACAGACAGTCCAATGGTGGTTTCCAGGGGCTGGGGTGGGGGCGGGGCATTAGTGTGTAACGGGTACAGAGCTTCAGTTGAGGAAGACAAGAAGGTTCTGGAGATGGATGGTGGTGTTGGTGCACGACAATGTCAATGTATTTAATGCCACAGAACTGTACATTTAAAAATGGTTAAAATGGTAAATTTATGTCATGGCTATTTAACCACGATAAAAAGAAACGTTTATAGTAAATGTTATTTCTCTTGAATGTAACCATAATTAAAACTTAGGCTTGGATTTAAAAAAAAAATCAGGGAGGAATAAGGAATTAATAAAATCCACAGATGGAAATGAGCTAAATTCACTAGCTTCAAACCCCAATGAAATATGATGATGGATTCACCGAAATATGGGAAAGTGAAAGTTAAATCTTCCGATATTAAAATTATTTAATTAAGCAACCCTATCTGACACAGCAGCAGCCTCAGTAAAAATGTATGATTTGAGATCACTCACGAAGGGGCCCTGAGCCCAGCCGTGAGAACACGCTGCTTCCACCGGGGGTTTGCTGCGCTGGGGCTGCCCCCACTCCCCTGCCCTGCAGCGGAGCTGCGCCAACAGCATCCCAGCGAATGAGGACCGGCAACCCGGGAGGCTCAGCCAGCCATACCGCTG
Organism: Lemur catta; assembly: GCF_020740605.2. NCBI lineage: Eukaryota > Metazoa > Chordata > Mammalia > Primates > Lemuridae > Lemur > Lemur catta. The sequence continues at coordinate 93,872,487 of NC_059133.1, read as the reverse complement.
GGTCACAATTTGTTCTCTCTTCAGTCATTTTCTTAGTCAATCTCCTAATGGTTTTTTTGTTTGTTTTTTGTTTCTTTGTTTTGAGAAAGGGTCTCACTCTGTCATCAGGGCTAGAGTGCCGTGGCGTCAGCCTAGCTCACTGCAGCCTCAAACTCCTGGGCTCAAGTGATCCTCCTGCCTCAGCCTCCGGAGTAGCTGGGACTACAAGGGGTGCCACCATGCCTGGCTAATTTTTCTATTTTTAGTAGAGATGGGGTCTCGCTCTTGCTCAGGCTGGTCTCAAATTCCTGACCTCAAGCAATCCTCCTGTCTCGGCGTCCCAGAGTGCTAGGACTACAGAGGTGAGCCACTGCAGCCAGCCAGTCATTCAACTAATGTGTCTTGACACCAGTTGTTTTTGAGCACTGTGTGGCTCTGGAAATAAAGGAGGCAGAGAAAGAGGGATGGAGATTGTTTACAAGCACTGTCTCCTGTAAGTCCCCCAGCTCTGTGGGGTATGTACTCCTGATGTGTCCTTTGTTGTTGTTGTTGTTTTAATGGAAACACAAAGTCTTATGAAAGAGATAAGGAAACCTTTGGATGGTTACGCAGGGATTTGGATTCAGGTTTGTCTGCCCACAAAGCATGAGTGCTCAGCTGCTATCCTACGTTGCTAGCACAGAGGAGCAGTGCAGAAGTGCAGAGACGAATTCCACGTGATCCCTACCCTTACAGAGCTTACCGGCTGCTGTGGAAGAGTTGGACAAATAAGCAATCACATTACAAAAAATAAAGGTCAGTGTAGCGAGTGCCCAGGAGCCCAGGTGGGAGAAGTCAGGACAGTCCTACAAAGATGGGACTCAGGAACAATAAATGCCTGTGGGGTGTCTCATCCTTCCCCGGCTGTGGGGCTCTTGGGAGCCAGGGCCAGGCCTCCTGTGCCACAGAGACTTGTATGTGCCGGCCACCAGCTAAGCCATCAACCCCGGAATGACGAAGTTCCCAGGTAGAGGGCAAATGAAACCTGTTAGGTCAGCATCTGACTGAGAAGTGAACCCTTTCCTAAGAGAAGTACTGACATTTCACTCAGTGAAGCTCCCCCTCCAGGGCTTTTTACCACCTCCCGGCGGCCTGGAGGACTCATGGCGGTTGTGTGAATACTGCGGGCCTTGGGGCCCAGACAGGGAAGATGATCGGGGACGATATGTCTGTGGACAAGCAAGAGCGGGTAACAGATGGAAAATAGGACTCACCAGGGCTTCTCTGGTTTGTGGCCCCTGGGGCTTAAAATTCCATTCTTTTTTTTTTTTTCTTTTTGGCCCAGACTTGCATCTTGGGGAGAGCATTTCTGCCCAGAAGTGATAATTCCCACCAGTACTGAGTCCCTGGCAGCATGGAAAATTTTCCCCCAGAGTCCGGGGAAGGTGGTAAGGCCTCCTGTGGCTACAAAGCTCATTCCTCTACTGTGAAAGCTACTCCAAGACTCAATGCCAACTCACAGACCAAGGCAAAACATGCCTTCAAACTGTCACACTGGACAGCTTTGGACGATGGAACAAGACCCTATCTTAGGCGCCTTGGGACCCTGTCAGAAGGCCTTTCCATCACAGTTCAGGGCAGAGGTACACATGTTGGAATGTGTCAAGAGACTGCTTTGTCTTTATAAATACCCTAATCCAAAGTTAATTATTCTAAAGCAACTCTGTCCTCTAGGATTTTCCTAAAGGCACACGTCAAAATGTGAGATGTAAAGAATTCAACCCAGCAATTACTTGCCAAGCCCTATGTTAGGGACTTAGGGATTGGTATGGAAAAAAGATGCAGTCCCCATCCTCAAGGCAGAGACGAACAAGCAGTTTCATTACAGCACAATTCCGTGCGGCCCATCATAAAGATGTGTGTAGGAAACAGAGACATCCCTGAGGAGGCGGGAGGGGGAGAATTCACAAATGTACAGCATCTGAATTGGCAACAACAATTTGCAGTTGCTGCTGGATGAGTATCTTGCATAGCCTCACACACAAAGCCGGACTCACGTCCCTTTTCCCGGTGACTGCCTTCCTCTCCAGCACAGCAGAATATCCGCTGTTCACTCACAAGCTTGGTCATCTGCTGTCTCCCTCTGGCAAAGACACAGAAAACACTGTTCGCCTTTCCCATGTTTCACAAGCCACAGATCATACAGAACTTGGACCTTCCTCACTCTTTTGGAAGTGTTTGCGTTTTCACTTGCATTCGGGCCTCATCATATTCCCCTTTTCCTACTTTTGGGGTATGTCCCTTTACAATCCTGATAGGCTGTGCAGAGCTCACACATTTCTCTTCAAACATCTTCTCTTTCTCTGCCACCTCAAGATGACATGCTTTTCCTCCAGCATCCCCAGCTTAGACTCAAGCAGTCCAAAACCAGACGTGAACATCAGCATGGACAGAGAGAGCCCCAGGAGAAGCCCTCTATATCTGGCTTTGGAAATAACAAAGGAGTTGTTTAACAGTTAGAGAGACTGGAAGAAAGCCCCTATATTTTTCTTTTCTCCATTCTTTTTCACCCTTGCCCACAGGTCCCTAAAGTCTTGAGGGATGGAAACCACCTTCTGTGCTCCCAAAGGGTAGAGCATACCTCTTGCTATATTTCTCTTTGTGTGTCCTCCCACCCCTTGCCCCCAGAAACAGGTGCAGTAGTGGGAAGTATGTGGCAGAGGAGGGTAAGTAGAGTCCAAAGGTTCTGGATAGAGGATGGCAAAGGGGGTCTCAGGGAACTGGAGGATACTGGGAAGATCATGGAGAAGGAAGAGCTCAGCAAAGTGGCCCAATAAGCTGTTCATCAACTCCGTGGCTTATCCCTAAACTGTATATACATGAATCTGACCCTAAATAGCATACTACATATTTTAAGGACTGAACTATGTAACATACCACTCACCAGGTCCAAAACTGGCCACTTGGTAGTATCTGCAGGACAGACCCAAATAGCACAAGGCTTTGAAAATGAAACCGATATTGAAACTATAGCCCACAGAATCTGGTCAGAACTTGCAGCTTGAACTCAACAAGATCAATTGCCTGCTAAAGTACAAATAGGATTTAAACAAGACCCAGGCTCTCATACTATTAAAAATGTCCAGGATGCAATTTAGAATTACTGAGAATATAAAGAACCACAAAATTTCTTATGGGAAATGACAATCAACCGATGCCAATGCCAAGATGACAAAGATATTAGAATTATCTGAAAAACACTTTAAAGTAGCTATTATAAAAATGCCCCAAGGAAAGACAAACACTCTTGAAATAAATATAAAGACAGAAATTTCAGCAAAAAAATAAATAAATAAAAGACATAAAAATAAACCTCATGGAAATTTTAGAATTGAAAAATACAACAACTAAAATAAAAAGCTCCTTGGATGGACTTAATAACAGAATAGACGCAAAAGAGGAAAGAGTCAGAGTACTTGAAGAAATCAATAGAAATTATCCATTCTGAACAACAGAGAGCAAAAGAAATTGAAAAGAATTAAAATAACTTCAGAGACTTATGAGTCCATACCAAAAACATCAAACATTCATACCACTGAAGCTCCAGAAGGACAGAAGAATGACTACAGTGCAGAAAAATAATTTGCAAATATAATAGTTAAAAACTTCCCAAATATGATGTGAGACACAAACCATAAATAGATTCATGAAGTTCAACAAACCCCAAACAGGGTAAACCCAAAGAAATCCATACCTAGACACATCATAACCAAACTCTTGAAAACAAAAGACAAAGAAAACAATATTGAGAGTAGTCAGAGCTAAACAATGCATTACTTAGAGGGAAATGATTTGAATGACCATAGATTTATCATCAGGAACCATGGAAGCCAGAAAGTAGTGGAATAATATTTTGAAAATACTAAAAGAAAAGAATTGTCAACCAAAAGTCTATATCCTGTGAAAATATCATTCAGGAATGAAATTAAAATAAACACTTCTCGGATGAAGGAAAACTAAAATAAGTTTTTGCCAACAGACTTGCTCCAAAAGAATTGCTAAAGGGAATGTGTCAGACAGAAGGAAGAGGTACCAAAAGGAAACTTAGAGCATCAGGAATACCATTTATAAAAATGGTAAATATCTAAGCAAATAAAACTTATTATTCACACTTTTTGATTTCTTTAAAATATATTTGACAGTTGAAAGCAAAAATTATAACATGTTCTGATAGAGTTGTCAATGTATGTAACTGTATGCATAAGATAAAAACCACACAAGGGGGGAGGGTAAAGGGACTTCTAAGATGGTAAGGTTTCTATACTCCACTCGAAGTGATAAAGTATTTACTCTAAGTAGACTGTGAAAAAAACAAATATATTTATTTTAATCCCTAGGGCAATAACTAATAAAATCAAACATAGCGATATATTCATAAACCAGTTCTCCAGGTGATTCTGACAATGCTCAAATTTGAAAACCAGTGGACTACATGAAACAAGAACTTTAAATCTAATTGAAATCCTGAGCACTATTCACTTATGACACTAAAACTCCAGCTTTAATGGGCACAGTAGATAATTTTGGCCTAGAAAGTGTCTAAAGTGATTATGACAAGAGTCAGGGGCAACCACAGGGCGGAAGCAAAGAGCAGGTAAGTAGACCTGTTCCTCATGACCACAGCAGAGGGAAATGGCAGCGCCTTCATTTCTCTTTCCCTTCCCTGGACTAGCAATCAAGGCTGGGGATTGGACATTTGCACCTCTGGGTTTCTGAGGATAACCAATGAGTGTTCTTTGTGAAGGGACTTTGATGGAAAACATCGAGGGGTTTATTGCATAGGTCTGACCACCAGTTGTTGTGAAATAAATTCACTTCATGTTTCTGTGCCTTCCTTACCCCCTACTTTTAAGCCCCACCATTCTAGATGGTCAGAAGAAGATGAAAACAGTAACACTGAAGATGAGGGTTGCTTAACAGAAACATAAGTAGGATGATAACTAACATTTTATAGGGATATTATCTGTCTCTAAAGACAAAAAAGAAATTTACAGAAATAATTTAGGTAATTCTCTTAATTTCCTTGTGAAGGAGATAAAGAATTCCCTCTATTAATGATTATCGGCAAGTGAATCTCAAAAAAATTAAATTCCTTAACCAGAAAAGATCTTGAATAGCCAAAGCAACCTTAAGCAAAAAGAATAAATCAGGAAGCATCACTTTACCAGACTTCAAGCTATACTACAAGCCTATAGTAACCAAAACAGCATGATACTGGCACAAGAACAGAGACATAGACCAGTGGATCAGAACAGAGAACCCAGATATAAAACTATTCTGATATTGCAATCTGATCTTTGACAAAGCAGACAATAACATACACTCGGGAAAGGAATCCCTATTAAATAAATGGTGCTGGGAAAATTGTACACCCACATGTAGAAGACTGAAACAAGATCCACACCTCTCACCACTCATGAAACTTAATTCACAATGGATAACAAACTTAAACCTAAGGCATGAAACTATAAGAATTCTAGAAGAAGAGGTTGGAAAAATTCTTATAGATATCAGCCTAGACAAAGAATTTATGAAGAAGACCTCAAAGGCAATCACAGCAAATAAAAATAAATAAATGCGATCTGATTAAACTTAAAAAGCTTCTGCACAGACAAGGAAACAATCAATAGAGCAAATAGACAGCCTACACAATGGGAGAAATTGTTTGCATGCTATACAACCAATAAAGGGCTAATAACCAGAATCTACATAGAACTCAAGCGAATCAGCAAGAAAACATCAAACAACCCCATTAAAAAGCGGGCAAAGACATGAACAGAAGCTTTTCAAAAGAAGATAGACTAATGGCCAATAAACACGAAACAACGTTCAACATTTCTAAACATCAGGAAAATGCAAATCAAAACCACAATGAGATATCACCTAACTCTAGTGAGAATGGCTTTTATCAAAAAGTTTCAAAACAACAGATGCTGGCATGGATGCAGAGAGAAAGGAACACTTGTACACTGTTGGTGGGACTGCAAACTAGTTCAACCTCTATGGAAAGTACTATGGAGATATCTCAAAGAACTAAAAATAGAATTACCATTTGATCTAGCAATCCCACTACTGGTTATTTACCCAAAGGAAAAAAAAAGTCATTTTATCAAAAAGACACTTGCACTCCAACATTTATAGCAGCAAAATTTATAATTGTGCAGATGTGGAAACAACCCAGGTGCCCATCAATACATGAGTTGATTAATAAAATGAGGTATATGTATACCATGGAGTATTACCTGGCCATAAAAAAAATGATGAACTAATACCTCTTGTAACAACCTGATGGAACCAGAGACCATTCTTTTAAGTGAAGTATCACAAAAATGGAAAAACAAACACCACATGTACTGACTACTAAATTGGAACTAATAGCTCAACACTCACGTGCACATATGGTATTAAAATTCAGTGGAAATCAAGCAGGCGAGAGGGGCAGGAGGGGATGGGTAAATTCACACCTAATAGGTACAATGCACACTATCTAGGTGATGGACACACTTATAACTTTGGCTCAAACTACAAAAACAATTCGTGTAACCAAAACATTTGTGCTCCTATAATATTCTGAAAAGTAAAATAAAATAAAATAAAATGGAACAACAAAAAAAATTAAATTCTTTGTCTGAAGCCCTAATTGGTTGGTATTGAATGCATAGAGAAGATGTAGAAAAGTAAAAAAACAAAAAACTCAGGATTAAGAAGATAATTCAGAAAGAGATTCACTAAAGAAAAACTTCTGATTGAGATAATCTATGGTTCAGAGTTCAGAAGAAAATTCAAACTGATAATATAAATTCAGGAACTCTCTTACCATAAAGGCAACAGACAAAAATGTTGAAAATAACATAAATCACCTTGACAGTGACTGTAAAATGAGAAAAGAAAGCCTAGCAATGAGCCTTTAAGAGTCCAACCTTTAAAAATCAGATGGAGCAGAATAATCCAGCCAAGAAGACTTAGAGGAAGTGACCAGAGAAGTAAGAGGGAAATCTGGGAAGTACAGCATGGGGGAAGACAGTGTTTCAACAGGAAGGAAGGGTCACCTGTGCTGAATGTTGCTAAAAGGCCAAGGAAGCCGAGAACTAAATAAATTCTGTTCAGTTTAGCACCTACTGGAGGACACTGGTCACCTTTACAAGAGCACCTGGGGCACAGTGGTGAGACAGAGGCAGGCTGGAGCAGGTTGAGTGGGAGGTAAAAAAAAAAAGTGGGAACAGTACATAGAAATAACTTTTGAAAAAATCTGTGATATACAGTACCTATTATAAAATGCAGGAATTAACATAATACGGTATTGGCACGAGGAGAGTCAAACAGACCAAGGGAATAAAATCGAGTCCAGAAGCACACTCACACACACATGGACACTTTATTTATGACACAGGTATCACTGCAGAGCACTGAAGAAGAATGGTCCCTTCAATAAATGGCGTTGGGTCAATTACACAGCCAAGTGGAGACTCACACCTCATGCCACATACAGGCCCCTCAAAAAATCAATTCTATATGGATTGCAGGTTTAAATGTGAAAAATTAACCAATAAAGTTTCTGGAAGATAACAATAAAGAATACATTTAGTAGATAGGTGATGATTTTTTAAATATGACACAAAAATACTAATAAAGAAAAAGATTGATAAATTGAGCTAAAATAAAATCAAGAACCTCTACCCACTCAAAGACACAAAGAGTGAAAAAAAAACCACAGAGTGGAAAGATATTGCAGACATATATTCAGCAAAAGACTTGTACCAAGAATACATAAAGAACTCCTTCAAATAAATAAAGACAACACATTTTTTTTAAATGGCTAAAAGGCTCAGACAGGCACTTCACAAAAGAGGATATCCAAATGGCTGAAAAAAAAGCATATGAAAAAGTTCTCATCTCATTAGTCATCAGAGAATGCAAATGAAAACCACACTGAGATACCACTACACAAATGTCGCAGAATGGCTAAAATTAAGAGGACTGACAATACTAAGTGTTAACAGGATGTAGAGGAACTGGAACTCTCATACACTAACTACTAATGGGGAATATAAGCTGCAGCAAAGATATTGGAAACTGTTCAGTACTGTCTGCTAAAGGTGAACATACACTTACTATATAACCCAGCAATTCCACTCCTATGTAGGTATAGAAATGCCTACATAGGAAATGCATTCACCAAAAGATATGTAAAAGAATAGCCATAGCAACACTATGCATAATAGCCTAAAACAGGGAACAAACCTAATGTCCATCAAGAGTAGAATGGGTAACTAAATGTGGCATGTTCAAATAATTAAATACTACATGGTAACAAATAAACCACTACTACACAACAACATAGATGAATATCACACTCTTACTGTTGAGCAAAAAAAAAAAAAAAAACCCCAACACTAAATATATACTGCATGATTCCACTTATACAAAGTTCCAAGACAGGCAAAATTCATCTATGATGCTAGAATTCAGGACAGTCAAGACCTTACAGGCCTGAGAGGAGGCCCCAGGGGGGCTTCTGGAAGCCCAGAAATGTTCTATTGCCTCATCTGGATGGCAGTCACACAAGCATGTCCACTTAGTGATAATTCACCAAGTTGTACACTTACAGTTTGTGTGCTTTTCTGATACATGCTATAGTTCAGTAAAAAAGGTGTTTTTGTTTTTAAAACTAGCTATAAAAGAGAGAAAAGTGAGCAGGTCATAGCTGGAGGAGGTAATAGGGTTTGGGAAGAGGGGTTTCTAAAGAAAAAAAGTTGAGCCTGTAAAACCCAGCTGCAGCCCAAGAAGCTTGTCTCTCGTTAAGGTGGGAGAGGCGCCCCCTGCTGTCCACCTGCGCTGGGACTCCGCAGCCCTGCCCAACACCCCGGCCACGCAGAGTAAGTGCATAGTAAACTCACTGATCTAAACGATCAGCCCTGGACGATGCTTCCAGCTTCGAGGGTGGGCAAATGTCTTTTTAATAGCTATTGCTAATCACACCTCCAAGGACTCAAGACTTCATCTCATTAAGAATTCTAACAACTCAATAGCCAAATTGCAAGATTTCCATCTTCAAAGAAGAAACAGGCACACTTAGTGGGTTAGCAGCTGTCCCCCAATTCACATGGCCCCGCAGAGAGACCACGGGCCTGAGGCCCTGAGTCAGGTAAGCCCCTGGCACACGGGACTAGGGAAGCAGCAGAGCGTGATGGAAAGTGTGCAGTTCTGAAGTGGAGCCCCCGCTTCATCTCCGAAAGCCTCAGCTTCTGTAAAATGGCCATCATAATTTAACAATGATTGCTACTTCACAACAATTTTGTTAAGAAAATATATGTCTGCATGTACTCAGGTGACCAACAAATGTCTGCTCCCTTGCTCCTCCGCTTCCCCTAGGGAAGTAGAAGGTGCTTAGAAGAGCGAAACAGATCTACTTTGCAAAGAGCTCTGCAAACCAGGGATGCAAAGGTCCCTCAGATTCCAAAAGAGCGTTTGCAGAACCATGCAGTCTCCTGGCATGGCATGGAATTTGCCAGTCTCTAGGATATCTAATCCCTTTTCCTTTGCACCGTGGTCGTTCCAGTCATTGACACGGGTTTCTGTGTTTCTACATGGTTTGGGTATACACATTTTTCCCAGATCAGGGAGGCAGGATGGAGGTGGGAGGGACACAGCAGCACAAGTGTCTGTGTTTGTGTTTCAAGCTGCAGCTGTTTATTCCCCCAGATGAATTTTAAAATCATTCCAAATTCATCAGCATCTTCTGAGGAACCCTCCTAACCAGCAACATGTTTGATACTCAGAGCTGCAGAGGGTAGAAAGGCAGAGAGCTGGGAAAGGGAACAGGATGGGTGAAGTCAGTGTTTAAGCCAGTTCCCCTGACACACAGGTTCTGAAGTTCTCTCAGTAGCAGCATCCAGCTAACCCCACATCGCAGCCCTGGGTTGTAATGTGATCATGGCCAGCCAGACCCCTCGGGAGCTGGTGAGGTACCAGTACACCCAACGTTCTCTGCCAGCTCTGGTCCACGGGAAAGATGAGGAAAAATACAGGCAAGCAGAGACATTGCCCTGAAGACAGGGCTGTTTGGATCAGGCATCCGTTTCTGAGCTCCTCCTAATCATGAGAGATTTGGCTTTCCATACCTGTTCCCAGCACCCATCTAGAGGGCAGAGGACAGCTTAAAAGGCTTTTGTGAATTTGAGTAAGTAACTAAACTTCCATGGGCCTCCATCTGTAAAATGAGACCTGGATTAAAGACTCTCAAAGGTCCCTTCCAACTCTGACTTTCTGAGTCATCAAAGGCTTACAATAAAATAAAATGGAAAAAAAAAAAGCTAAAATAAACTCTTCCTTTAAAAAAATGGGGGAGCATTCACTCTACCTCTGCATTAACCTGTGGCCACTGCCATGCCGGTGCAGACTGGGCCTGGACAGGAAATGGCCAAGCACACACCATCGCCCCAACCCCCTCACCTGGCGCTCGCTCACTTCATCTGCTGAGTATTTAATTAGAACTGGTGATGGCTGCTTGGAAAGAGCCAAGGCCAAGAGGGCAGGAAGGCGTCTCCTTGTTCCCGGCTCAGGAGACTCAGAGAAAGCCCAACAGCTGGGACAGGCCTCAGTCTAGGTCATTCCCCTGCCGGCAGCACTTTGATGGCTTTTTGTGTTCATCAGTTCAGACGTTCTCCTGGGGAAGGCCTTGACTCAGAGGCGGTGGGGCCCTCGCAACAGGGTAACTGGCTCTCCCCATCCCATTCCCGACGTGGTTTGCTTTCTGAAGGCTGAAAATCCACGATTCCACGCCGACAAGGCTGCAGCGGTGGCTGCAAGAGGGAGCTGGAGGTGTTAGCAACCCCAGGCAGGAAGTAACAATGAGCAGATTCAACCTGGAAAAATGTGGCCTTTGCATCTGGGGATAAATAATCAGAAACACAAATACTCAGGTGGGAGGGAGATGCCTGGAACAGGAAGCAGCCAGACAGCATTTGGACAGGAGCTTGCAATGTGATCTAGTGACAAAGAAATTGCTGGGGGATTCATGAGTGGGACGCACGGAGGTGATACCCCAACAAGAACAAGGAAGGAACAGGGGTGAGGCCAAGCAGCTGTTCTTTGCCTCCCTGGAGCCCAGGACTAACTGGACCAAGGGTTTGCGATGGCAGCAAGAGAAGTTTGGATCAGACGCTAGAAAATGTAGGGAGATGTCATCTGAGGGGATGGAGAAGCCCCTGGAAAGATGTTAGAAGAACTGGGACATGAGCAGCCTGTTCCAGAGCTGGAGGCATGGACTAGACGACACACATTTCGTGCACAGGACTGTGTAATTCTGCAGAATGCGGTGAGCGGGCGAGCTGACCTGCTTGGTAAATGCCACAGGATACAGGAGGTGGAGGAACACAAAACAGCCCAAACGCTGAAATTTAAGACCTGGAAAAAGTCACATGACCTGCCCTAAGCTGGGGAAAGAGCTCCGATGTGCAGCCGGCCAGACTCCCTCCTCCTCAGGCCCACAAGGAAGATACTTTCCAATTCTCCCATTGCTCCACTGCCAAGGGCATAGGAGCCTCAAAGGGAGCCTCCTGGGACAAGTCCCCATGTACATTAGCCCAGCGGGGCCAATCAAATGCATGCCATCGGACCTGTTCCTTTGCCAACATATGGTTGCTCTGGAGGGATTTTGGTTAGACCTTAAGAAGAACTCCCCTCCTCAGTTTTGAGGAGTGAACCAAAGAGGCAATTTATATTGTCTTCCTACAGTAAGTTTATAGGCTAGAGTGTGCTTAGAGTTGTATAAAGAGGAGATAACCCTCTTCAACTAAAGCACAGTGAGAAAGTTATAGGTGCACCTCGCTGCAAACACATTTGATATTTGAAAGTGCACATTTACAAAGTAGACCAATTAAGTTGATAAGTCACTTTTAAAAAGAGCTCACTGTGACAAGCTACATTAATACACTTAATTTTTGGTGTGAATTTTAAGACCAGTGTTCAATACAGCAAGCTAGACTACTAGCTCAAATCACGCCACAAAGGTGGATGATCTATTCACAGGCCCAGGAAAACAAAGGTTTCCATGATTCCAGCAGAATCTTCCTGGGGACCATCCAGCCTCCTGGTGAGGTATTAGATATGGGGTCTTAGCTCTTGGGAGAGTTTGCAGAGGCTCTAGAAAGAAGAAAGGACAAAAGCAGCTGTCTTTCCAAAGGTCTATAGCATCTAGACAATCAGGCAGTGTTGGAGTCTCACCCTGGCCCATAAAGCCAGGCCAGAAGAGGAGTGGGGAAAAAATAGGATGGGAGACTACACATCTCCCATTATAGGCAAGTCATCCCAGGAGCCAGAAAATGAAAGTGTGTAAAGGATCTTTGGATCTGAGATTAGGGAACTGGAATGGCAACCAATCCTGAGCTTCTGACACATGTCAGTACTGCACTGGGCACTTTGACATGCAGTGTACCGTTTAGTCATTTGTTTCCTTGCCAATGATTAAGCACCCACAACATGCTAGTCTTCTGTAAAACAATTCAACCAGATTATTTTTAAACTGGAGAGATATGGGATATCATGTGATTTGTCCACAGCTATACACCCCTTAGTGGCTGAGCTGGGATTCAGATTCAAGCCAGCATTCAAACTGGTGCTTTACACCAAAACTTTCTCCTTCAGACAACCTTCCCAGCCTTGCCATTCTTAATTCCAATCATTATAGTAAGACAGCATGTATAAACATGTATAGATGTGTATATACATGCATGCAGACAGCAAGGTCTGTGCAATTTGCAATTACCCAAACCCGTAGAAGTGAGTGGCAGCAGAGATAAGCCACAGCCCTTTGGTCCTGGAGGGAATTGCACCTGCATTTAGAGGAGGAAGATTCCATCATATCTGTGTAATTATGCTTGGCGTAGGCTAAGATTAATAACTGAATGGGCTCCCACTTCATGAGCATCCCAGCAGCAGGAGGGAATGACCTGGAATGCAAGAGCCTGTGAGCAAATGAAGCACTCACCCTCCATGCCTAGCCCCCCATGTAGTAAACCTGCACAATGACAGGGGCCATCTTGCATGCCCCCAGGCAATATCTGGCCTTCTGTTTCCTTCAGTAAACCCTGACCTCCCCAAATGTCCCAACCACCCAATCATCCTCCTCCTTCACCCCAGACCAGCATAGGCCTCTGCATTTGAGGGGTGTTCCATCACAAATGCTGCCTGGTTGATACAGCATTAGTCTCTAAGGTGAGAGCCTTATGAAAGACGAAGGAAAGGAAGGGAGGATTCCCATCCGGGCCATGGTCGTTGAAAAAGGAAAGAGCCAATATGGTGTGGTTTCCAGACCCCTGCTCCACTGCCCAGGTACCATAATCAGCTTGGAGCTTTGATCTCTATGAAAAGTGTACCTGCACAAAGAAGAATTCTACTGAAGGTTCTGAATGAGAGCCCTGAGAGTGAATCTGAAGGAGGGAGAGGGAAGCCACAGAAGAGGAAAGCTTGGCATGCCCAGGACAAAGGCCTCCTGGGCCCACCATGTCCTCTCCTATTGCCCATGGGCAGGACATACACCTGTGGAGCATCCAACACTGCTCCCAGGTGGAGCTGAAATTCCACACTGCCCTCTCTGCAAGAGCACCCAGTGCTCCCTCAATTCTTGCAGTGCCTCTTTCCTCTGCCTGTTGGCTCCATATCCATCCAGCTGTCTCAGGAGTAGTCCTGAGCAGACTGATTCTCGCCAAACCCAGCCCATGGGTAATTAAAAGGTATCTGCAGGGATCCAGCCATTCCCCAACCCATAACTTCCCACCTAGGCCAATAGGAGGGAAGACAGGGTCAGCAGAACAGAGGAAACAGTGAAGCCAGCATGACCTTGATACCAAAGCCAGGAAAGGACACAACAAAAAAAGAAAACTACAAACCAATATCCCTTATGAATGAAGACGCAAAAATCCTCAATAAAATACTAGCAAACTGAATTCATTAACACATCAAAAAATAATGCACCAAGACCAAGTGGGCTTCATCCCAGGGATGCAAGGATGGTTCAGCATACACAAATCAATAAATATGATTCACCACACAAACAAAAGCAAAAACAAAGACCATAGATGCAGAAAAAGCATTTGACAAAATCCAGCACCCTTTCATGACAAAGATCCTCAACAATCTAGGCATAGAAGGAACATACCTCGGAATTATAAAAGCCATAGATGACAAACCCACAACTAACATCACACCAAAAAGTTGAAAGCATTTCCCTTAAGAGTTGGAACAAGACAAGGATGCCTACTGTTACCATTTCTATTCAACATAATACTGGAAATCCTAGCCAGAGCAATCAGTCAAGAGAAGAATATTAAGGGTATCCAAACTGGGAAAGAGGAGGTCAAACTATTGCTCTTCACTGATGATATGATCTTGTATCTAGAAAAACCCAAAGATTCCACCAAGAGTATCCTGGAATTAATAAATAAATTTAGCACAGTCTCAGGATACAAAATCAATGTACATAAATCAGTAGCATTTCTATATGCTAATAACAATCAAGACGAGTCAAATCAAAGACTCAATACCATTCACAATAGCTACAAAGAAAATAAAACATAGGAATATACTTAATCAAGGAGGTAAAAGATCTCTACAAGGAGAACTATGACACTCTGGGGAAGGAAATCACAGAGGGTACAAACAAATGGAATAACATATGCTCATGGATAGATAGAATCAACATTGTTAACACGTCCATACTACCCAAAGTGATTTACAAATTCAATACAATCCCCATCAAGTTACCAAAGTCATACTTCAGAGATCTAGAAAAAATAATTCTACACTCCGTTTGGAATCAGAAAAGAGCCTGAATAGCCAAAGCGATCTTAAGCAAAAAGAACAAATATGGAGGCATCATATTACCAGACTTCAAACTATACCACAAAGCTATAGTAACCAAACAACATGGTATTGTACAAAAATAGAGATAGACCAATGGAACAGAACAGAGAACCCAGATGTAAAACCATCTATCTACAACCAACTGATAGATGACAAAGCAGACAACAACACACACTGGGTAAAAGAAGCCCTATTCAATAAATGGTGCTGAGAAAATTGGATAACCACATGCAGAAGAATGAAGCAGGACCCCTACCTCTCACCACTCACAGAAATTAATTCAAGATGGATAAAAGATTTAGATCTAAGCCATAAAACCACAAGAATTCTAGAGGAAAATATAGGAAAAACTCTTCTAGATATTGGCCTAGGCAAAGAATTTATGGAAAAGACCCAAAAGGCAATCATGGCAACAACAAAAATTAATAAATGGGATTTGATTAAACTAAAAATCTTCTGCACAGCTAAAGAAACAATCAGTAGAACAAATAGACAACCTAGAGAATGGGAGAAAATATTTGCAAGCTACGTATCCAATAAAGGGCTAATAACCAGAATTTACAAAGAACTCAAGCAAATCAGCAAGAAAAACAACAAACAATCCTATTAAAAACTGGGCAAAAGACATGAACAGATGCTTCTCAAAAGCAGAAAGACAAATGGCCAAGAAACATATGAAAAAATGTTCAACATCATCATGGAAATGCAAATTAAAACCACAATGAGATATCACCTTATCCCAGTCAGAATGGCTTTTATTAAAAAGTACAAAAACAGTAGATGCTGGTGTGATACAGAGAGAAAGGAATGCTTATACACTGTTGGTGGGACTGCAAATTAGTACAGCCTCTATGGAAAACAGTATGGAGATTCCTCAAAGAACTAAAAGAAGACCTACCATTCAACCCAGCAATTCCACTACTGGGTATTTACCCAAAGGAAAACAAGGCATTTTATCAAAAAGACACCTGTACTCAACAATTGCAAAGATGTGGAATCAACCCAAGTGCCCATTAATTCATGAGTGTATTAATAAAATGTGGTATATGTATACCACAGAGTACTACTCAGCCATAAAAAATGAATTAATACATTTTGCAACAACCTAAATGGAACTCGAGACCATTCTCTTGCCATGAGAATGGAAAAACAAACACCACATGTACTCACTATTAAATTGGATCTAACTGATGAGCACACAAGTGCACAGAGGGAAGTAAAACCCAGTGGGAAGCAACCAGGGGGGAGGGGAGAGGAGGGAAGGAGAATAAACCTACCTAATGGGTACTATGAACACTATTTGGGTGACAGACACACCTATAGCCAGGACTCAAGTATCAGAAAAACGATCCATGTAACCTAAAACATTTGTACCCCCTTAATATTTGGGGGGAAAAAGAGGTAAGTGGAGAATATTCTCAAGTTCAGAGGCTCTCTTCTCCTCTCCTGAACCTTCCTAAGGGCTGACAATCAGAATAGTGGAAGCTAGGACTTCCCCTCCCCCCACAGCAGGAACCTCACCCCTGGAGAGGTGAGACGTTGCAGCAACTAAGTGCTCAGCTGGGCCTGAATCCCTCACTGGTACTGGCTGCTTGACCAAGTTATGTAACCTCAGTTTTCTTATCTGAAAAGTGGGGCAGCAATAGCAAATATTTTATTGGGTTGTTATAAGGGTTAAATGAGTGACTTTATGAACCTAGCACAGTAGAAACATCTGTTACTACTAACAACTTCAAAAGCAGCAGTACAGTGATCAGGGAGGGAAGGGTCTAAGATTCCTGTGGGCCCAGTGGCAGGAAAGAGAGAACAGGCACTCCTGGCAACACAGGAAAGGAGGTTTCTGGGGACTGGAAGGACATAGGGTCCCACTGCTGGAGAGGCCCTCAAGACAAGCCATGTCATGTCGACAGTTCCTGACATTCTGTCCATAGGAAATTGTGTCTGCATCTTTTTTCTGAAAGATTTTATAATTACATCATGGAGACTAGACTGACAGGAACATGGACGTCACCAGGTTCATGGAACGGTAATCATTATGGCCTAAGGAATTTTCCCAATGGCACAGAGCTAGAAGGCGCTGAAAGAAAGAAGAGAGGGAGAAAACTAGAGAGGAAGAGAGGGTGGAAAGACAGAAAGAAAAAAGAACACTAACAACTCCCGGGCCCAAGTTCTTTCCCCAGCAGGTCACCAAATCCCCACAACACGGGACCAGAGGGCAGCCGTTCAGGGGCTCAGATTTACGCCACAGGTCTCCTGACCACTCCCTTCCTCCTCTCTCCTGCCCTCTCCCTCCCCACTTCCCTTCCTCTGTCTCCCTCCAACCCTCCTTCCCTCCCCTGCTTCTAGATTTTGCTCTCCCCAGCACTCTGCTCAGGGTGGGTGGCTCTGAGCAGGCTGCAGGTTGCCACGGTGTTTTCGTCCCTGTTTGGGGAGAAAGATGGGAGAAGAGATGGGGCATCAAAGGCAAAGCACTCTGGGAGGAGACGGACGAACTGGCGAGGACCTGGGTGGAGAGAGGGAGGGATGAGCAGAGACTCCAGACTACTGTAAGATGAGGCAGGGCTTGGAGGAGACGAGAGAGATTTCCCCTCCTTCGAAAGCCTTCCTTGCCAGCCCCAGCTCTTGGACATCTCTCCCTTAAGACACAACCCTGTTCCTGAAGTCTTCAGTCTGTCCAGGGACATGTGCAGCTCCAGAGAATACGCTAAGTGTCCTGGTAATGCTGTCCAAGTACAGAACGAGGGGCATTAGATTACAGACATATACAACATAGCATCAAATGACATCTTTTAAATAATGGGAAAGGTAGTCCCTTTTCAATCATCCTGCAAAGATGAAGTCTCTGTTTGATACCAATGTATCTTTAGCCTCTCTGATGCTAGCTAAGCTTTCCTCTTAACAAAGAGTGAGCAGGCCCCAGCCTCAGACATGCTGCTGCCAACAGTATCCAGCCAGAAATTAATGATGTCATTTTGTTTCTGTTGTGTTTATTTTTGCAATTATTGTCTGTTTCTTGGCCAGTGACATTAATTCTCCATTTATGATAATGATACAATATTTTCTTTTAAAATAAATTTAAGTTTCAAAAGCAAGCCAATTTAACAAAAATATTCAGCAAATAATAATACAGATAGTAAGTGGCTATGCCTAAAATTATTTAACTAGTCAGCAGTGGCATTCAAAATCATGATCACAGCATTCAGATAACTGAAATTTGTGAAAATTTTCGCTTGGGAAATGAGAAAAGAACCAATCAGCGTATGTGACCTGAATTGTTAACTCTCTGATCGTGTTTCTCTCATTTCCTAACCAGACAGTAAACTCCCTCACCTCCGCCTTTGGGGATGCACTCATTAGGCAGTTTCATTCATTCAGAAAACGGGAAGGAAATTCAACTCAGCCCAGAGGGTGGGCAGAAAAAGGAAAATTAAAGCACAAAGGTGGATGGGGTGAAACAGCCACCTTCAGCTTATTTTTTAACACTTTACTGTTCGTGAAGTATTTCACCCGTGGAGGGTGAGGGCTACAGATCTCAGATGAGAACACAGACCCAGCGTGGCTAAAAGTCTTGCACAAAGACACACATCAGTGAGCCCTGCCCTTTAACCTCGGACCCAAAGTTCTTCCTAGCATATCATGCTGCTGGGGAAGTCCAGGTGAGGAAGGGCAGAAGGCAGCCCCACAGATAACCACTGACGCTCTCAGTGTTCAGCAAGCAGAGCTGGGTTGCCCAGACCCTGCTCACAGGCCTGGCCTGACTTGGCCCAAACACGGCCTCCCCAGCCCCACAGTGCACGGTGAGAACAGCGCACAGCGGCACACGCAGCCCCGGCACCACAGCGGGGCACCGTGTGCAGGAGGCCAGCTGCAAAGCCGCAGCAACTCCAAGGGCCCCGGGCTTCCATTCTGAAGCCTTTGGGGGTCCCTGCGTCTGCACAGAGCAGCATTCCCACCAAATTCCACTCCTCCGACTTCCTGTTCTGGAAAAGGTGCTGAGACCCCCAGGCCCTCTCTGAGGCCTGAGACACCTCAACCCTCCAACACCCTGCAGATGAGCTAAGTGTAATTTCCCCAGGCTGGAAGAGCCCAGAAAGAAGGGAGAAACACAGTTTTGGCTAAAATATCCACAGCCAGAAATACCCCATCCCTCAACACCTGAGAATAATTGATGCCTGAGTGGAAACTCAACAAGGCAGTTACAAGAATACCAGCGGTCCCCCAGTCCAGGCCAAGACTACAACCCCCTGGACTGCTGGGTGGGACAAGTCCGGCTGCCGGCCACGGCGGAGGGGTATGCAGAAGATGAAACTCCCCAACCAGCCATGCTCACGGAAGGCGCACATGCTAGGAGACATCAGCATGGACCTAGGGTTCTCTAGGAGTCAAATAGCAATTTCCATGAATATTGCTGGGGTGACAAACCCTCTGATGTTAGCGGAGCTCCTGGGCAAGCCAGTAGGGATGAGGCAGGTGGGGTCTCCAAACTGCACCTGTCCTGTTCAGTGGACACAGCTAACAGCCTGCCAGCTGGTCTTCCTTTTACTGCCATTGTAATGGCTGGTTTGTTCTCCCTTGTAACCACGGTGTGCAGCAGGGAAGGCTGGGAATACACTGAGGGTGCCATTGCTTTTGTTGGTTCTGGATGTAAAAAGGAGCATTATCCCATCTGGAGAAAGGCCATCACCCCACACAGACTCACCAATCCACTCACCCCTTTGTTCACCCAGAACAAGAGTCGGCCTTCTGAGCAGAATACGGTGGATTCACGGAATGGCAGAGCGGGAAGGGGCCCTGGAGACGCTGTGCAGGAGCTGTGAGAATGCCCACAGGTCACGGTGGTCTTTGCAGAGCTCTTTACAAAGGTCATCAGAATACCAACATGCTCTACTCCGCCATTTAAACTGGGATCAGTCTAGTAAAAGAACCATAAGGACCGTATGCAACAGAAAACCACAACCCAAACTAAGCTGAGAAATTAAACACGACTGGCCAATTCTACGTGAGTCCATTAATATCGTTTCACTTCTCATCCGCTCCTTCTGCCCTCTACAAGTACGTACTGGCAGACAAGGAGTATCAGCTTCCAAAGGTTTAATGAAAAGATATGTAGAGCATTTGTAAATCGAGAAAATTATCTTTACTCATGTAATTTTTTCAGTCAATTGGGAAAACACTATCAATTTTTAATTTTAGTATAGACTACCCCAGCCCAAGTCACGGGAAGCCAGTATATTCACATACACAGGTGGAGAATCCTCAAATTTATGCCCAAACTTCTTCTCTTCCAGATGGAAACTCAAGACCCAGAAAGAAGCCAGTTGATAACAGAACAGGACCTTGAACCCAGGTCTTCTGCTTCTCAGCTCACTTCCTTCCTGGGTTCAGGCGCACGACGGACTTAAACCACACGCTTCCAACGCGTGGTTAGCCACGCAGGCCTGAGCAGCAGCAGCCGCAGCAGCACGAGGAGCCCAGTGATGCCCCTGCCCCCAGATGCCCCCGCAGCAGGGCTGCTCAGGAACCCTGTCCCAGCAAGTCAGTCCCCCGAGAGCAGCTGGTGGGTGTCCCCATCTGGTCTCCCTTCACACCGCAGCCAGGCGGGCTGCTACTCTCTGCCGGTGGCTTCTCCTAGGTTTGGGGGATGGTATGTTCAAGGGTTTATAATCATTTGGGGGCCATGGAACCCTGCGACAGTCAGAAGAAATCTATGGACCTCTTCTCAGAATGTTTTAAAAGTATAAAATAATTATACATGGCAACAAGGAGACTAAATGTGTAGAAATAGAGTTATCAAAATATTTAAACATAAATTTGTGATATAGTAATATAACTTGCTTCTTTATCAATACATTAAATAACAAGACCTAACAGCACATCTAAAAATTGGCATCATTTCAAAGTGGAAATGAGTGTATGTGCTTTTGGAGATTTGTACAACAATGATGTGACACAAATCTATGTGTCATTTCTATTGGTGACAGTCACAGGAACTCATAGTAATGTAGGTTTTTGCCCATACCTTAATTGAAGTGAATGCTAAATTTCAGTTAAGTGTTGGTGGAAAATAAAGATGTCATTTTCTACCATCCAGGTTTATCGATTCTACCCCTGAATTCTATTCACAAGATCCCCAAGATTTCAGAACCCCTGATGCTTTCACAAGGCCCCAGGTGTCGTCAGATACAAGCAGCCTAAGAAGCTGACCAGGTGCAGCAGGAAGATCCTGTCTGCGGTGAAGGGATACTTCAGGCTGAAATGGCCCCAAGGACCATCCTCACCATCCAGCAAGCACCAGATACAACTGCTGTGCACATCTTCAGACCTCAAAGGCTCAAAGACGTCATCGACCACATGCTAAACTTCTCAAACTTGCACAGTCCTCGCCAGCGTCTCAGCTTGCTGAGGGTGAGTCCTTCCTGGACACGTGATAGGAATTGGAAACACAGCCCACTCACTTCTGCTGGGGCCCCAGCATCTGGGAGGTGACTTATCCAAGAGCTTCAAAGCAGAGTTAAGACTTCCCAGTCCATCAGACCACCAGTCACTCTCCCAGGACTCCCTTCTCACCTCTGTCACTACAGTTTTATTCCTCATTGTGTGATTCCCCCAGCTCAGATCTGCCTCACTTGCGGGCAGGGCCTTGTCTTACTCACCTCTGCACCATGAGCTCCCAGCCCCTAGCAGGTGCCAGGTAGATGGCTGCTAAATGAGAAGCAGGAGAAAGGGACCAGAGACTGAGCCTGGCAGGTCCCCCCAGCAGCTGCTTCCCTCTCGAGTATCCTTCCAGCTGCCGTGACTGACCAAGCAGCCTCAGACTGACAAAGACCGTGAACTTATCCAATGACAAATGGAGAAGGACCTTCCTCCTCAATATGTGTCTCAGAGCCCAAACATCTAGCAATGCCACGAAGAGGGACTATTAGCAGGACAGAGACCAACAATTCTCCGACTCTCTCTTCACCAAATACAGAGATGGATGTAATGACAGTAGGGAGCAGGGGTGATACTCAAGGCATTTAAAAGCCAGCACAGCATGTTGTTAAGCTAGAACAGACAGGCACAGCCACGAATGCCCGGCACAGTCACACCAGGAATACTACCTGATGTCAGCCTCACAGGAAGATAATACACTTAGCCAGAGGGAAGACCGACCTAACAGAAGAAAGTTAGACTCCCTCGGCTTACTTGTTTGCACAGACTCTGTAACATCAACATGTAATCTGATTACAGCACTAACCCGCCGTGTGACCTTATGCGAGTCACATCCTCTCTCTGGACTTCCGTTCCTACTCTCTGATGAAATTCAAAGAAATTATTTCAACCCCTTACAACTCTAATGCTATGATCCCATTTCTCACACATCACCCATGGCACCAGGTAACAAAGAAAACCAGCAAAGCACACAGCCAGCCAAGGGGAGCACAGGCCAGAAGCCCTTAACAAGGACAACCGCGACAGTCACTGATACGTGCCCTCTGGTACTGCGGGATGGGTTATGGCAAATCAAAGCCCAGAAACCTCCTTCTAGCCCCTTTGGAGGAATCCTGGAGACCACCAGAAACACCCTGTTGATAGATGGAAGACACCAGACGTAATGGACTTGAAAAAGAGCCACACCCGGCTCCCTTCCACCTCTGTGCAAACCCATACCCTGCTTCTCCCTGGGCCGGCTGGCCCATATGGTTCCGTGCTCAATTTCTGGACGGTGTCATCTCATGGCTGGGAGAGGGCCTGGGCCAAAAGCCACCCTGGGGGAGTCCCACTGAGACTCCTAGTTCCAAAGCCCAGCCCTGCTACTCCCGGGCTTGACAAGGCGCTTTGTGTTTCCTAGTCCGTGAGAGGGACGCCAGCTGCTCCAACCACCTTGGTGGGGTTGCTAACATGAGCACCAGACGAGAACACTGAATGTTAATTTTTTCATCATAAAATCTTTGGGAAAGCAAATAGACATTTACCAGCATGGGGCCGACCTCCCCAGGCTGCTGAGCCCCCCACTGCCCCCTCCGTGCCTGTGCTCTCCTCAGCCAGGCAGTCCCAGGGGCAGGGGCTGCGGGGCTGTCTGTGTTGTGTTCCCTGAAGGTCCCCTGGGGTGGGAAAGAGAAGCGGGTGAGAAGCCGGAGGCTCCAGCTTGCTGCTTCAGGGCGGGGCTGGTGGGGCAGGACCACATCCAAGACCAGGGGGAAATCATCGCGTCTTCCCCAGCCATTGGTGGGAGTCAACAGCAGTGTGACTGCTCCCCACACTCAGGAGAGCACAGCGGCCACCACCAAGACACAGCGAGGACTGGGGCATCATTAAAACCCACCCTCGCATTCTCCCTGCATTCGCGACAGCCCTTCCTGAGAACGCAAAACGCTCATCCCACTCCTGAGGGGTAAACAGATTAATTTTATAATGGAGTCAACGGGGGCCTGGGGACCCCCATCCTATAGAAACACACCACTACCCTGGCCAGCACCAACAGCCTGCCTCTGTGGACGCCCAAGGCAGAGCAACAGGCAGGGAGACCTCCAGGGGACACTGTCACCCTAGAAAACAAAGCAGCAAGGTTTTCCTAAGGATTCTAAGTCCTAGTTTTCCCAGCAAAGCAAAACCAAAGCAAGATTTGAGAGTTGTAAGAGAAGCCGGTGCAACATAAGTTCTGTAAGCGTAAGAGGGAGAGAGACGGCAGCAGGGCCACGTGTTTACTCTGCGAGGCGGCGCAGCCATACCACATAAAAGGAAATGGTCCCAGGGCTGGCCTGGTGCTCCAGAGGCCAGAGCAGCCCCCAGGGAGAGCAAACAGCCCAAAGTCTGGTGGGCTCACTGCTCTGACACCACATACTCCTTCCGGAAAGGGAGGATAAGGTACTCCCTAAATCAGTCCCCCTTTGGATAGATAACTGCTGGCCCCTGCAGAGAACCATGAATTCTGGGAGGGAGGAAGGTGCTATAAAGTGCTTGGCAATTCTCCCTGGGATGACAAAGATTCCAGAAGATCAGAATCTCCAATGGGGTTCAAACCCCAGCTGGGTCCCGTAGTAGCAATGTCACCCTGGCCAAGTTACTGAGCCTCTCTGAGCCGTCTCCTTAGAGAGCCAGGACCGCAGGCTGTGCGTGGAGACCAAGCGAGTGAGTGCAGGTAAAAGAAGGACCACCCGTAAGGAGCACTCAGGGGCCCTCAGTAAAGGCCATTCCTTCCTTAAAACCACAGATGAAATCAAACCCTAAAGACAGGACTTTCTGAAAGCCACCTCCCCCTTCCAGAGGCCCTGGGGGACAGATTGTCCTGTTGGCTGTTTTGTCAACCATAGAAAAGTCCTCCTGAAAAGCAGGGGAAAGGGGAGGGTGGCTGAAGTCGAGAAACAGTGGCCACTTTGGGAGACTGAGAAGACATTCTGATTTCCTTAGCCCTCTTAGCCACGCAGGCCCTGCTGGGAGCGCATGATGTCACCCACCCAAGATGTCCCCTGGCCTGATCCTTTGACTCAGAGCAGTAATTCTAGTTGAGGTGCCAGACATCCAGGCTGTGCCAGGGACACCCTACGGCTGGGGGGGAGGTGGTCTCCTCTCTGCAGAGAGAGAAGGATTTTGGTCATTCCTGAATTTCCCACCTGACACCAAGTCACAGGGGAGAGCTCTGCCCTCTGAACGAGACTGTGGGCCTCATGGGCCCACTGGAGACACCAGGCCTTGCTGGATTAAGCCAGCTCTGCTGTCAGGTCCCAGGTGCCCTCCTCCCAGGACAGCTGGCCCCGAGCAAGGACACCTGGCCCGCCGGTCAATGCCTCTCCTCCACTCCCAGGTTCAAAGATCTAGCCGCCCACAAAGATGAAGTCTGGGGCCATGTCTGCTAGAATTTCAGGGCCTTCAGCGTGGGAAAAGGCACTGCACTGTGCCTGGCTCTGGGGCAACCCCTCCCCCAGGCGCCCCTGGTGACAGTGGTGCACCTGAGGCTCTGCTTCTGCCCTGCTGGCTCCTTGGGTCAAGACAGGAGGTTTAGGGGCAGGGAGGAGGAGGTGGGCAGGTGGGACCTGCCTCGAGCCGTGTCAGGACGCCTGTTCAGCTCACCCACTCTATGGCCCCCTCGGCAACGGAAGAAATGAACTCTGAAGTTCGGGGCTAGATCAGCCTCCCGAACTGCTGAAATCAGCCTCGCGTGTGGAAGTGATCCCCATTTCCAGGCAGGCGGCCCTCGCTGATATGGACTGGTAGTGAGGACGCAGGTGTCTCTGTCACCTGTCAGCCTCTCCAGGGACGTCTTTAAATGGAATTCTAATCAAATGCCAAACCTAAGAAAACATATAGGCAAACTACGGTATAGTTGTCTGAGAATATACTGAATTGTCTTTAAAATACGAACATGAGCAATGTCAATACATGGAAATACACACAAAAATGAAAAAATGAAATCCCAAATGGAAGGTATGCATCAATTATCCCGTCAAAAGCATGCCCAGATATCAGCTAGAATCAGAAATAAATTCTATGATATTCAACCACTTAGGGTTTGGGGGATGCAAAGTTCTTTTCATCTGTAAGGCTAAGTGAATAATTTTTAATGGATCTCTGATAGACTTAAAGTCAAAGTAAAATCAGATCCTAAAAGACAGCCCAGCCCAGAAGGGTGGGGCCACTGAGCAGGCGGGGCCCCTGCACCTGCTCCCAAGTGCCGCCAGGGGCAGTCAAGCGAGGCCCCTCTCGCGTGAGGCCTCCGTTCCAAGCTGCGGCTCACTGAGGCTGAGCGTCCTGCCATGGAGAAGACTTGCTCGCAACCTCACAGGCTCCAGCTGACGGATCCCCAAACAGTGTGTAGCACCAACATGGCACGGGCCGGGGAGCAGTGACCAAGAAGATCACAGAATGCTGGTCCTACAGGAGGTGACAATTCCTCCTCAACCTTGTTTGGGATGACACACAGTTGGAGGCAACCTAAGTGTCCATTATCATCAGGGACGTGACTAGGTACATGGCGGTGGCTGCAACCGCTCATCCATTAGAAATCATGGGTTACACGTACGTGCAGAATGTGAATGTTCTGGAAAATATAGTGCTGATAGAAAAAAGTCAGAAACAGAATGGGCTACAAAGGTGCCTTTCATGCAAATTAAAAATGCATACAGTTCAGACAAATTGTCACCACCAAGAGGAGGCCAAGGAGACCTGACAACTAAATGTAAGGTGGTCCCCTGGATGGGATCCTGGAACAGGAAAAGGGCAGTTAGTAAAAACTAAGGGAATCTGAATACAGTACAGATTTTAGTTAATAATAATGTATCAATATTAGTTCATTAATTATAACAAATGCACCACATTAATGTAAGATGTTAATAATAGGCCGGGTGTGGTGGCTCACGCCTGTAATCCTAGCACTCTGGGAGGCCGAGGCAGGTGGATCATTTGAGCTCAGGAGTTCGAGACCAGCCTGAGCAAGAGTGAGACCCCGTCTCTACTAAAAAACATAGAAAGAAATTATCTGGACAACTAAAAATATATAGAAAAATTAGCCGGGCATGGTGGCACATGCCTATAGTCCCAGCTACTCTGGAGGCTGAGGTAAGAGGATCGCTTGAGCCCAGGAGTTTGAGGTTGCTGTGAGCTAGGCTGACGCCACGGCACTCTAGCCTGGGCAACAGAGCAAGACTCTGTCTCAAAAATAAATAAATAATAGAAGAAACTGAGCACAAGGTATATGGGAACTCTCTGTACTATCTTCCAATTTTTCTGTAAATCTAAAACTGTTCTAAATAATAAAGTCTATTTTTAAAATTTAAAAAAAACTACATACAACAAAACAACGCTATGCATTTCCCAGAACCATGATGCCTTGCACTGACTGCCTGTGAAGGAGCAGGCAGTGCGGAGGTAGTGGGTATTTCAAAAACCAGCAGGAGGGTCCCTGTGCACGCCAGTGAAAGTAACGCACCGCGGTTGAGAAGTACAGTAAACTCAGCCCTTCATATGCGTGAGGTCCCAGCACTATTTGTAACCATGATTTTGGAAAAGAGAAAAACAACACTGCAAAACAGTAGGTCACAGTGGCTGCAGGAGTGGTGGGGGTTCTGACGACAGAGGGGCTGGAAGGACGTGTGGAGCCTTCATGAAGGAGAAGAGTTACATGAGCCTTGCAGCCGGGGTGGGGGCTGGGAGGGAAGCGATTTGGGTGGTCACACAACAGGGACAACAGTCCAGGACATAGTCCATGCCCCCATCGAACACCAATCAGTCCCAAGAGCTATCTCTGTGCCCTCCTAATTCCCAGCCAAAGCTGGGAATATCCAGCAAAAACCAAAATGGGACACAATGGAGGGCAGCAAAGATGGACAGTGACGTTAGCAGGAGTAGTAGGAGTGGCCAGGACTGTTACATTTTAATTTCAGATAAACAGTGAATAATTTCTTAGTGTAAATATTGCATGGGACATACTCATGCTAAAAAAATTATTTATTGTTAATCTGGAACTCAAATTTAACCAGGCAAGCTGCATTTTAGTTTGCTAAACCTGGCAACTCTAAATAATAATAATAGTATAATAATAACACTTATTGTCACTGTTCTAGGTACTTTATTGAGGTATCTTGTTTTATCTTCATAACCACCCAGTGAAGAATGTATTGTTATTCCCTTTTTATAGGCAAGGAAACTTTGACTCAAAAGCATCAAGTAACCAGCCCAAGGTTGTGAGGCTAGAAGAAGTCAGGCCTGGGATGTGAACACATGTCATTGGCCTTCAGAGTCCACCCTCTTGAGCATCTATGTCCTGTTTCCCAACTGAGCAGCTGACCAAGCCCTGGCCTCTGCTCCCTGAGACCTAGCGACAGACAGGGGTGTAGACTGTAGCTCCCACAGTGGAAGCGCCACAAGCTCCTTCTATGGCCCTCAGAAAGCACCATCACCTTGGAAAGACCTTTTCACCAGACCCCAGTTGGAGTCACCAAGTGAGCTCTGAGTTTTAAAAAATGCAAATCAGCACTCCTACAGCAAGTGAGCCCAAAAGTAATCCTGAAAGACCACACTCTTACTACCCTGGTGGAAAGACTAACCCTAGAGGTTAGTGTTAAAGGCCTGGTGAAGCAGCATAGGTTGGCACTGCAAGGTGTGAGCCAAGCCACGTGCCATTCTGCCTGGGGACAGAGAAAGGGATGAATGGCCTCTGGGGGGTCCCTTCCAGTTTGAAGACAGCATTAACTTAAATCTTACAAAACAGATTTCTGATGAGAATAGCATTTCAATCCTCAGTATGACACCTTTTAAAGTAATCACAATGAGCATTTATTAAGTGCCTACTATGTACCAGACGTGCTAAAGTATTCACTGTCCCTTCTAATGAAAGTGCAATCTAATGAAAGCACAATCCAGCAAGGCATCATTATTTCGCAGATAAGGGACCTGAGACTCAGGGAGGTCACTAATTCACTCAGCTAATACTTAGATCAACATAAGATCCTTGCCTTTGTGGAGTTAGTGGGGGCACACACAAAAAAGCAAATAAATTTATCTCGGTATTTCAGGTAACAGTGCTAAGTGTGATGAAGAAAAGTAAAGCAGGGTTGAGGGACAGACAGTGCCGGGTGTGGGGGGAATTTTAGCTAGGATGGTCAGGGACAACGCCTGGAAGGAGATGACGTTTGAGCAGAGACCTGAAGTGAGAGAAGGGGCATGCACAGGTCTGGGGAAGAGTGCCCAAGGCAGAGGGGACAACCAGCACAAAGACCTGTGATGAGTGTGACCACCCACCTGAGATAAGGCCAGTGGCCTGGTGTAGGGTACAGAGGGCAGAAGGGTTAGGGGATGAGTGTGGAGGGGACAGCAAGGGTAGGTCATTTTTAAAGGATCACTGTGGTATGGGGAAATGAATGAATAAGTGTATGAATAAATGAATGGATGGATGGATGGGTAGATGAGTGGATGGATAGATAGTGGATGGATAGATGAACAGATGGAGGAGTAGGTGGATGGATGAATAGATGGATGGATGGATGGATGGATGGATAGATGGATGAGTGGATGGATGGATGGGAGGGATGGATAGATGATGGATGAGTGGATGGATGGGATGGATGGATAGATGGATGGATGGATGGATGGATGGATGGATGGATGGATGGATGGATGGACATGTGGATGAATGAATTTCCATGGATTTCCTTAGGCTATCTGCGGACCAGAGGTGAGAGTATAAAAGCTTACAAATTGATAAAAATATGTCCAATGTATGTCTCAATTCAGTTCCCAAATATGTCCCAAATCAGCTCCCTCACGGACCCCCAGACAAGCACATTCCTTAATGAAGGAGATCCCTATAGAGGAATTTTGATCCAAAATTCAAAAAGCAAACCAGGTCTTCATCCCAAGGAGACCATTATGGTGAAGGCCACCAGATAAGACATGAGCGAGTCAGGGGGAAACGTCTTGTCTTCACTCCAACTAGGCAACTTCCAATTCCCATAGAATAGACTGCTGCATCAGCACCACCCCCACTACTAGCCGGAGCCCCCAGCAAGGGTGCCAGCAATACCTACATTCTTCCTAAGTCCTTGGGCAAGAAGATCTGGTTTCCCAACAGCAAAAAAACATGCTACCTGCCAGAACCAAGCCTAGGCTCCTGCAGGGTGGCGCTGACCACCAGGAGCCCAGCTCTGTGGTGCCATCCCACCCCAACACCTGCCAACTGCCCAACTCACCTCCACGTCCTTCTCGAGCTCCAGCCCAGCCTCCATCAGATTGTGCTCAAACTCCTCCCGCTGCTCCTTCCTCTCCTCCTCCAGGGCATCAAGCGGCCCCAGCTCAATGTCACCTGGGCCCCCAGCATGGGGCTCCTTGCCCGTCTCCCCGTTGGAGACAATAGCCAGTGAGTGGCCAGGGGAGCCTTGGCCTGGGTGTGCCCCACGTTTCCGGTAGTGGTAGGCGAGCACATAGTCGACCTTCCTCTGGTTGTCATGGAAGTGCATGCGGCTCACACGGGCCTCCGAGGACACGGGCTCATTGGCATCCAGGTAGTTGTTGATGACCTGGCCAGAGAGAATAGGACGGGGATGGTGAGAGACAGAGGAGGCTGATCTCTGGGCCCAGAGAGGTAGACAGGGAAGCAAGACCTTCAGGCCAGAGGCCCTGACTGCCCCCATGAAAGGACAGAGTGGCCAGGTTCATCTGTCACAGCAGCCCACACAGCCCTCCACTCACATGTCTACAGTCCGGGCATCAGTGCCATCACACATGCTCCAACATCCATGCACATACATGCACTCATACACACAGGCTGTACCTACAGCACCACCTGCCTGCACACACACAAGCACATGCCCACTCCTGCGTGTGCACATACACAAGCACCTGTCCACTCCTGCGTGTGCACACACACAAACACATGCCCACTCCTGCGTGTGTACACACACAAGTACCTGCCCACTCCTGCGTATGCACATACACAAGCACCTGTCCACTCCTGCGTGTGCACACACACAAGCACCTGCCCACTCCTGCGTGTGCACATACACAAGCACATGCCCACTCCTGCGTATGCACACACACAAGCACCTGCCCACTCCTGCGTGTGCACACACACAAGCACATGCCCACTCCTGCGTGTGCACACACACAAGCACATGCCCACTCCTGCGTGTGCACACACACAAGCACCTGAAAATGAACCCCAACCCATTTCACTCTTGTCTCGTGCACCAGCAGTCCTGCAGAGCATACTCTGATCTACACACACAACCCTCCACACGCAACGACACACCCACACATGCTCACCTCCTTGCAGATCCTCACATCTGCCTGCAAACACTCTACATGGTATTTACACACAGAGAATACTCACTGGCAGGCTCTCTGGATCCATCGGAACAAAGGCCAATTTCTAGTCACCTGGCCTAGCCCCACCTTCCCACCCACAAGAATTCACTAGACACTGTTCACAGCCCACATAGTCCTCTTCCTCTTCCTCTCTGGCCGCTGTGAGGACCCTGTCAGAGACAGCAGCAGGGGAACTGCCTCCTGCTCTCTTCCACGCCAGAGGTGCAGAGGTGGGAAGAAGAGGAGAGAGACCAAGGCAGAGCAGGGGAGGGACCTGCCTCCCTCCCCCTGGGCGTTTCCCTGTTTATTACTGGTTTGAAACGCAGCTGCCTCTGCAGCCACCTGAGAGGTCACCTGGGCAACCAGATGAAGCGCCAGGCACAGGGGAGAGTCTTGGAGGCACCACTGCACAGGAGAGATGGCTTCTCAGGCCTGCGGGAGGGGAGCCAGGGAGCCTACAGGCCAACAGGTGGTGTCACCAGGCTTCTCCCGCCTTCTCCCTTCCCACCCTCCTCTGACCGGAGGAAGCAGTGTTGCTGAGAAATTGTGCTGACTTGGAGGGAGAGAAGAGAAAAAAGCCCCACCAAAACCCCAGGGCCTCTGGCACACACACATGCTCCCAGCTGCAGGCTCCCCCAGTCGAGAGGCTCCCCAGAAACCACCGCCAGGGCTGGCCCGTCCGCTGCCCGTACTCACAGATCTGCCGTGGGCGCACACTCCACCGGAACTGCCCCGAGGACCTGGGGCCCGGGGGCCTGGCACCTTGAGATGCTGCTGTCCACGTCTGGGGGCCTGGCCCCCTCTGGCCACGGCTCGAGGGCTCAGCCGGCGTGGGGAGCCAGGGAGCAGGGGGATATCTGTGAGAGGGAAAGTAATGTCAGATGATGCGAAAACAGAGAAACTGAGGCACTGAAGAGAAAAACCTTGTGGCCCTAAGAAAATGGCCCGTGTCTCCTCACAGCTGCTTCCTGGTCAGAGCCTAGTGCCGTAGTTAGCCACGTTCATCTGGGCCACGGGAGAGGGGAGCCCCTAGAGGGAAGTGGTACGCCCCCCCACCGACACACGTGTGCACGCGCGCGCGCGCGCGCACACACACACACACACACACACACACGCACGGGCCTGCAGCCACCAACAGCAGCTCCTTCAGATCATGGCTGTCCTAATCTCCCATAATTCCCAGACGAGAGGAGAGGGGTGGCATCGGCCAAGCCAGAATGGCGCACTGCCTGGAGAGACACCTTGAATTAATGGCCAAAGGCTTAGGCTCTACGGCCTCTCCCACAGCAGCAAGACCGACCGGCACTGTGGCCAGCCCCTGCCCCTGGGGCAGAGAGCAAGCACAGACCCCTGGGGGCCTGCAGAGGACAGGGGCATCCTCTGAACAGAGGGCTGTCCTCCAGTGCCCTTGAGGGGTCCTTGTGCTCCAAGGCCCAGAGTCAAAGAGCCCTTCTAACAACCCAGGACAGCAGTGCACAGCTACGGCAGAAAACTTCCAGCATCGCCCCGGAGGCAAAGGTCCCTGGTAGTGACAGCACTGTAGATGTTAGAATGGGAGAGGACCAAGAAATTAAACACTCTGACTACGCACAGAGGAGGCCACTGAGCCCAGACAGGGACCAGCAGTTGCCAGAGTCTTGGGCCTGGTCAGAATCCGTCTGTTCCCGCCTTCGAGAAACAGTCTGTCCAGCACAGCGGCACAGCCCGTGCACCTGGGCTTACGCCTCAGCTCTGCCACTTGCCAGCTCTGTGACCCCTTTGAGCCTGTTTCAACGGCTATAAAGACAGGAGAGTCCCAACCCTGCAGGAGTGAGGTGAGAATGAGAACAAGAAACAGTGCGTGCAAAGCGCCTAAAGCCGTGATTAGCCTATGGCATGCAATAAAATATGGTGACTACAATCGTTCTTATTACTTTCATTTTAACCTCCATGAGGGCAAGAAATAACACCTTCTACCTCCAGCTCAGCTCCAAGCACCTGCTGCATGAATGAATGAATGAATGAATGAACAAAAGGCAACTCTTCCGGCTTTCTTGAAACAGAGCTTCCAGTCTGTCACCAAGTTGTGGTGCTCAGCTCTCGGATAGGCAGTGTCAGGGGACCTGGAACATTCAGTCCCTGCGCTTGAGAGACACAATCGCTCTTTGAAGAGGGGGCTAACATGCAGGAAACACAGCTATGACCAGCAGAGTGGAGCTTTCATAATTTATTCCTCTTCTGTGGGCTCTGGTCTACATTGTGGGGGCCAGAAAGGCTAAGAAGACAAATTATTATAGGCTTCCAGAGGAACTGAGCCAGAGCTGGGACCTGGAAGGTGAGTAGCTGCTGCAAGGCCAGGAGGCGGGAGGCTTTCCCAGGGTGAGGACACAGACAGGCAGGAGTGGACACGCTTGCTGTCCCTGTGACGGGGCCTCTGGCTCAGGACTCTAAGGGACAAGCTGCCTCCTGTGGGGCACAGGCTTGCCTCGTCCCTCTTCCCTCGTGCCTTTCCGCACGCCTGCCCCAGCTGGCCCAGGGCAGAACTTGGAACAGAAGGTGGAGACCCCAGAGAAGGCCCCCAAACCTCCAAATGCATGTCTGAGAAACCAAGACAATCCAGATGCGTCACTGGGGCAGGTGACAAAAGCGAAGCTCACTCAGGACCACCCTTCCCTGGCAGCCATGTTCAGATTTGCGGCTCAGGGCAGCTCAAATTCAGCAGCAACCCAAAGCTTTGGTGCAACTGCTGTCCAGGAGCCACTGTCCCCTGAAGCTGTCACCCAGGGCTTCAGGCTGGCCCCAGGGTCCCACTAGCCATCGCAGCAGCTCCCTCTGCTTGCTCCCTGGAGACTCTGCTTTCGTCCCCTCCCTCCGTGACTAGGGCACAGCACATGGTCCAGCTGTGCCAGCAGCAGAGAGGGCCACCAGGCAATAAAGACACCAATGTGGAGGGACGCAAGAGAGCCAGCTTCAGACGGGAGTGCATGTGAGCAGCACCGGGCCGCCAGGAAGGCTGGGGCAGGTGCACGCGCCCCGGGACTCCCTAAGAAGCTTAGGAGCCGGGAAATGAGGTCAATGAGAAGTAAAGGCCACCGCACACGGCCGCGGAACACAGCAGCCCGTGTGGAAATTACCTTTTCTCCATTCCCTGGTGCCTCGGCTCGGAGCACATGCCGCCTCCAGCGACAGATCCCGGTGTTCCTGACCACGCTGCCACGAGGGCAGGGGGCGTGGCTACCCGCCTCTGGGTCAGTGAGACGGACTCTCCCAGGGCTTGGGCCTGGGCCCTTCTCCTCACTCTGGCCCTCTCCCTGGCACCCTCGTCCACTCCTGAGCCCTTCTCTGTCACCTGCTGCCGATGGTGCCCAAGTTTTACTTTGACCTCTGCTCTCCTGCAGGCACCAGGTCCACGAATGCCCCTTCCTGCCTGGATGTGTCAGAGCCTCCTCGAAGTCAACAAGCCCAAAACCAAACTTAGGACCTTCTTTCCACGAGAGAATTCTGCTTCAGTGCTCCCTGCCCTGCAAATGCTCCCCCCACACTCAGTCCACAAGCAGCCGAGATAGCCGCCTTCTTCACTCGTCCCCGGATCCAACGTGGTGCCAATTCTATGGATTTTATCCCTGAAATATGTGCCAAACCCGTCTGTTTTTCACTCCTCCAAGCCTCCCACCCTAGCGCAAGCTCTCACCCTCCTTCACCTGCAGGACTGCGATGCCCTCCCACCAGGTCCCCTGCCTCCCCTCATGGCTCCCCACAGGCAGCCAGGGGTCCTTACGAAATGTCCATCGGCCACGACATGCCCGAGTGCAGAACCCACCGGGGCTTCCACGCTTTGGGGTCGTGAGCTCCTGCGGACCATCCCATCCACGTCTCCATTTCCTGTCCCCGCGTCCTGCGGGCCCCGTGGGCTCCAGCCACACTGCCCTGCTCTGACGCACCTCGCATGCTCCCTCCCAGCCCACCATCCTGCACGTGTCCTTCCCTCTGCCTAGGGCACTCTGCCCCCCTCACTCTTCATCTAGTCGTGGGCCACCTACTATTCTACTCACTGGGGACCCAGAAAATCAAAACTAACACATTCTTATTTCAAAAAGCTGCTGGTGCCGGTGTAAGACTGGGAAATTCAGATCCTGCTAGCAATGTTAATTTGCTTCCATCCCAGACATGATTCAAGTTCCACAAGCTGGAATTGTGGTGGATTAGGAGGAACAGGGCCACCAGGACACACACGAATTTGTCAGACAAGGGCCTGGTGTCACTGAATAAAGACAACCCAGTGATCGTCCAGTCAAAGAGGCTCCTGTGTCCCAAGCCTTCACCCAGCTCCCCAAGTGACCACTCCAAGTGACCACCCCACAGGTGATAGCCCCTCTTTCAATTGTCCGGGGCCCTCATAAGCCTCCCAGAGCACGGGGTCGGGGGAAGAAGGGCCTCTCCACCTAATCAAGATGTGGCCAGAAGAAATGATCAGAGACCTCCCCTTGGGCAGGGGACAGCCTCACCACGGGGCAGCATCTCCCCACATCCAAATCTGGCCCCTCGTCCATTCTCCTCCTCCACCCTCAGAGGGATCTTTTTGAATTCTGCATCACATTCATCCCCCCACCTCTGACTCAAATGGCTCCCCTGTCAGCATATAAAGTCCCGACCATGAACTAAAAGGTGGCACGTATGGTCCATGTATGGAGACTGTGACACATGGTAGAGCCATGGTGGCACTTGCTAAGGGGCATCTGCGCTTTGGGGGTGAAGGGAGGGAAGGAGGTCGTGTACTGGGCTTGGCCTGCTGTTGGGAGGCACCTGCAGCCTGTCTCAGCGTGGCCCAAGGCCACAGTTGACGGTCTTTGTCAAGCCAAGGATTATAAAATCAGTAAGTACCTCACTGTACTTTGGGGCTGCAGAGGGGTGGGGGGCAGGGGGGCAGTGTAAGCCCATTGCTCTCCCTGCCCATGCTGCGACCCCCCCGGACTAGCCGTCGGCACCCTGCCACGGGGCAAGCCCCTGCCTCCTAGTCATGACATCGCTACAATTCGGGGAAAAGAATTTATTTTCTCTGAGCTTAGTTTTTCCGCCCGTGATTGGGTGGAGGGTGCACATGTCTTTTTGTCACAAGGTGTGAAGATAACAATACAGTATGATAAAAGATTAAAATTCCTCGGAAGTACATGGGCTGTGGAAGATGCAAGGGGTACTCATCAAAGCCTACTCGGGGCTGCCCAGCCTGCCCGCTTCCGCCATCTCTTCCACCCTGGCTTCTCTGCTTCATTCCTGCGGCTCTGCTCCAAGTCCCCAAGTGCCCTTTCTCACCCACCCACCACCTGCTCACCACCCACTTCCTCTGGAGGCTTCCCCAGACCAGGCACGGCTGTCTACACCCCACGCCGCCACTAGTACAAGTGAAATTCGTGTCCTTACTCATCCGAGATGGCCACATGCCTTCTTATCCTTTAGGTCCAGTCGTGGCTATTTCAGATCAGTGGCCCCAGGCAAGACCTGTGTCCCTTCTAGTTGGAGCCAACCTCCTCCACCTGGCAGGGTGGCAGGTACCTCAGGCGGCTCCACAGAGGGGTACGGAGAAGGCCCAGGGACACCGAGAGCAAAGAACAGAGACGGAGGAGGAGAGCCCCAAGGCTCAGGGTAGATCTAGGCAGAGCGTGTTTCCAGAGTGCCCCCCAACCCCCGTCCCTTTCACTGGCCCCACCCTGAGCCTGCCCAGGCCCCTCCCCAGCGTCAGCCCCCAGTTCCAGCCCTCCACCTTCCATCAGGACCCTCCAACACCCACTCCTGCAGTAACTGCTGGCTCTCTTGGCTGATCAGCCAACCTGCACCAAAGTACAAACGGCCCATGGTGACGACTTGAGATGACATGGCAGAAATGCATTTTGGAGACTTTAAAAAGCTCTGCAGATGGCCCATCCCTCCATGCGGCAGGGCATAGGTCATGGCCTGGAGGAGTGATCTCTCATGCTGGGCTCCGGGGCACCGGGGAGGGGGTGCAGGGCAGGGATGCTGAGAGGCAGGAGCTCCATCTGGGACCCCCAAATCATGCCCCACCCCTCAGACAGCCTGGCAGGAGTCTTCCAGGTCACCGCGTAGGACCAGAGCTGGAAAGGCCCTTCTGAACAGGGGAGGGGCCGGCACAGAACGTGGAGAACTAGTGAGCGTGAGAGCAGCTCCGGAGTAGCTGATGGTGGAAACACCGAAGCCAAGGGGACCAGGAGACACAGGCAAGAGCGCGGCAAGGCAGCCCGCAGAGACAGAGCAGGAGTGGGCTCTCCAGGCAGGGAGGCCAGCGAGTCAGCCAGGCCCTGGGCGGTTCCCAGAGCCACAGGAGAGAGCAGCAGGAGGAGGCGTTTTCCTGAGCGAGCTGGACTTCCAGGCAGCAGGGCTTTCCCTCGACACTTCCCTCTTGGCATCATTACTGTCTCACTACCAGCCGCTGCCGGGTGAAGCAGGAAGGACCTAAAGTGAAGGGCAGCCTCGCTCACCTGCCTCTCAGGGCCACCGCCTCTGGCACAGCCAGACAGGGTACCCACTCTCTTCCAGGCTGAAGCAAGACTCCGGGCAGCCATGGTCCCCCTGCCGGCAGGCCCCACTGGGGGCCTCGGAGAGACCAGCACCTCCGGATCTGAAGGCCCGCACCCTGGACCCCTCCTCAAGCGTCCTGGGATGGATGGATTTCACTTCACTTAGGATCAGCATTTACACCGAGGTCTCACCTTGCTCTCCTACACGAATTGGACCCAGCACAACGGCCAAAATGCAAGGCTCCAGGCTTATAATTTGGGCCCAACAGCCCAGACAATCGTCCACCCCTTGCCCCCTAGTCCTGCTGAGCAGCCCCTCCCTCAGCTCCTGTTTGCAGCTACAGTGACAGTAAGACCACCCTCCAGTCCCCTCCACGTGAAAAGAACGCATGCAAATCTGCCTCCTTGGCTCTGCTTGCACGAAAGCCTGGGCTCAGAACTAGCCCTCTCTGCCCTGATGCACAAAGGCCCCTTTCCTGATGATGACACTACCTCAGGATGCATCCTTACCTTGCACCTGGATGGGAGACAACTGGTCTACCTGCCGCTAATCTTGCTTCCCGCCCATGCTCGGCTCACGTGTCAGCTGGCATCACCATTTGGAACACTCTACCAAGTTACTCCCATTTGGGGGCTTCCTACTCCTCTGAGGACGAAGACCACATTGTCTAACATGGCATATGGGGCCCTTCATGCCTGTCTGGACCTGTCTGGATGGCTTCAACTCCCAACACTCATCCGTGCCTGCCTCTTCTCCCCAGCTCTCCCCCATGGCACACACATTCATGCCAGGCTCCAAGCACAACAACTGGTCAATCTTGGAGGATGGCGTGGGGTAGGGGGTTTTATACACACACACACACACACACACACACACACACACACAAATATATAGTCTTTCACATCTCTGTTCATTCATTCCAGAGCCACTTAACTTGCCAGGCATTGCACAAAACATTGGGAATATAAGACTCAACAGAGCAAGGTCCTTTCAACGAAGCCCTAGCTGCTCACAAGGAAGGAAGGCTAAGGAAGAAGGAAGACTAGTAAGGAAGGGAAGAGACTAGTAAGGAAGGGAGGTAGAGTAGTAAAAAAGGAAGGAAAAGGAAGGAAGCTAGTAAGGAAGGAAAACAGACTGGCAAGGAAGGAAGGAAGATGGGTAAGGAAGTCAGATAGACCAGTAAGGAAGGAAAAAAGGCTAGGAAGGAAGAAAGGTAGGCAGTAAGGAGCTACTTTCCAGAATCCAAGAAGAGCTGACGTTGGAGAATGAACAAGGACCTGCAGAAGCGGAAGCCCTCAGCTCTGCCCAGAGCTGTCAGGAAAGGCTCCCAGAGCATGTGACTTTTGAGCATCTAGATGCAATGAACAGTCATCTGCGAATGGGCAAGCAAGGAAAGGGGACCCGGCAGAAAGGCAATGGCCTGCATGGTCCTTTGCAGACAGTCAGGCTTGACTGTTTCAGATCAACAACCTGCTGAGAGCCAGGGCCACCACTTTCCTTGTGCTCCTTTTCCACTCACAGAGTCCCCAGTGGGACTAGCTCTATGGAGGGATTTGAGGGGCACAGAAAGGACCCTTCTGGTCTTTCCCCACCTGTTTTAATTATTATGGGTGCATGAGAGTTATACTAGTACACACTTTTTAACATGCCTCACAAGGCCCTTTACCATCTGTCTTGTCAACCTTCCCAATATCACCTCCTGCTAGTCATTACACACACACACACACACACACACACACACATACACACACATACACACGCGCGCGTGTGTGCGCGCACACACACTCAACCTATGGTCCTCAGCCCCCAGGCAGTGGACGAGTACTAGCCTGTGGCCTGTTAGGAACCGGGCTGCACAGCAGGAGGTGAGCGGTGGGCGAGCTAGTGAAGCTTCATCTGTATTTACAGCTGCTCCCATCACTGGCATCACCACCTGAGCTCTGCGTCCTTTCAGATCAGTGGCAGCATTAGAGTCCCATAGGAGCACAAACCCTACTGTAAACTGCACATGTGAGGGATCTAGGTTGCGGCCCCTTATGAGAATCTGATGCCTGATGGTCTGAGGTGGAGCTGAGGCGGTGATGCTAGCACTGGGGAGTGGCTGCAAATACAGGTTCTCATTAACACAGAGGTCTGACTGCGCAATAAACGTAATGCACTTGAATCATCCCTAAATCATTCCTCCCTCCCCAGTTCGTGGAAAAACTGTCTTCCATGAAACCAGTCCCTGGTGCCAAAAAGGTTGGGGACTGCTGCTATGGAGAGAATGAACTACCTGCAGCTTGCAGAAGGTGACCTGCTTTTTCTTGTCTTTTGTCTTTGGAATTGTTTTCCCTTCTGCCTCTAAATGTCTCTCCCAAATCCTAAAACCACTTCAAACCCCACTCAGTTAACACTCAGGGTTCACAGTTTATAATAACATTAAAGGATCTTAAGCAGGAGAGCAACATGATTAGAATTCCATTATAAAGATAACACCCTGGCTGCAGTGAGGATAAATGGGGCGCCAGGGGAATGACGGATGGATGGATGGATGGATGGGTGGGTGGGTGGATCCCTAACTGTTTTGCTGCTACAAATGACCCTTCATAAAATTCATAAAACTGCTATTTCACTGTTCATACTTCTACTCAAAAACCTTCATTGTCTAGATGTTTACAAACAACTTGGCATTCAAAGACTTCATATATGTTCGTTACATATCTCTGCTGCCTAATCCTTCCATCAGATAAGAACATTCCGCTTTAGTTAAACTTGTCCCCAAACTGATGATCACTCTGTGCCTTTGGTCATGCAGTTACTCCTCCTTGGAATGTTCTCTCTACTTGTCTAAATTCCACCCAGATAAAGTCCTACCCCTATACAAATCCTTTCCTAATCACTAAGGGAATTCCTTTAGAAGTTCAGAAAAATTTTCCTTTGATTCCTTTGTATTCCTAGCAC
Organism: Lemur catta; assembly: GCF_020740605.2. Classification (NCBI taxonomy): domain Eukaryota; kingdom Metazoa; phylum Chordata; class Mammalia; order Primates; family Lemuridae; genus Lemur; species Lemur catta. The sequence goes on along the minus strand of NC_059133.1, from coordinate 93,832,377 downwards.
AGGACTCTGGATCCAGTAGGGACTCTAAAAGCTTTTGGAGGTAGTCATGAAGGGAATTAGGGAATCCTTCCTTCTGAGAGAATTTTGAAATAGAATAAGTTGCCCTATATTGAACAGACCTGCCCTAATAGTAACACTAATAGCTAACATGTTGCATGTGCTAGGCACTGTTCTAAGCACTGTACATGTATCAGTTCATTTAACCTTCATGATAATCTTATGAGGTAGGTACTATTGTCACCATTCTACTGATGAGGAAACTGAGGCACAGAGAGAGGTCAGGTTGTCCAAGATTACCAGCACACTCACAGTCCACACTCTCAACCACTGAGCTATACTATGCAAAAGGAGAACAGACAAGATGACTTTATAAGTCCCTTCCCGACTGTACATTCTTAACATCCTTCACCCCCTTTAAAAAGGCCTTTTTACAAATAGCATTAGTCAATGCTCAGATAAAATATCCTAAAAGTTAAGGCCAAAGATGATAAAAGAATAAAAAATTCATTTCAGGAAGTACTTCACTCAATGACAAAATCCACAAATTGGGACTTGGATGAGTTGCCCAATGGCAGCCCATCCTACACTGTGGTTTGGAGTGTGGCTGATGAGATTAAGAAATAAATGCCCCTCCTTGTGTGTCATGAGGAGGAAGCCAGTCTACAACATAATAGGTCAACAGTGGTCTGCTAGCTCATTAACTATAACCTGTGTTGCAACCGATTTGCTCCTTTTGCTCTTCATTGACATGAAAGAGCATGGTGATGCAATGCTGAGCAAAATGTAATCCCGCCCCCAAGCCCTCTGCATGCATGCGCGCGCACACACACACACACACACACACACACACACTTTACTGAGGGCATTTGTCTCCTCTCCTGGGTATACTCAGTGGATTCCCTCAACGTCCCTCTCACCCCCCTCCACCATCCATAAACATCTCCCATCTCTTCTTCCTGGATGTAACCAACATTCATGACATCTTTCTTATTCCCATCTCTCCAAAGAAGGTGGAACAGTTTTCTCCCACCCAAAGTGGACCAGGTCTAAGGTTAAAGCCTAAAAGGGCTCTTCCAATCATAGCTGCCCCACCTCAGGGTCCTGAGGCCTAAGGATCCAGGTGAGATGCTGGGGGTTACAGAAGGATCCAGCAGATATAAGGTATGTGGATGATCCTGAGAATATTTATAAAATATCCCAAATATATTTATTATCTACAGGAAGTAGCTCAGAAGATTTCTCTGCTATAGCTTTGTTAACCAATATGGATAAATTCATATTGTCTAGAAAACAAGCTTAATCTGATAGACTCTACACTCCTTGGAGACAGGAATCGTTCCTGTCCTGTTCACCACTGTACCCTTAGCCCTGAGCATGGGCCTGGCACACAGTATCCTCTGGGGGACGGGAAAATGCCTTCTCACAGCCTGGGAAAGGGAGAGCCTCAACAGCGAGCGACAACCAAGATGCCAACACCTCATAAAAGCCAGGAGAATTGTTTGTGAGCACACTGGAGACACTGTAGGGACTCCCATAATTACTGGGTCAGACTTTAAGGGTGACAGAAGATCCCATAATATCTAGTGTGGAAAGCTTGAGAGATAAATTTTTTAATTTCTCAAAACTTCTCCTCCACTAGGCTACTGTAGCCAAATATAGATTGCTTTTACTTAAAACCAGGAAGTGTCCTCACTGGAGAATCAGGGAAGTTATGATCACCACATCCCAAAGGACAGAAGTAGGACAAGCAACCCTGGAGAAGGGGACCCAGAATCATGAGTTATTCTGTGGGAAGAAGGAGCCTGCCTGGGAAGCTAGACTTGAAGTATGAGTATTCGGCACCTGTAAAGGACAAATGTGGACACAGAGTGGTTCTCAGCCTCGGATGCACACTGGGATCACCTAAGGAGGTTACAATATTGATGTTTGGGTTTCACCTCCAGAGATTTGAACTTAACTTGTCTGGGGTGATTCTATCGCACAGTCAAGGTTGAGACCATTGGTCTATATAATCACTGACAGAACCAAAATAGTGAGCACAGATCTAGTCACAGATCTTGAAATATTAGCAGGAACCAGCATCTTTTAAAACTTCAACAAGGTAAGTTTAGTACACAAATAAAATGAAGTACAACTCAGTACAGTAAAGATGAATATGTAGAACCACAGAGCTGCCTTGGCCTGAGTGTGAAAAATTTGGGTGGATTTGCATTTCCCTAATGACTAATGATGCTGAACATATTTTTATGTGTCTATTGGCCATTTTTATATCTTCTTTGGAAAATGTCTATTCAGATGCTTTGCTCATTTTAAAATTAGGTTATTTGTCTTTTACTTAATGAGTTGTAAGAGTTATTTATATATTCTGGATTTAAGTCCTTTATTTGCTGTATTATGTACAAATATTTTCTCCCATTTTGTGAGTTTTCTGTTCACTTTCTTGATGGTGTCTTTTAAAGTATTTTTAATTTTGGTGAAGTCCAATTTGTCTATTCTTTCTTTGATGTGCTATAGTTTGAATGTTTATGTCCCCCCCCCAAAATTCATGTTGAAACTTAACCCCCAGTAAGTTTAAGTAGTAAGAAGTAGGGCCTTCTGGGAAGTGAGTCATCCCTTATGAATGGATTAGTGCTCTTATAAGAACCCCCAAGGAATTAGCTAAACCCTTTTTTAGCCCTTCCATTCTCCAACATGTGAGAACACAGCAACAAAGCACCATCTTGGAAGCAGAGAGCAGCCCTCACCAGATGCTGAATGCCAACACCTTGATCTTGGACTTCTCAGCCTCGGGATCCATGAGAAATAAATTTCTGTCCTTTATAAATTACCCAGTCCCTGGAATTTTGTTATAACAAGTTAACTGAGATACATTGCTTGCACTTTTGATGTGATATTAAGAAAACATGGCCTAAACCAAGGTCATGAAGATTTACTTCTATGTTGTCTCCTAATAGTTTTATAGATTTAGCTACTACTGTCACATCTATGATTCATTCTGAGTTAATTTCTATGTATCATAGAAAGGGTCCAACTTCATTTTTTGCATGTGGTTATCAATCTGTCTCAGTACCATTTCTCCATTTCTTGGCACTTTGCTGAAATTCAAGGGTTTATTTCTAAAATCCCAATGCCATTGATTGATCTGTGTGTCTATCCTTGTGCAAGTACTGGGGTGGCTTTGCAGCTGTTTTGAAATTGGAAAGTGTGAGTCCTGTTACATTTGTTTTTGTTTATGTTGTAGTTTCTATTTCTCCCCAGTTCCATATCTTTTTATGCATTAAACTCATGTTTATCTTTAGTAATAACATATTTATGTCAGCTGCCTTAAACTATTTGTTAATCCAGCAACTGGATCCCAAGATATTGGGATCAGTTTTATTTCTTGCTTTGTCTTTTTTTTCCCTATTTGTTAATTGTATATATTTAGGGTACACAATATGATGTTTTGGGCCAGCCACAGTGCCTCACGCCTGTAATCCTAGCACTCTGGGAGGCCGAGGCAGGAGGATCGCTCAAAGTCAGGAGTTCAAGACCATCCTGAGCAAGAGCAAGACCCCATCTCTACTAAAAAAATAGAAAGAAATTAGCTGGACAACTAAAAATATATATATAGAAAAAAAATTAGCCTGGCATGGTGGCGCATGCCTGTAGTCCCAACTACTCAGAAGGCTAAGGCAGTAGGATTGCTTGAGCCCAGGAGTTTGAGGTTACTGTGAGCTAGGCTGATGCCATGGCACTCTAGCCCGGGCAACACAGTGAGACTCTTGTCTCAAAGAAAAAAAAAAAAAAACTAATATGATGTTTTGGTATACATATACGTAGTGAAGTGATTACTACAGTCAAGTAAACTAACATATCCATCACCCCAAATAATGACCTTTCTTTTCATGTAAGAGTACCTAAAATCCATTCTCTTAGCAAATTTCCAGTATACAAGGTTATTAACTATAGTCCTCATGCTGTGCATTAGATCTCTAGACTTATTCATCCCAGATAACTTATCTTTGCACCCTTTGATCTATACCTATTCATTTCTCCCAGCCCATTCCCACCTGTGGTAACCACCTTTCTACTCTCTATTTATATGTATTCAATTTTGTTTTTTTTAAATTCTACATAGAAGTGAGATCATGCAGTATTTTTTTCTCTTTCTGGCTTATTCAATTAGCATAATGTCCTCTAGGATCATCCATAATATGGCAAATGGTAGGATCTCCGTGTTTTCTAAGGCTGAATAATATTTCAGTGTATGAGGGTATATATACATATACACACATACATATATATACACATGTATATACACACCACAACTTATTTATTCATTCATCCAGCTCAACAATACTTGAATTTGACATAATCAAAGGTCCAGAATTCTATACCACAAAGCAGTGAACACCTAGATTGTTCTATATCTTGGCTATGGTGAATAATGCTGCAATGAACATGGGAGTTCAGATATCTTTAACAGGTCATGATTTTATTCCTTCAGTATATACCCAGAAGAGGGATGGGTGGGCCATATATTAGTTCTTTTTTTAATTTATCAACCTCCTTACTGTTTTTCATAATGGCTGTACCAATCCACAGTCCCACCAGCAGTGTACCAGGGTTCCCTTTCCTCCAAATCCTTGCCATAGCCATCCTAACAGATGTGAGATGACATCTCATTGTAGTTTTGATTTGCATTTCCCTGATGATTAGTGATGCCCTTTCCATATACCTGCTGGCCATTTTTATGTCTTCTTTGGAGAAATATCTATTTAGGTCATTTGCCCACACTTGTTAATTGGGGTATTTGGTTTTATTGCTATTGAGTTGTATGAGTTCCTTATATATTTTGGATAGTAATCCCTTCTCTGATGCATGGTTCACAAATATTTTCCCCCACCTCATTGGCTGCTTTTTCACTTTGTTGGTTGTTTCCTTTGTCTCTTTTCAGGGGTCACCTACTATTTCTTCACACGTCTAGTAAGTGTATGGTATACTAGACATTGTGAGTGATACGTTACCTTCCTATCAAGAGGATAAAAATTTATTTTTATTTGTAGCAGGAAGTTCAATTACTGACTGATCACTTTGAGCTTATTTAGGTTTGACTGGGTTTGGGGGAGGGTTTTTTTGTTTGTTTTGTTTTGGTTTTTTTATTTGTTTTTTTGGCTAGGGTATTTTATGGAAAATACAAGGTATTTCCCAAGACTCTCTAATTTGGTAGTATTGAATCTCTAAACTCTGTCTTCCATATTGATCTTTTTAGGGCCTGATGCTTTTAAGGTCTGTCTACACTAAGTTTTTCTCTAGAGCGTGATTCTTATTCCTAAAACAAGGCCCCTGGAGTCTCAGTTGCATGCCTGCAGTGTTAGGACATGTTAATAAGGACTTGCCACTGCGCCTGGGATGGAACTTCAGCATTTCCCAGCACTGTCTGGTCTCCAGCGTCTCTGTTCTGATCTCAGGGTTGTAGAAGCTCCTCTCTCTGGCAAACTTCCTATGTCTCTCGCTGTGCATCTGAAGCCTCGCTCTTAGCCAAGGACTCAGGGAAGGACCCTCAAAGAGACCTCAGGGCACTTTCCTTCACACAGATTCCTCCTCTCTTGTGCTCTGCTCCATAATTTCCACCCATTTTAGCTGCTCCAAACTTTTATCTCTGCCTCCTCAGTTCAGTGGGGTCTCTTTCCTCCAGTTGGACTCCAGATCCCCGAACCCCAGGCACTAACCTGTACCCACAGTGCTAAATCTGTGAGTATCTGCTCCAACAGGGATTGTACTTCTGTGCTGGTGGTTGTTTGGTGCCTGAAAATGATTGACTCATATATTTTTCCCAATTTTATACTTTATGGCAGAATGTCTACTCCAGTACCAGTTATTCTACAACTACTGGAAGCAGAAGTTCATGCCAGTCAGGTTTTTAATCAAAAGGTACTTTGTTAGCAAATAGTTTCAGATGTAGATTATTGGCAAGGGCCAAAAATGACAGGAGACTCTTGTATTAATTCAAAAGTGATCCTCATACTTTAGCAAAGAAGGAAATTATTTTATTTGCTTATTTTTAAAGAGAGCTAAGATCCTAACCTTAATTCTTGTGCTGAAGGATAGGTATACTGTGGGAGTAGCTGCAGCCAAAGCCAAACTTTTCTTTAAAAACAACTTTGTGTTTGCTCAAGAATACTTGAATTCAACATAATCCAAGCTCCAAAATTCTACACCAGAAAGCATAGAAGAGATGACTTTGCCCAGAAATCTCTCTCTGTTCCTCTTTTCATCATTTCAATTTTTCATCCACCCATTAATTGAGCACCTATTATGTGTCAGGTTGTGGTAAGGGTCAGAGATGAGTATCTCTCCTCACCTGTGGTGTGCAAAAGTGTGAAAGGATTGTTAAATCTGTCAGGTTGGAAGAAATTTGGGACAGGCTCTGTTAAGCAGGGCTTTGACATATAGGTCTTTGACATGGATAGAATCTCAGTGGACTGAGTTACTGCACTTGCATGTAGAGTTGTTTATTATTATCCACACTGATGGTGAAGAATACTGTATGAGTTAGTGTAATGCTCTGCTAGCCGATATAACAAATAGACTAAAAAATAAATAATGAGTAAGACATAACAACAGTTATGTCTCTAGTAAGACATAACTTCTTGCTAGAGTAATAGTTCTGGGTGGATAAACAAGTTGGTGTAGTGGCTCTTATCCACGTAGTGTTTCAGGAACCCAGGGTGATAGAGGCTCTGCCAACTTCAACCAAGACTTCCAAGGTGGCCCTGAGAGTTGCCATTTCTGTTATCTGAAGGGGGAAAGAGCACAGAGAAGCAGGCATAAAAGCTTTCTAGGGGCCAGGGCCAGAAGTAGCACAGCACTCTGTTCAGGTTCCTCTAGCTAGAATTCAGTCTCATGGCCATAACCAATTGCAAGGGAGGCTAGGAAATAACTGTGTGTTCAGGAAGAAAAAGAAAATGTGGATTTTGGTAAGCAGCCATAGTCTCCGTCATTAGGAGCCTACCAAAAATGATAAGTTTGGTGTGGCATAGTCACACTTACTGTACTGTATTAAAGTTACAGATCTACACACTTGTCTCCCCAAGTAGGGTCTGAGAGCTTCAAATTTCAGCATCCAGGATAAGGCAGGGTGTGTGGTAAATGCTTATCAAATGGTTTTTGAACGAATGAATGAATGGTGAGCTAGTGTGACAGTAGTTGACCAACACATTCAGTTGCCTTTTGAGGCTCCTCCTGGAATGTCACTTATCTATGTTGTCAAGTGAGAGGAAGATGCATGCCTTCCTGTTTGTTACAGCAGGTGAACATGTCTCCAATACATCTATAAACTGTATCAAATCATTGTAGCCACAAGTTATCTACATTTAGTGGCATTTAGCATTTGAATTTACTTGGGTTGTGTAGACTCATTCTTACCCCCTCTGATTCTTAAGCTGGTATTATGATCAATGCTTTAAAGTATGTTTTAGAAGTCAGGGAGCCAAACAGAAGCCATGCAAGTGGAGGGTCCTGCCGCTGGCTGAGGCACACACCACTTCTATAGCCAGGGGGCCAAACCACATACATGGGTTACCAGGCATAGTAGCTTTTCCCTCTTCTCCAGTGACAAGCTTCTCTTGCTTCTGTGTTCATGCAAAACCACACTAACATACTACTTCACACCCATAAGGATGACTATAATAAAAAAAAGAGGAATAATATTGGTGAGTTTGTGGATAAATTGGAACCCTCATAAATTGTTAGCAGGACTGCAACTGGTACAGCCACTTTGGAAAATAGTCTGCCAGTTTCTAAAGCAGTTTAACATATTACCCAGCAATTCCTCTCTTAGGGATGTACCCAAGAGAAATAAAAAACATATACACACAAAAACTTACAAGTGAAAGTTCACAACCTTTTTTGGTAGCCAAAAAGAGAACACCCAAATGTCTGCCAACTGACAAATGGATAAACACAATGTAGCATATCCACACAAGGGGATACCATTCAGCCACAAAAAGGAATGAAGTACTGATACAGGTAGCAGTATGGCTGAACTGTGAAGGCACTATGCCAAGTGACAGAACCCAGGGACAAAATGCCACATATTGTATGATTCCACTTCTATATTAATCAAATGTCTAGAATACGCAAATCCATAGAGACAGAAAGTAGATTAGTCATCGCCAGAGGCTGGGGGCAGGGAGGAAAGGGGAGTGACTGCATTAAATATGAAGTTTGTTTTTAGGACAATGCAAATGCTCTAAAATTAGATTGTGGCAATGGTCGCACAACTTTGAATATACTAAAAACCACTGAAGTGTACACTTTTAAGGGGTGAATTTTACGATATGGGACTTATCTCTCCATAAAGCTGTTTTTAATGGAATTTCTAGAACTGAAAACCACAATTACTAAAAAAAAAAAAAAACAATGCATTGGATGGGCTGACCGGCAAACTGGAGAAGGTAGAGAAAGGATCAGTGAAGTTAAAGACAGATCAATAGAAAGTATATAATCTAGACAACTAAAGACTGGAAAAAGTTTAACCACACCTCAGGAACTAGTGGGGCAATACCAAACAATCTAATATACATGTCATTGGAGTTCCAGAAAAAGAAGAGAATGAAAATAGATAATAAAAAAATGGTTAAAGAAATAGCGGCTAACACTCATACACTGCTGGTGGGACTGCAAACTAGTGCAATCTCTGTGGAAAGCAATATGGAGATTCCTTAAACAGATACAAGTAGACATACCATTTGATCCAGCAATCCCATTATTGGGCATCTACCTAAAAGAACAAAAGACATTCTATAATAAAGACATCTCCACTCTAATGTTTATAGCAGCACAATTCACAATTGCAAAGATGTGGAAAGAACCCAAGTGCCCATCAATACATGAGTGGATTAATAAAATGTGGTATATGTATACCATGGAGTACTACTCAGCTATAAGAAATAACTGTGATATAACACCTCTTGTATGTTCCTGGATAAAGGTGGAACCCATTCTACTAGATGAAGTATCCCAAGAATGGAAAAATAAGCACCACATGTATTCACCATCAAATTGGTTTCACTGATCATCACCTAAGAGCACATTTAGGAATAACATTAATCAGGTGTCGGACAGATGTGTTGGGGGGGGGATGGATGTATACATACATAATGAGTGCGATGCGCACCATCTAGGGGATGGACACGCTTGAAGCTCTGCTTTGGCGGCGGGGGAGAGGGGGCAAGGACAATATATGTAACCTAAACTTTTGTACCCCCATAATATGCTGAAATAAAAAAAAGTTTATAAAAAGAAGAAGAAGAAGAAATTGCAGATAATTAAAAAAAAAAAAAGTCAATGGAAGACCAGGCGCAGTGGCTCACTCCTGTAATCCTAGCACTCTGGGAGGCCGAGGCAGGTGGATTGCTCGAGGTCAGGAGTTTGAGACCAGCCTGAGCAAGAGTGAGACCCCATCTCTACTAAAAAAATAGAAAGAAATTAGCTGGACAACTAAAAATATATAGAAAATATTAGCCAGGCATGGTGGAGCATGCCTGTAGTCCCAGCTACTCGGGAGGCTGAGGCAGGAGGATTGCTTGAGCCCAAGAGTTTGCAGTTGCTGTGAGCTAGGCTGATGTCACAGCACTCTAGCCTGGGCAACAAAGCGAGACTCTGTCTCAAAAAAAAAAAAAAGAAAAGAAAAGAAAAGAAATGGTGGTTGAAATCATGTCAAAATTTCATAAAATACAATAACTTTGAGATTTAAAAATTCCAACAAACTCAAGTAAAAAAAAAAAATACAAAGAAAATCATACCTAGTTATATCACAGTCAAACTACCGAAAACCAAAACTGAAAATAGAATTTTGAATGCTACCAGGTTAAAAAGAGATTATACATGAATAAAATAATGAATAAAATAACAATATGGATTAAGGCTAGCTTCTCATCAAAACAATGGAGACCAAAAGGCAGACACCCCGGATGCTACGGAAAGGAAAAAATCCTGTCAAATCATTACATCCAATGAAATATCCTTCAAAAATGAGAGTGAAATAGACATTTTTCTTAAAAGCACAAAATAAGAAGAGAACGTCACCAGCAGAACCATATCTCAAGAAACGCTAAAGGATGTTCTCCAGTCTGAAGGGAGACGATAAGGGACAGAAACCTGATTAAGACCTACTGCTGATGGAAGTGTCATGTCCCCTCCTCTCATAAAGGGAAGGAAAAGGAGACTGAGAGCCGCTGCTCCAAATGGACTATTAGCCATTGAGTTTTCTATGTGCCATAAGCCACGACTTTTTGAATTAGAGGTTTAACCCATTGTTGGTTATAATATAAATCTCACTGCTTGCAAATAGCATTTTAAAAAATGTAATATGGCAGAATGTGCCAGAAAAGAATAAAACAGAAACATCCCTTTTTAAAATTAGAAACAATACGATGAATAATACACATTTTAAAAACCTAATAATGAAACTGCAGCTCATTATGTTGGGCAATGTCTTACGTAAATATCACCATGACATTCTTCTTAAAGCTTAATGTTGACAAACTGGTCTCCTTTCATTAGGCAATGAGAGCCATGTAACTTATTGCTTCCTTCCTGACCTGGCTGTCAGGAAGGTCATAAATAAGTTTTTTGCCCAATTATAGCAGCTATTCTTTGTCCAAGTTTTCTGATATAACAGTATATTCCCAAGCCTCCCTGGGCTTGATCCCACTAAATAAACTAACCATGATGATTCCAGGTGGAAATAGTGTCAAGGCCCAGCCTTACCTGGAACACGACCACAGCATTTACCTAACAGCCTTGCAAAATCACTATCTCCCTTAAGTCCCTGGTTCTACCCACATGTCCCAGCACCAATCACTGGCATCTATACTCCCTTCTATAACTTCTTATAAATGAACCAAAGCAACAGTTGAGGTAGTGGGGGCAAATATGAGCTCGAGAGTGGGACTCACGTTTGAATTCTGGCTTCATCCTTCAGTGATCATTCACTGGTTAACATGCTGTAACAAGGATGTTTCCTAACCTATCTGAACTTCAGGTTTTCTTCTATGAAATGTGCTTAATACTGACTCCCAAAGTTGTTGTGAGGGAAAACACTTAGCACAGTGTCTGGTGCAGAAGCTTGATAAATGTTAGTCACCTTTCCCTTTGAATGCCAAGAACACATGGTCTGAGCTACCAGGCCCTGCATGATCTGGCTGGCTCTGTCCCCTCTCCCCGCACCGGTCACTCTGATCCTGCCACTTGGCTTCTTCACTATTTCTCGGATCGCCCAAGCACTTCCCTGCCATGTGCTCTTTCACCTATACTTTCTTTGATAGATAATTTTCCGGATACCTGCATGGCTTATTCCTTCATTCAATGCAATCTCTGCTCAAACTCATCCCCTTAGAGAGGCCTTCTCTAACCACCTGCTTACAAACAGAGGTGGACTCCATTGTGTACTAGGGGCAAGATCCGCATCTCTACCAGTCAATTTTCTGTTCTCCATGTGCTCTAGCAACAACAGGCACAGGGTGTGACAGCCTTCTCTCAGCCAGCAGAAAGGGCTCACAGCATGGGCGGATCTCCAGAATATTAATCCTTATTAGAGAAAATGATAGACGTGCCTCACTTTAGGCCCCGGGGCCTCTCACGCTCTAGCCTTGCCCTGCAATGGAAGATGAAGAGAAAGCACACATAGGAACTGGACTAGAACCCAAGGTCTGTGTTTGGAACCCACCCCTACCCCTCACACTGCCTCTATAATCAGTAAAGTGGCCCTGGTACCCACATAGAGGCAATTCAGAGGGCAGAAGAGGTTGCTGGAAAGGACTTTACCAGGCCCTCAGCTCCCAAAATGACAGGTGTACAGCAAGACACATTAAGAACAGCAAAGGCCCAGTAGCTGGGCCAGGGTGACAGAAAGTCTGGTCAAGGGCTCTGATGTCGGGACCCAAGGATAAAACCCAGGCAGGTGGATGGGGCCTCTGGAAGAGCCCTCACCTTGTCTAAGATCCTCCCTCTACTTGCTACTGGCCTTTGGGTTGAGATTTGACCTTGCCCGATGGGACCTTCTGCCCCAGACCAGGGTCCACATGGTCCCTGGGTGTATCTCTCCACATCTGCTCACAAAGCCTCAGGACTGTGACTGACACCTTCCTTGCAGTGGCTTCAGCTCATTGCTCTTGCCATAGGAGTGGGCCCCTCCCCACCTCATGCCTCCCTCAAGAACTACCAGAACACAAGACATCCACCAAAGTCTCTGTCATCCCTGCCAAAACGCAGTGGAATAACGTCCTCCTTCCCAAACTCCACCTCAATTTGCTTTTCTTCTAAGAGAAGGCCTGGGGAAGGCGTACCTGCGTGTCCCTGCACCCGAGGTATAAATGACTGATATCAGAGCTCTCCGTGAACGTGGTTTGGGGTAAGGACTGGAAGGGACTTTCAGAAACTGTGAGGCCAGTCCAGGGATGCCAAAGTCAAATTTGCTCTGTCCTCAGCAGGCTGTTACTGAATTAAACCCGGCCAGCTGTTTACTTACCCTCAGATACTCCAAGCTGAACATCCCAAAGACTTTTTACAAGAGGCAAAATCGCAGCAGCGGTAGGAATTGGTCACCAAGCACCACCAAGAAGCCACCGCACCAATCCTCTGCCTCTTGTCCTCCCTTCGCTCCCCTCCATAAAAACAAGTGTCTCAGAAATTGCCCAGGCGTCCCTCGGCGTCCCTGTCCTGGGAAAAGGGGTCAGCTTCTCGCACCACCCTGTCCAGGGTCACTTGGGGTCACCGGTCCCGAAGGGCAGGAGTCAGGATGCCTTCCCCTTCCCCCCACACCCACGACCTGCGGGACGCCGAGGCCCAGGGTCGGGCAGGGCAGACTCACCGCGCAGCGCGGGGGCAGCCATGGCGCGGGCGCACGGGACGGGAAACCCTGGCGGCCGCCCGGCCGCGCGCGCTTCTGGACAGGCTTACGCCGCCCGCCGCGGGCTAATTCCATGGCGGCTCAGCTCCTCTGGGCGCGCCCGCCCCTGCCTGCCGCCGCCGCCGCCTCCCCCCGCTGTCCCCGCCGCCCGGCCCGCGCTCTCCCTCGGCGCCCGGGGCGCACCCGCACCCGCACCCGCGCCGGAGCTGCGCGTCGGGGAGGGAGCGCGGGCCGCGGCCGGCGAGGGCAGGATACGCGCGGGTTCGCGGAGCTGGGGGCGGGACGGTCAGTGCCGCCCGCTCCCCTCGGCCCTGGGAGGCCCCTCACAACCTGGTTCCAGCGTAAAAATGCAGCCGGATTATCTCATGAACCGTCTGGCTGATTAGTTTCCAATCCCGCCAGCAAAGCCTCCCTCCCGCCGCCCCACAGGGTCACCCTCTGTCCAGGGGACAGCCCAGCTGCCAGCCCCTGGACAGACCCCCTCGCACCTGCCTTCACTCTACCTCGCCACCAGTTGTCCTCACCTTGCCCTATTTTAAGAGGGACAAAAAGGAGCAGGACTCGGGGAATAGGTGCGCAACAGACAGTAGGACGAGAAGAGGGCTGCGAGAGGCAGGAGAAGGGGCAGGTTTCATGAGAGCGTCCCCATGGGACGCTAGGACAGGGTAAGCAGGGCTGCGGAGGTAGACTACGGAAGCTCCATCCCCAGAGAACAAGGAGCGCCTCTCCTGGGGTGGTCTAGGTACCTGGCCACAGGCAGGAGGGTGGAAGAGAAGACAAGCAAAGGACCATTTTAGATGATGATATCCACAACGCCAAGATGTCCCAAAGCAAAACAAAGTCACTATTGCCAAGGTCCCCGGAATGAACAAGTGTTGCGTTAAGGTCCAGCACACTATGGCGATCGCCCACCGTTAGGTGTGAAGACTTTTCTCCCCCACACTGATGTAAGCTGGTGATGACTGCTCCCCATTCTACAGACGAGGAAGCTGAGGCAGCGAGGGGAGCAGGTGTACAACAGCACAGTCAAGGGCAGAACAGAACGAAAACCAGAAAGTATGATGCCCCAACCTAGGGCTTTATTTTGGCATTGCAAGTAACAATGGCTAACGTTCCCACTGGACTTCCTCTTTGTCAGATACCCTTCTCAGCGCTTTACCTATGGTATTATTTTACTCCTAACAATAATTCTATGAGGTGATTACTGCAGTGTACCCATTTTACAGACAAGGAGACTGAAGTGCTAAAGTCAAGTAACTCACCTCTAGGAGAATCCCAGGATCCCAAAGCAGGCAGCCCGCCCTATTATTATGTATTACTAATGTAATATAATACTTAATAATAGGATGTAATACTAATAAAGTATTAGGACAGGCCATCTGTCCTAATACCTTGCTATTCAGCTGTTTTCCCTAACAACGCCCTTCTGATCATTTACTTCCAGGGATGCTTCTCCATGTCTTTTCCACATCTTTTCCATCTCAAAGGATTGGGAACGCTTTCACCATTGCGCCTTCATCCACGCCCTTTCTCCTCTCCCTCTGGCACTTTCTTCCTCCCTGTGTACTCCTTCCACGAGACTCCCCTAAAACACTCACTTTGGGGATTCTGCCTCATCTAGTCTGAGGGTGAGCAAATGAAAGGATCCCTGAGGTAAGGTGCAGACCCTGCCTTTGGAGTATCTGTAGCTAAAGGAAGACTGCTGAGACACTTCGTGCACAGGGGCACTACTTCCACCAGTTTCTCTTTCTGCGTCCTTTTTACCCAGCTCCCTAACATTGTTTTTATTTTTCTTAAAACATGCAGTTTTCCTGAGTCAGCTTTTTTATGGATGGTAAAATGTCATATCAGCAAGTATGAGACGTGCAGGCTGTCAAGGCACAGGACGCAGGAAAATTGACAACTTATGCAGAAGAGGCAGCCTCCCTGCTGAGTTTCTCTGCGACTGATGCCTCCAATAGCACCTTGTCCCCAGCTAGAGTGTTAGGTGATCAGTCAGAAGAGTGACAATTAATTCCCTGTCCCTGGATCTGGTTTCCTACTAAGAGAGACCTTAGAGGCTACTCAAAGTTGGGGGTGGGGTGATAGATGCAGAGATGACAACCTTTGAATTATTGAGTAGTTATATAAAACTTCTATCCATTCTTTCTTCCCTCTATCCCACCAATCTCCCCCCTAAACCTACTCAACATAATCTGTGCCATTTTCCTGTAATGCAGCTTCTTTTGAGGTTAATCCTAGACGATAACAGAAGTGGTGGAGACAGAAATGCAGTGGCCACTGGTTGCCATGGTGGCAAGGAAAGAATCTGTAAGCAGCAGACCGTGTGGCTCTGGTGGAGTGGCCTGGGGGTTCTTGTCTAGGTGTCAAAGCACCTGGGTTCTGAAGCTGGCCCCACCACCCAGCATCCGTGTGACTTTTGGCAAGTCACTTGAGTTCTCTGAGCTGCTTTCATCATTTGTAAAGGGATGGGGCAGGGACAGTGCAGTAGATGATGTCTAAACTCTGCCCAGTTCCATCGACCAGTATTTTCAATGAGTGAGTCTCTCCCGTGTTACAAGAGAATCAATTCTCCATTGAATTCCTAGCACGTCCAGGACATCTCCTTCATTCTCGTGACTGTTCTCTCCCCAACTAGAGTCTCTACCATCTTGCCAGTGTGCATGTAAATTTTTTCATAAATTTTAAGGAAGGACGATCTCTGAGAGTGACAATACTGGTTAGTGATGTGGGGACCAAGTGATGTTTGGTGTTATCTACACCTCTCCCTCCTCTTCTTCTTCCTCTTCCACTGAAAGATGTCAGGAGCAGGTGGGGCCTTGACATCGTGAATAAAGCCCGAAAGGAACTCAGCCCTTTCGGCCCCTGGGATGAAAGAAATCCCTGATGCTCTGCCGTCGGCATTAGAGTCACATTCCCCACTTGAGCCTTGATTTCCCCATTTCTATCCTTTTCACTTCTTACAGTGTTATAGAACAATTTACAGTTACCTAAGCACTTTCAAGCTTTATTTTAGACTGAAGTTCTTTATCCTTAGCATGCCATGAGTGAGACTAACATTCCTGTTTTCAAGGAAACTGAGTCGGAAAACCATGAAGGGGCTTGTTTGAGGCCACGCGGTTGAGCAAGGGCCACAGGTGGAGCCCCGGTCTGCCTCCAAGCCTGGGGCTCACCCGATGGCCGAGCCAGGGGTGGAACCACGCTGCCGCACCCGCCAGCACCTGTTTCAGGTCCCCCTCAGTGCTCAGCACCTCTCCACCTCTCCCTCCCACAGAAGCCACTGAGGGGACATGGGATATTGTCAGCTACGGGCTCAGAGAAATCCCTGCACACCTGGTCAAATGGCTTCTCCACACTGACAACCGCCATATCTACCTCAGCAGGACCCTGGCCCCCAGGCCCACCCTCTGCTACGGCAGAAGCCCCTTAGTTCGCAGCTTGGAGAACCCAATGTTCCTGAGCAAACCCCCTTTCACTTGGGGCCACTGGGCTGAGTTTCTGAAGAAGCCTGCCCCGTGCTATGCCCTCCCCACCCCGTGGGGGCAAAGACACCACTGTTTCCCCAAGGGCTGGCGGGCCCTCCCAGATACTGGGGCTGCAGTGCTTCGGATGGGGCCTCAGAACCAGTCTCAGGACTCAGCCTCAGCCCACGGTTCCCGTCTCAGCCTTAAGACACAGAGCACCAGCGGCCTTTTGCGAGAGGAGAGCTTGGCCTTTATTGCGGGCCAGGCGGGCACTAGAGCAGAACATGCAGAGGACGACTCTGGCTGGTGGGGCAAGGTGGGCGGCAGCTGCGGCGGCCTCACTTGCTGCACTTCCTGGGGGAGCACTTGCACCCCATGGCGTTGAGGACCTCGTGGTACACCACGGAGCCGTTGGCACAGCGCAGGGGCACTCGCAGGGGCTCCGTGCGCGTCGGGGAGCAGCAGGAGCACTGGTCCTGCACATCGTTGGTGTCGATGGAGTACAAGGCTTTGCTGGCACATTTGCCCTGCAAGGGGGCACAGGGGGCAGGGCAGCGCGTTGGTGAGTAACCCTGGGTGGGCGGGACTCTGGGGCAGCCTGCCTCCTCCCCCACCCCTCCAAGCAAGGCAGGCCTCGCCTCACCCACAGACACCCAGGACAGCCAGGCAATTTGTAAAGGCAGATCTCAGGGAAGGCTGACATTTCCTCTATTCTGGGGTAATATCACACCCAGATCCCTCTAGCTGCAATTCTTATGCGTGTTTGATTGATCTACAGGAAACGCAGCCCCCATCGTCCATAAATAACTCTCCGTCCTCATTAAGGACTCATTGAGTCTTTCCTCAGTATTTTTTTCCTCCTGGGATCAAAAGTTCCCAGTTATTTCAATAAAACATTTACTTTGGAAAAAACACTTCCAGTTTCTTTCCCTTCTCCTCTCTGCGAATTTTCCACTTCTTTCCAGAATGTAATTAAAGAGATGTGTCCAAACAAAGAGACTCAGCCCTCCCCACTCAGGCCTTATGGAAGGCAGAGACCCTTACCTGGCAGTAGTGAATGTCCACTGTCTCTTCAGACTGACAGCTTCCCACTGTGACAGACTGCAACCTGGCAGTGACGTCTCTGCATTCGGGCTCCTCACCTACAGGACAGAGGTGGAACTTGGGGACTGGCTGGGGTTCTACAGAACACCCTTCAGCCCCAGTGCCCTCATTGTGCTGGAAACAGGTCCATTTCACAATAAAAAAATGACAAAATCCAGCCATAGGGAGGGAATTAAGTTATCCTGGTTCATCACAGCTGCTTCTAGCCCTTCGAATTCAGACATGTCGTTACTGCTGGATTTAACTCACTTAATGGTACAGTTTTAATTGCAGGAAGAGCCTAGATTCACTGTGCCTTGGTGATGTCAATGAATGCGACTTGCATTTATATAACTGTAGACTCTAAAAGCCATAATGGCTAGAAGAAGCCTCTGCACTCATAACTATATCCAGAAGATACAGGCAACGAAGTAGCTAAGGAATATAATTATTATCCATCTCACCCTGCCTTGGGATAAGAGGAAAGGCCAATGTCATGATCACAGAGAGGCACTCGCTGTCTCTACTGGGGCCCAGAAGATCCCTAAGAGCCTCCAAAGACCCCTTTTTGGGTCCTGCTGTCTCTAGGTCTCTGGCATGGGTCTCCTTATGTACAGCAGCTAGTGGCATTCAGATCTAAATCTCTGCTTGGCCCACTGAGAATTCAAAGATTTAATTCCAGCTCAGCATTCCCATCTGAACACTAGGAGTCTTCCATTCTTGGATGGCTCCAAATCTAAATCAACCCTAATGACATATTTAGTCTGCCTCTCGATTTCCCAATAATTTCATTTTAAAGGTAAAGCCTGCCAACTACTACATTTACAGAATGAATAAGAAAAGCATATTTAGGCCAACATGCTATATTATTTTGCTGTATATTTAAATCCCTGGGCCTGGCTTATTTTCCTTATTCAGGGTCTCAAAGGCCCCTTACTGGTGCTTTTGTAGATAACAGTCTCATAACTGAATTCCATGTGCAGTGTGCCTAGAGGGAATTCATCTTCTCTGACGGCTTCCTGACTTCACATTCTTAAACCATTCAGATGCGAATCATAGAAAGAAACGTTTTCAGAGTGTTTCCTCAATCTGTGATTTGGTTACAGCAATTACAGAGGCTGTCAGAGTAAGCCATCAAGAAAAGAACGAATTACCAAGCAATGAACTCGCTAAGAAAGGGAAGGGAAAGGGAGGAAAGGAAAGGGGAGGGAAGGGGAGGGAGGGGAGGGGAGGGAAGGGGAGGGAGGGGAGGGGAGGGGAGTGGGGACGAAAGGAAGAAAAGAATGAATGATTGAACACTGAGGATATTTATGCGTTCACTCTTCCTTTTTCTACCTGAAAACAGGCATGGGACTGTAAACCCAATGTCAAAATTTTAAAACACACACACACACACACACACACACACACACACACTAAAACAAAAAATATTAGTCCAAACAAGTAATTCTGTATTCAGAAAATATAGCGTTAGCATTGGGATCCTGAAAGTCACTTGTGTTCAAGAACATAAGGATGTGTGGGAAGAGTACTGTCTGACGTGCAGACTGGTAAGCCCCCTCACCAAAGCTATTGCTGTGAGTGATTAGAACCAACCGCCATGATACAATCACAAGGTCAAAGGCGCAGAGAGTAAAGATGGGGAGGTAATAAATTCAGACCACCCTTATGAAGCCTTGAGAGGGCATTCTGTATTCCCTGCAGCCCCCACAGCACACATCGTTAGCCAGCTGGTGTCTTCCCTTTCCCTTCAAGATAGCTGGACCACGTTCATAAGCAGGCATGTATTGAGTACCTGCTCTGTCAAGGGTCCCCGTCTTCAAGGAGCCCTGGTTGGAGAGGGAAGGTATTCTCCCATAATAGGACTATGAGCAAGCAACCAAAGACTCTGTAGTTTTGGAGAAAGGCACATAAGAGTCTCGAGGCAGTCAGGAGCTTGAAAAAACAGGGAAAAGAGACTGTTCCGTAGGCATTTAAAAGGGGATTTGAGCAGAGGGCAGTCTAGTGACATCCAGGAGGGGAGCCTGTTCCCTGCAAGATTAAATATAGTGAATGGCCAGTGATCAAGAAATATGGCTGATCTAACAGGTTGCAAGGGACAAGATATTAGCAATGTACTCACATGTGTCACAACAGGTGTCTGGAATTTTCATAACTTTCCCCTAAGAAAACAGCAAAGGCCCAGGTTAGGCACAAATAGTACACAGTGGACAGCTTCCAGGTTACTCCAGACCTATTTCTAGTTCTGAACTCACAGCCCTGAGCGTAAGTCCCAGCTGTAAACCATGCCCTCCCGTCACAAGTGTGAGCAGAAGGACCACCCCACCTGACCGGGCTGAAACAATTTTGATCATTCCGAATTCCCTTCTGATGACATCATCGGGACCATCATTCCCAGGCAGACCGGAAATCAGTTTGGTCTCTCACCTTCCTATTCAAGGATCACAGGAAGGTTTTTATAAAGCATCCTTGCACTGCAGAGAACTTTGTCTCTCCAACAGGCTTTCATCTTGTCATTTCATCAGCTCTTAAAACTAGTCAGAGATCTGCCTTGGACACTGGGAATCACGTGAGAGCTGTTCAGAAGGACCCTGCTATCAGGGTCAAGGACGGGAGACAGTCAAAAGGAAAGCAGGGCCCAAGCTTGGCTACTCACTCCCTGAGCCAGACAAGCGTGTTCATCAAAGGGTGGGCAGCTGGTGATGCTCTTCTCCCAGATGTACTCTCCCCTCTCGTTGACCTTGCAGAAGTGACTGTCGCAGCCATCCTGCAGCGTCTCATCACGCTAGAAGGAAAGGGAGGAGTGAGCAGGGCAAACTCAAAGACAGGGTTTGGGTTACAAAGACACTGCAAACCATGGCCTTGGGGATGCTGAAGCAATATGGAGAACTACAGAACAATGAGACAGTGCACAAAGTCCCCACACCCAGAACACAGAAGTGGGCTTCCAGTTTTATGACTTCTTTACTGTGTAAATGCAGAGAATCCTCCGACTATGGTAACTGCTTAGATGCTTAGAGGATTGAGACACAGCAACAGTGAACTGGCTGATCGAGAACCAAACTAGAGATGAACCAGGGGCTCTGCCTCCCAGTCCCCCAGCTAGCTCTGGCTGTAGGAGATCAGAGTTTGTTTCACGCTGGTGTCTGTCTGGTCTCACAGAATCTCAAAGCTAGAGAAAATCTTACAGGTCAACCAAGTCCAAATCATGAGGCCATACACCAAGTACACTCCTGTCAACCAGAGCAACACAATAACTAAATTAAAGAGAAAATTCCATGCCTTCCATGAGTCATCCATCTTTTCTTTACAAAATCAGAAAGAGGTGGAAAAAGAAGCCAACATTGAACCAAACTTAGTCCCTCTTTCTTGAAGAGAAGATTTCAAAACAGGACACAAGACGGTGATGTGAGAAGGAACCCTGAGCCCAGCTTGCTCCTACCTTCAGTGTCATGACCTGTCCTCCTCTTAGCTGAATGGTGCAAGCCACAGGCAAACACCTCCCACAGCATTCACCTGGGTTCTTCTCTTCCTTGTAACCCTAAATAAGGGTGGGGGGAAACAGTAGTTAGTTAACCTCTCCAGAACATCCCAACTCTAGGTAGGCTTACCTTGAGGGTCTCTCATCTCTCCTATCTAGCAGTTTCACCTAGAATTTAGAAAGTTAACATCCAGCTCTAACTAGCTTTTGTCAGTTCTCAGTCCCCAAGACAGCATTCCTTCCCCGCACATACGTGCATTTGCCTCCAGTTGGAACAGCCAGATCTATTAAATCAGACCTTTCTCCTGAGTTCCAGACTTAAAAATTCAGTTGTTTACTATGCAATCGTTTCCTTTATGGTCATCTTGAGACTTATGTCCAAAATGAAGCTTGATTTTTGCCCCAAATCTCATCCTTCTCCAGTCTTCCCTATTTGGTAAATGGTGTCATCAACTACTTGCTCAAACTGGAAACCTGGGGGCTATCCCTGACTCCTCCCTTTTTCTCGTCAACTCCCATCACCAAATCCTGCTAAGAATGTATCTCGAACTCCTCGCTGCTTGCCATAATCAGCATCCTCTGTCATCATCTAGTCTAAGCAATCATGTACCATGGACTCTGCTAATAATCTTGTTTTCCGACTTCCATTCTTTTCCCCATATACTATAGGTTACTACACATCTGCCAGAATGTCCTTCTTAAAATAGAAGCCTAGACATGCCACTTCTCTGCTTAAAAACCTGTGATGAAGTTCTGGTTCCAGTAATTGCACAGTGGCCTGTACTGGACTAATCCCCATGCAGACAACAATCACAGACTAGTGACAAAATATCCAAAGCATTATTTAAAGGCACTGGAGGGTGACCCAAATCAAGGACAAATTGTAGGTTCTTTGATCCTTGAAAGAAAGAGGCTCAGTGGACAAGGCTCATGTTTAAACAGCATTTCTTGTGAAGGCAGTCTGCAGGGCACTGGACATCTGGAACTCTGGCAGAAAATTGAGGTTGTACTTGCCTGAGGACTCAGACAGAGTTTGGAACTGCCAGAATAGCTAGAAACTAAATGGAAAACCCTCAGAAAAGAGGAAGTTGGAAAATCTCCATATAAACTCCTCTCAAATCTTTCGTTGATCTCTTAATTATATACGCATAGGGGAGTCTACAAGGAGCCCAGGGACCAAACAACAGCTGCAGAGCTAAAAGACCTTAGCAGAAATCTCAGCTGCCACACACCACAGGGGAGACTGAGTTTGGAGTTTGAATCCTACCAAGCTGAAGGGGTGAAACACCTCAGGTTTCCATTGAAATTTGCACAGGAGTAAAGACTATGTCTCAAGACTGAAATATTCAACCTAAGGCTAAGAGAAATGCTGAAATAACCCACCCTGATGTAATTTTAAAATTAAGCCTCCTTTAATTCAAAGTGAACCACCAATAATCTAGCCATCTGCTAGAACCAAACTTAACCTTCATTACAGAAAAAAAAACAGAATTAAGAGTCTCTTCAACATATCTTCCACCAATGTCTAATACATAGTAAAAAAAATTCATGCAAAGACATAGAAAAATTTGAGCCACACCAAGAGAATAACCATTCAATAGAAATAAACACACAAACGATCTCGACATTGTAACTAGCAGGCAGGAACTTTAAAATAACTATGATAAATATGTTAAAAAGTGTAGAGGGAATGATGAATATAATGGAAAAAGAGATGGAGAATTTCAAGAACAAACTGGAAACTTTAAGAAAAACAATCAATTGGAAATCTTAGAAGTAGAAAATACAATACTCTAAATCAAAAATTCACTGGGTTGGATTAACTGCAGATAGGACACAAGAAAAGAAAGGATCAGAGAATTTTAAGACTGACCTGTGCTGTCCAAACTGAAACACAGAGAGGAAGCAAAAATAGGAAAAAATATACAGAGCCCCAGTGACCAGTGGAATAGTGGGGCTATAGTGGTTGACTGTACAGTCATGAGCTATTTAACAATGTTTTGGTCAACAAGAGACCACCTATATAACTTCAGTCCCCTAAGATTATACTGGAGCTGAAAAATTCCTGTCACCTAGTGATGTCATGGAACAACATGTTACTCACATGTGTGGGGTGATATCAGTGTAAACAAAGCTACTGTGTCAGAACAGCATGATTATGTACAGTACATAATACTTGATAATGAAAATAAACAACTATGTCACTGGTTTATGTATTTTACTGTCCTATGCCTTTTCTGTTATTTTACAAGTACTCCTTCTACCTATTAAACAAAAAGTTAATTATAAAGTAGCCTGAGGAAGGTCCTTCAGGAGATATTATAGAAGAAGGCATTTTTATCATAGGAGATGACAGCTCTCATGTTATTGTCCCTGAAGACCTTCAGGTGGGACAAGATATGAAGGTGGAAGACAGTGATGTTGATGATCTTGACCCTGTGTAGACCTAACCTAATGTGTGTGTTTTGTGTCTTAGTTTTTTAATAAAAAAAAAATTTAAAAGGTAAAAAAAATAAAATTTTTTAAAATAGAAAAAGTTTAAGAATAGGAATAAAGAAAATATTTTGTACAGTTGTACAATGTGTTTGTGTTTTAAGTTCAGTATTATTACAGGAATCAAAAGCTTTTAAAAAAAATTTTAAGTTTACAAAGTAAAAAAGTTACAGTAAAGTAAGATTATTTTATTATCAAAGAAAGAAAACTATGAGTTTAGTATAGTCTAAGTGTACGGTGTCCATAAAGTCTACAGTAGGGTACAGTAATGTCCTAGGGCTTCACATTCACTCACCACTCACATGCTGACTCACACAGATCAACTACATTCCTGAAAGCTCCATTCATGGTAAGTGTGCTATACAGGTCTATCATTTTTATTTTTTATACTATATTTATATTGTACCTTTTCTATGCTTAGACATGTTTAGATACATAATAGTTATCATTATGTTACAATTGCCTACGGTATTCAGTGCAGTCACATGCTGTACAGGTTTGTAGCCTCGGAGGGTAGTAGGCTATACTATCAAGGTTTATGTAAGTACACCCTATCGTGTTCACACGATGACAAAATCGCCTAACGATGCATTTCTCAGAACATATCCCCATCACTAAACAACACATGACTGTATACATAATTAGAGTTTTAGAAAAACAGGAGAGACAAAATGGAGCAGAAAAAAATTAAAGAAATAATAATTGAAAAATGTCCCCATTTGATTAAAAATCAACTCTCAGATGCAGGAAGCTCTCTGAATCCAAAGTAGGAAAAGTATAAAGAGAACTACTCATAAGCATAGACTCAAACTTCTGAAAGCCAAAGGTAGAGAAAAATGGTTAAAAGCAGCCAATGGAGGAGAGAAAATGCATACAGGAGGATAACAAAAATAACAGCTAACTTGTTATCAGAAACAATACAAGACAGAAGACAATGGAACATATTGAAAGTGATGAAATAAAACTGTCAACTTAAAATTATATATTCAGTAAATGAAGATAAAATAAAGACATTTTCAGACAAATTAAGTCTGAGTAACATGTTGGCATTTGGCCCATGCTAAAAGTTCTTCTCTAGGACGAAGGGAAATATATAACATGGAAATTCAGATATATAGGAGGGAAGAGCTCTGGAAATTATAAATATATAGATAAATGTACAATATTGTTTTAAGTTCTCTTTTTAAATTCTACATATAAGACAATTGACTATTTAAAGTAAAAATAATAATGGTGCTTTGTGGAATTTATCTCTTAGATAGAAGTAAGCTATATGACAATAAAAACACAGAATATAGGAAAAAGAGTACATATTAGTAAATCAAGGTAGACTGTAGTAAGTCAAGGATGTATACTGCAATCTCTAGAGTAACCACTAAAATAGCAATATGAAGAAATAGAGCTAAAAAGGCTAACAGAGGAGATAATACTAAAACAACAAAAAAAAACTCAGTTAACCAAAAAAAGACAGAAGAGAATTAACAATAGAACAAGCAACAGAGAAGACAGTAGATAAAATAAATAACAAAATGGCAGATTTAAACCCAATCATATCAATATTACATTAAATAAAGATTGTCAGACTTGGATAAAAAAGCAAAGTCCAATTAGTATATTATTTACAAGAACTGCACTTTTAATTTAAATAGATAGAAAGGTTGAAAATAAAAGTAAGAAGAAAGATATACCAGGCTAATTACTAAGAATAAGAAAGCTGAGATGTGTGTATTAATACCAAACAAAGTGGACTGTAAGATGAAGTACATTACCAAAAATAAAGCAGGTTATTACATAGTGATAAAAGAATAGATTCATCAAGACATAAGAATCCTAAATATGTATGCATCTAATAGCAGAGCCTCATAACATAGCAAACTTGACAGAACTAAAGGGAAAAATAGGCTAATTCACAGTCTCAATCAGTGATTTCAATGTTTTCTCAGTAACTGATAGAACAAGTAGGAAAAAATCAAAAAAGATATCGAGGACTTGGAAAACTATATCAACCAACATGATCTAATTGAAAATAATAGACTATACACCCCAAAAGTGCAGAACACATATTCTTCTCAAATGCACAGGGAACTTTCACCAAGATAGAACAAATTCTGAGCCATAAAAAACGTAAATAAATGTCAAAATTTTAAAATCAGAGAGACTGTGTTCTATGACCACAATTAAATTTAAATTAGTACCAATAAGATATTTAGAAACCCTCCCCAAATACTTGAAAATTAAATAAAATACTTTTAAATAATCCATGAATCAAAGAAGAAATCACAAGTGAAAATAGAAAATATTTTGAACCAGAGATAATATAAAATATATATATTAAAATCTAAGAAGTACAGCAAAAGCAATCCTTGCAGAGAAATTTATTTTTAAAATGCTTATATTAGAAAGTCATGATCTAAGCTTCCACCTCAAGAAGGCAGTAAAAGAAACTAAACCCAAAATCATTAGAAGACAGGAAATAACAAAAAAATAGGAGCAGAAATCAATAAAATAGAAAAGGAACATATAAAAGGAAAATAGAAAGGTAAATATTGGCTCTTTGAAAAATTAATAAACATGATACATCTCTAGCTAGACTAATCAAGAAAATTAAAAAAACACAAATTATGAATATCAGGAATGACAGAAGGTACACAGCTACAGATCCTGCAAATATTAAAAATACAATAAGGAAATGTTAAAAAAAATTACGTAAATAAATTTAACAGCTTAGATGTCATGGAAAAATTTCATGAAAAATCAATTTACCAAAACTAATTCAAGAAGAACAGAAAACCTAGGAAGCCCTTTTCTATTTAAAAAGTTAAATTTTATTTATAAAACTTTCCCACTTAAAAACTTCAGGTCTGGAAAGCTTCACTGGTCAAGTCTACCAAAAATTTTGTGAAGAAATAATATAAATTTTACACAAACTCTCTTAGAAAACAGAGAAGAAAACACTCCCCACTATGGATCCAGCATAACTCTGATATCAAAACTTTAAAAAAGCATTATAAGTGAAGAAAATTTAGACACCTGTCATTCTTGCTCATAGACATAAAAATCTTTAACAAAGTATTAGCAAATGGATCTAGCAGTAGATATAAAACAGGTTAACATATCATGGCCAAATAGGAGTTATCAAAAGGATGAAAGGTTGGCTCACCATTTGAAAACCACTCATGCAATTCGTCATGTTAATAGAATTAAGGGGAAAACCATACAGTCACCTTAATACATACAGTAAAACTACCTGACAAAATTCAAAAACCACTCATGATAAAAACTCTTGGCACAAAAAGAATAGAAGGGAACCTCTTCAATCTGATAAAGGACATACAACTATATTATATTTAATGAATTGATTCCCTCTAACGTCAGAAACATAATATTCTTATCACTTCTATTCATTCTTCTGCTGGAGGGACAGCCAGCAGGGTAAGCCAGAAAAATAAATCAAAGGTATAAAGATTGCAAAGGAAGAAGTAAAAACTCTCTGTATTTGAAGGTGTCATAATTGCTTATGTAGAATATCCTTAGAAATCTGCCCCCTCAAAAAAACAAAAAAAAAACACTACTACAACTAATAAGTGAATTTAGCAAAACTGCAGAACACAAGAGCAACATATAAAAATTAATTGTATAAAAGCAACAATTAGAACATAATTTTTTTTAGAATTTCCATTTACAATGTCATCAAAAAACTTAAAATACTAGG
Organism: Lemur catta; assembly: GCF_020740605.2. Lineage (NCBI taxonomy): Eukaryota > Metazoa > Chordata > Mammalia > Primates > Lemuridae > Lemur > Lemur catta. The sequence goes on along the minus strand of NC_059133.1, from coordinate 93,805,246 downwards.
GAATAAGTATAATAAAATATGTGTAAAACATATACATTAAAACCCACAAATCATTGCAGAAAGCAATTAAAGAAGATTGCTATGGTTTGAATGTACGTGTCCCTCCAAAATTTATATGTTAGAATTTAAACCCTAAGGTGATGATATTAAGAGGTGAGGCCTTTTGGGAAATGATTAAGTCATGAGTAAATTGTACTCTTTTAAAAGAGGTTGAAGGGAAGGCCCTACCACCTTCTGCCCTGCGAGGACACCCTGAGAAAGTGCTGTCTATGAGGGACAGGTCTTCACCAGACAACAAATCTGCTGGCACTTTAATCTTGGACTTCCCAGGCTCCCGAACTGTGAAAAAATAAATTTCTTCTCTTTATAAATTACGCAGTCTCAGGTATTTTGTTATAGTAGCACAAAAAGACTGAGACAAAGACCTAAATAAATGGAGAGACACACTATGTTCATGGATTGAAAATACTGTCAAGATATTGCCAAGATGTCCATCCTCTTCAGATTAACCTATGGATTCCATACAATCCAGCACACTTTAAACATTTTTTATAAAAATTAATAAGTGGACCCTATATTTATATGGAAATTGTAAGGCCATAAAATAGCCAAAATCATCTTAACAAAGAACAAAGTTGAAGGATTTGTACTAATTTCAAGACTTAACCACAAAGCTACGGTAATCAAGTCAGTGGTGTGACCAGAAGGATGGACAAATTAATCATAGGATCAGGAAAAAAAGAGTCCAGCAATAGACCAACACACATACAGGCCATTTGTCTTTTACAAAAGCACCAACATAATTCAATGAGGGAAAAGACATTCTTTCAATAAATGGTCCTAGAACCACTGGGTACCCACATAGCAGAAAAAAATGATTCTCAACCCCTGCTTTACACTATATGTAAAACTTAATTCCTGCTGGATCATAGACAGAATTATAAAACTAAACTATAAATCTTCTAAAAGAACACACAGAAGAGTAGCTTCATGACCTTGAAACAAAGACCTCTTTAACAAGATACAAAAAGCACTAACTGTACAAGTAAACATTGATAAACTAGACTTTACCAAACTTTAAACTTCTGATCTTCAAAATACACAATTAAGAAAAATAAAGCCAAGCCATTGACTAAGAGAAAATATTGCAATAGATATCTTCTAAAGGACTAGCATCTACAATATAGAAAAAAAGCTCACAACTCAATAATAAAAGGACAAACAATCTGATTTAAAAATGGCAAAAATCTCAAACAACACTTCACAAAAGAAGATATGGACAATAAGTACATAAGATATTCTACATCATTAGCCAACAGAGAAATGCAAATGGAAAATATTAGAAGATATCACTTCACAATGGCAAAATTAAAAAGCCTGACAATACCAAGGGCTGGTGAGGAAGAAACTGGAACTCTCATACAATGCTGGAGAAAGCTTCTCCCTGTTCTCACTGCACCCCAACACCTGGCACTTAGCAGGCCCTCCTACATTAACTAGGGAGATGAGTCAGCTGGCAGCTTGGGTCCTTCCTGCCCATCTACACTGGAAAAAGTAGCAGCTTCCAGACAGCAGGATTTCAATAATTTGCAAAAATGCCCCCAAATTTGGGAGATAATATAGGATTGCAAACTTTTTATTTTGCAAAGTAAGAGTATTATAAACAATTTTAGCAAAATAAAAACTAAAAAGCTATCATCTGCGGTCTCATCATTGCATAAAAACTAAAGCTCTCTTAACTCTTCCCACCTCCCTCCCTAAAAAAGAGAGAAAGAATCACAAAATTTTTTAAAGAATTAATTTAGTAATGTGAGAAACCAGCTCTGTTGTCATTCTTTCTCTCGTTTTGCCATATTTAGCAGTCATTACTTAGAGATTCACTCATTGGGTCCTTAGGTTTTTCTAATATGAATCTCTAACAGGTCAATTTGGAGCAACCACACAGACCTGCCCCAAGATCAAGAGTAGAAGTCAGTTAGCTTGCTCAGAAGGGACCTTAAACAATTTGCTACTCACGTCAAGCTATGGGATTGGTGTCTCAGGGAGTAGGTGCAGAGAAGCCAGTCAGGACGGAACGCAGGGAGACTGCGCCCGGCCAGAAACACCCCTTGAAAGGCCGCTGCTGGCCTTTGAGGGCCACAGGCAGTGTGGCAGTTGGGAGCTTTAAACTGTGTTTTTAAAAATGCACAATTCCGGGGAGCTGCGTGACCGAGGTCAGTGGAAGAGGAGGAGAAGAGATGGGGAAACGCCGTGAGCGAGCGAGAGGGCAAATAAATGGGGCTTGTGCCAGGCAGGCTTTCCCAGGAGGCTGGACTATGGCAGCTTCTATCAAGTGTCAGGAATGCCCTCCCCTCGGCAGGCCTGAGGACAGGAAAATGGACAGACGGAGGAGGGGGCTGCGGGGGGCAGGGGGCGGGGAACAAAACCCACGCACAGGCGAGGCAGAGGGCAAAGCTAAGCCAGACATAATGAGGGCAGTTATGGGAGAAGGATCAGGAAGAAAAGGGAAAGGGTGGAAAGGCAGGAGGGGGCGATGGTTGCCAGGGTGCAGCAGGGGCTTGGGGCCAGGAAGGGAGGCGGGAGGGGGCCCAGAAGTGAGCAGAGGAAACGGCGCCTCCCTGCAGCACGTCGGCTGCCCTGCAAGGCCAGGGCAGCTGCACACCACACAAGGACGTGTCGAGGTGCTGCAGACTTCTCCGGGGCCGCGACGCAGGCTGTGTCTCCACATGCTGCGTACACAGAGAGGGGAGTGCACAGCTCCTACCAGAACTTGGTTCACCTCAGGAAACATCCTCAGGAACAGCCTCTTCCTGAGCCAGCTCCCAGCCGGCCCCTGCTGAGTAGCCAGTGGTCCTGCCTTCCCTGCACAGTCGTCTCTGAAGCTCTGTGGTGGGAGCCCCTCACCGCCCCTTTCCCTGCCCTGCTTCCCTTTCTAACCCGCGCCTGACTGCCAGCTGTCCGCGCACCACCACCCTTCCTGGAGAGTCCTCCATCCAACATCCAGCCCGTCGCTCCAGGGGACGCCTTCTCTGTGTTCCACAGTGGGGTCACCTCTCTGCCTCCCGCTTCCCCGGCGTGCTCAGCTGTCAAGCCGCATGTCCACCACTCATCAGCACAAACCAACATCTGCCAGTCTCCCTTAGCTGTGAGCGTTGCCTCCCCTGGGAGCTGATGCAGGACTCACATCTCCATGGGCAGCTCAAGCAGACCTGTCTAGACTGAGCTCACCCGCTCCCTGCACCCAGGAGGCCTCCCAGCCCCTTCTGACCAGTAAAGGGTGCTGAGCTAGCACGGGCCAACTGAGGCAGGCCTGAGCAAGGCTGAGGGACGCACACGGGGCGGGCTAAGCTGAGGGCTACACTGCCCTGGGAGATACCGGAATTTTAGAGGAAAAGAGGAAGAATACACAGATCAAAAGTGGCCATGGATTTTAAGTATTTAGAAACCTACATCTAAGACTGGGTTCTAAAGCTGGATTTCTCCAGACACACAGGAAGTCACAGCAGCTCCCTGGGAACACCAGAGGACAGCACTGGAGAGTTAGCGGGCTTGCCCCTAGAGCGCGGGCCACGGCCTCCCCTCCTACGGGGCAGCACCGGGGTGGCCTCTTGCTGTCTCTGCTGCCTTGGCCGCACTGCAATGGATGGTCGAGGAAAAAGGGATGCCACGTGACTGCAGGCGGCATTATTTCATTCCACATCGAAGCCCAGATGTATTCTAGATGGGTTGTTACACACACACACACACACACACACACAAATGAGCCCCAAATCCTAAAGCATCAGCTGTGATTTTAAAAAAGAAAAAAAAGCAAAAGCAAAAACATGTACCTAGCTTCTTTTTAATCGAGGCAGGACTGTTCAGTCTGAACCATTCTATCAGAAATGCCTGTGTCTCCTGTGGACCATGTCCTCACTGTGGGCATGGCACTGTGCTGAGTGCCACGGAGAACGCGGGTGCTGGACACTTGCCCCCGGCCCTCCAGGGCGCAGGAAGCATCTGCACCACCTCCTGGCTCCCGCCTGCTCCTCGGCTCAGGCCACTGCTGCCCAGCCTGTAAGTGGCCTCCTCCCGGCCTCACTGCAGCCCTGCCTACGGCCTCACAGAGCAGAGGCAGAGTCTGTGCATCGAGCTCACAAGAAACTCACCTGACCAATGGTGTCTTCTAGAACAGCAAAAGCCCCAAACACAGAAGGGAGCTTGAGTGAGAAGCCACGGCCTCCTCCTGACCCTCCGGTCCTGCCCTGCCACATGGACTCAAAGAATCCCAGGGAGGTGGCACTAAAAGTCCTAATTGAAACCATGAAATGCCAGTTTTCACCTATCAAACTAGAAATAATGATTCCACTTCTCAGAATCCACGTTCAGGAAGTATTCAGAATAAACACAGCATGATGTGGTAAAAACAGGGTGTAATATTTTAAACCACCTAAATGTCCAATAATAAAATTTGGCTGCACGTGTTGAGGCCCATCCATTCAAAGGAAGAGTGTGTAGAGCCTTGCACGTGGTAACTGTCTAATAAATATCTGTTAACCAAATATTAATGTTTTCAAAGAATAATAGTGATGTTTCTTACAATGCTGTGTAAAAAGCATACAGAACTGTAAATATAGTATTATAAGGCTTGCAAATATTGTGTTTATTTTAAAAACACAAGAAGAAAATGTTTAAAATTTACAAAACTAAAATTATAATTATTTCTGAGAGACGCAATTTGGCTGAGTGACTTTTAGTCTCCTCTTCACAGTTGTCAAATATCGTCCATAATCAGCAAACAGAGAAAGATTTGTTTAAAGAGTCCAGTGAGGTCCCACTGCCCGGGCCCCACAAGTGTCCAGTCCCTCCCTCCCCTCGGTCCCCATTGCCCCCTCTTACCACGGGGCAGGCCTTACAGGTGCTCCTCCTGCACTCCAGCTCGAACCCAGAGCTGCCCCCTGCCTGCACGGCGCAGCGGCACGTTGTGCACACGTCGACCATCACACTCTTCCCGGGCTGGAAACAGAGGCACGGGGTCAGGCCTTCCTGACCCTCAGACCCCCGACTCTCCCCCTCACCCGGTCCCCATGAGCCATCGCCGGCCCACCCACAGCTCCCACGAGCCATCACTCCGATGCTTCTCCTGTCTCAGTGCTCCACTACCTCCCTGTCCTCCCACCCCAGCGTGGAGATGGTGAGAGAGAGAACGTTCATGCCAAAGAGGCAACTGGGGCAGTGGGAGAGGGGACAGACTGGACGTGCACAAGGCACACCACAACTGCAGAGCACAGAAGCACTCGGTGTGCAGAAGAAATGCCCACAGGCCTGGGGAGGAGGCGAGAGGTGAGTGCAATGGGGCTGGGCCCTGGAGAGCCAGGCAGGATGCCGGGAACCCCTGCAGGCAGTGGGAAGCGCAGCCGGGGGTATGTCTCCCTCCTTCCTCTCATTTCCACTTTAGAAGGGCTTGGCTGCCACCCTTCCCAAAATGCACCCCCTTCCCTGTCCCCACCACCTGCTCCGGAGAAGAGGACAGCAGCTCACCCCGATGACGGTGCCGTTGAGCATGCAGGCCTGCACGGGCTCTGGGGAGAGAGAAGGGCACGGTGAGAGGGGCAGACACACCCTGGCAAGACAGGGGCGCGCTGTTCCCTTCGGGCTTCTCCACCCGTCCTCCCTCCCTCCCCCATCTGCTGGTCCTCCACCACCCTAGCCACCCCCAGGGCACCAGGGGTCCTACTGCCAGAGCCCACGGCAGTCTCCCTTCCCCCAGACCGGACTCCTCCCACCCAGCAAGAAGAGCCCCGTGTGTTCTCAGGGGGACAGCGCCTATTTAAGTGAATTTACATTTAAGAAATGAGTGCGAGGATGTTCGGGTTTGTGAAAGAATGAAACTCTGTTCCTGAAACTTTGAGTACAGAGAGAAAGTTGTGCAAAGAATTCAGAGCAGGGTGGTGGAGCAAATTGGTTTCTGTTGCTGTTGGCCTTTGTTTGTCAGCAGGGTTGGGGTGGCAAGCTGGAATGCCGTCCCCTGGGTGAGGCATTGCAGCCTATAATTAGAAAGGTGGTCTCTCTCCAGAATCAGAGAAGCCCAGGGTTGAACCCCGGTTTACCACTCACTGACATGGTGTGAGCAATAGAGGTGGCAATAGTGCCACCTCTCGCTGCCGTGAGGATCAAGTGAGACGATGGTAAAAGCCGTCACGGAGCACGGTGCTGGGCACATAGGGACCTTCAGAAAGTGTTACGTTTCTCATTTTGTTTGCTTTCTCACACAAGCATTAGGACAGACAGGAAGATTTGATCTGCCCGTTGCCCTGAGTTGCTAAAAAGGCAAAGAATCAGGAGCCAGAAGCAAGAGGAAGGCCTGAAGCGGGGGCCTTACCACAGTGACAGCTGGGGCAGCAGCCCGAAGTCCCACAGCTCAGCTGGAAGCCCAGGGGGCAGACGGGGACGTCCAGCTGGGGACAGGTGATGTTCCTGGTCTGCACGAAGACCTCCTCCTTCACCCGGACACACTCATGGATGAGGCAGGGGTCCCTGGGGGACACCCAGTGGGAGCCGACCTGCAGAGCACCCGCCTTAGTCCCATGTGCTGGGCCAGGCTGGGCCTGGGGTCCCAGGGCAGGGCGCCGTTCCCACGGGGAGTTGGTCTGGGCCCTGGGGTGAGCCCCGGCTTAATGTCTAAGTCCCACCACAGGGCAGGGCCCACGGCAGGAATGACAAGGCGCACACAGAGAGTCTGGGCCAAAGTTGCCCTGCCCAGGATCCTAGCTCAGAGCCACGTGTTCTCCTACAGCCTTGTCTTCAGCCACCTGAGTAAGCAACTTAGGGAACCAGGGGACACACCTTCCATCCTCAGCACTGGTGTGAGTGAGCCCAGACACTCCGGGTGCTCTGGACGGGAAGCAGCAGTGTGGGCTTCGGGGTGGGGCGCTTTGCGGGGGAGGGGTGCAGAGGGGAAACTCAACCCACTCCCAGCCTGGCGCTGCTGCCCACCCACGGGGAGACAGCAGGAGACTGGGCAGGCAGGCCTTGGACCCCTAGAGCCCCAATATCTGTCCCTGAAGCATCTAGGGCTATGCACGGGTGGCTGGGCCTCCGGGGTTGGCTCCACAGGCAAAGGCACGGAAAGGGCCCAAGACCCCAGGTCAGGAAAGTGTTACAGTCTGAGTTTCACGCTGAAAAATCAGTAATCTGCCATTCTGCTTCTGTAAACCTGCTTGCTCCTGCTTGCTACCCCCAACACAGAAATTCCTAAGTGACTACAACACCCATGTTCTACGTAAGATGATTATAGCCCCCACGTTTTGCGTGAAGCTATTATGACACTCATGTTTTGCATGAACAGGATATGGTCCAGAGCCCAAACTGCCCAGATCCTGTTACACCAAAGATAAGAAAATGATGTAATGCTTACTCAAGGCTTTTTGTACACGTGCTTGCTCTGTCTTAGTGATTGTCCACCCACAAACTTACAGTATAAAAACTTTCTGTTTCAAAGGCTCATTGCTGCTCTCTGAACTTCCACCTTTGGACGGTGCAGAGGGTAGTCGCTGGCCAGCTAATAAAGACTCCTGGTTTGGCTCAATCCAGTCTTTAGGTGGTCATTTCTTGCATCTCAGACCATAACAGAAAGTCCCAGGAGGACCCGCCCAGAGGATGTACACGTGCCGTCTGTGTGGCCAGCACCAGGCGCACAACCAGGTGCTTTCTGCCACCCATCTCAGGCCCCGACCACGTCTCCCAGCACCTGCTCACTTTCTCCTCCTTCCAGATGAGGAGCAGAAAGTGCCAGACACTTACAGCCATTCTCTCCACCTCCCAGTTCCGGCTCGTGACAACCAAACCTTCCCACTGCAGGCCTCACTCCAACCTCTGGGCCCTCCCTCCTCTGATTAGTTAGTGGCTGAGCCCTGGCCACGGGCTCCAGTAAGAGGACCCACTGCCACCCGCCCGCTGGCCCCTGGCGTGTTTCCAGCAGCAACACCATTGCTGGCACCCAAGTCTTTAGGTAAGACGGAGACTCGGGCCGGAGGAGAGAAGCCCAGCTCACCTACACCCTGCAAACACTGACAGGGGCCGGGCTAAGTGTGCCGTGAAGGGAGATAAGAGATGGGGAGAGCAGCAAGGACACTGAGCCCCCAAGGGACTGGCTTTCAGCCCCAGCAGGATGGGGTGGCCTCTGATCTGAGCTGGCCCCTGGCCCTGGGGAAGAGGGACAAGAGTCCAGGATGGACGGGAGCAGAGGCATGAAAAGGTGAGGCGGGCACGGGGAAAGGACCCCCACAGGCCACTCAGACCCCAACGGGGAGGTGGAGAGCCACGTAGAGAAGCCTCGGGAGTCACTCTGCTATCACTGCGGAGGAGAAGGGCAATGGGCCGGGGAGGAGAAGGGCGCATTCAGGGCTGGGGCCGTTGACCCTTCACCTCTCTCTAAACAAACTGCATTTGGTTCTACCGGGAGGAGACAGAAGGAAGGCCCTTAGGGGCACCTCACATCCTCCCGGCACCTGCTCCCAAGGCTGCCAGGGCTCGGCACTGCCCGCTTCACCCTTCCATCAGAGTGCAGGAACCGTGATTACCGTAGCATCTGGACCAAATTCCCCAGGAGGCCGCCTCTGTGTTTAGGAAAATGGCTTGATAAGCATCAGAGCCAAAGAGCGTGCCTGAGGGCCACAGCGGAGACAGCTCAGCTGCTCTGCGTTAGGACAAGGGACGTAGAGGGCTGGGGGCAGCAGAGGACAGGAGTGGGGAGATGGGAGCTGGCAACGTGGCAAGACGCTGCGGCTGGACCTGCAGAAGTGGCTGAGGGACAGTGGTAAGAGGAATACTGTTCGCTTCTCTGGGTTGTAAATCTCTCCACCCTGCAAACCCATCAGAGAGGTTTGGATGGAAATCAGTGAAAGGATCTGAGGACCCCGCCTGGGTCGACGTGGTCTAGAACAGCACTTGCAGCTGTGTCACTCTGGAGTGGTGGCAAGGCCACCCCCAAAGCAGCCACCCAGATTTGCAGGTGAACAGGAGAGCATGAATCCTCCTGGAAGGTCAGAGAACTCTTAGGGTGGGTGTTGGGCTTCTCCCCAAATCCCAAATGGGAAGTCTGAAGCAGCCCTAACTAGTTTCTAAGGGACGAGGTAATCCCAGTTGACACCTGGATAATCCTAACGGTTGGGTTAAACTCTCTGTGGGGAAAGCAAAGGGCAGGGAATGAGATGAAGCCGAGGGCTCCGCGGCCCATGGAATGGAATCCCAGGCTGGTAAGTCACTGCCCCCTCCCCTCCCTCCCTGGGGCCCAGACCTACACTCCTCCAGGAAGACTGGAAGTCGCCCCGGGGTGAGCCGGTCACCACCTCACAGGCAGACGGCAGGCACCTTCCGCAGCACTCGCCTTCGCGCAGGACATAGGTGAAGCCCTGGGAGACGAGCAAGAGCAGAGAGTGAGCCCAGGCCAGCGGCAAGTACACAGGTGTTCTTACCTCCTCCCCACGGGTTCTGAGCCCTGGGGTTTTCAGAGAGACAGCTGGACTGGACATTTCTTATCAGCCAACCTCAGGACCATGCCAAGAAGTGATCAGGCAGCATCCAGACTAGTGACCACTGAGTCTCACACCAGCTGCACAGACACAACCCTGCCCCGTGAATGATTCTTCCTTGACAGCAAGATCCAGTTCATGGGAATGTTGAAGACAGTCCAGAGCTCACTTAGCAGCAGCCAACTAACCTGACCTCTATCATGGCCAAATCCAGGCACTCGTTGACGGGGAGAACAATAAGGACGCCTGGGATCTGGTCTCCACTGTGACAGCGCTAGCCACCTGCACAAGATGCAAACGCCGATCCCAGCACCTCACACCAGCGTGCAGAGCTGGGCTTCCCCAGGTGGTTACGTGGCATTTGCCTAGTAGTTTATGGGGTGCAGTATTCTTTGCAAAGGAAAGGTAAGATGAGAGAGCAACAGAGAAAAACCTTCCCCAGAAAGCCTGCCAGGGAGATGGCATCCTGGGAGTCTGACAGCTCACCTTGCCTCTGTAAGGTCCCCCAACCTGGCCAGAGCACAAAACTTGGACTGAAACCCACCTCTGAAAAGTCTGAAGCCATGTACAAAGAATAGCAAAACAATGACGGTGTGGTTTAAGAATGGAACTAAGAGGGTCTAACATCCACCCAACCTGAAGACACATGCCACTGAAAAAACAGATCCCTAATTCATTTAGCAACATGACCCTTCAAGCACAATTGCTATCACTAAATGGAGGTGGGAGACATGAGCTCTGTCCCTTGTCCCCTGCTGAGACCCAAGGAGCACATTTTGAAGCCCTTGTCCCTGGGTCAAACTCGCCCTTACACACTGGAGCTGCCAGTTGTCCTAGCCTGACAAAACAAGTTCCAGGCCCGGAGTCAGGACGTTCTGAAGAGCTCGGACCCGCTCCATTCCCGGCGGCAGTGTAAGCAGGAAGAACAGCGCTCCCTCTTCTTTCCCCGAGGAGTGTCGCAAGGCTGAAGGGAACGGACCGGACTGCTCTCGGTTCCTCAGAACACAGTGCCCAAAGCCTGAGTCTGGTTCTGGGGTTGAGGGTGAGGAGTCAGGCGGCCTAGTCTTCAAAGAAAGACTCCTCAAAGGCGCAGAGGAGGTGCAGAATTCCTCTTGCCATGCACGTGGAAGCAAGGCCTGGGCACGCAGGCACCCCTAGAACACTCTGGGGAGCCAGCAACACCCTTGCCCGCTGACATCACATTTCTGACGAGAAGAGCAGAGAACTAGAAAGGGGCTCGGGGACAGTGCATTTCTGCAGCCTGGTGTTCTTCTTTTCCTGCCACAGCCTAGACAACAACTGGACTCGTGTGAGTGAGCTCGAACGTCTCCGAGGTCAGACCAGCGCTAGTGTAGAGCTACCCGTTTGAAGAATGAAGTCTGAGACAGTCCGGAACTTACAAAGCGCAGACCAAGCCGACCTCCCGCAGCCCCTCAGCTGCAGCCACGAGGCCTCCTCCTGCTCCCCGGAAGAGGTGGGCACTCAGCCTCTAAAACAGGGCACGTGATTCCCTGCAGCAAGCACGTGGTCAACAGTTCCAGAACTGCGTCCTCCTCCGCTCATCCCCTGGCCTCCACACGCAGCTTTCTGGAATTGCCTCCAGCACCACAGCCTCCGGACAGCCGTGTGTCCGGGGCCTGCACCCTGCCCAGCAGTCAGCCGGACAACAGCAGGAACTGGACAGAGGACCCGGCCCCTGGCTGAGCTGGACCCATCGACTCTCTCCTTAGGAAGTTAATCCACGAAACACAAAGATTGACTAAGTCAGATTGGACAGGGATGAGCTCTGCGTCTGAAAAACCCTGTGGTGTTGAAGCCAGATTCGATAAAGCTATGTGCAAATGAAATGTATGAGAAAACAAAACTTCCGCATCAAGGAAGCTGGCCTGCAGGGGGGCTGGAGTAGATGGACGGGGGGAAGATACAGGGTCTCCCGGGACAAACGAAGAGAAATGCTACAGGACCACAGCGTCCACCTACATATCCTGCACGTCATGTCTGGGAGATTCCCTGTATCTTTTCTATAAACTCCCTTTTTATTTCAGCTAGCTTGAGTGGACTCTAGTCTTTGCAATCAAAATTCCCCACTAAAACACAAAATATATTGGGTGCCAATTTTCTAAAACTGACCTCTAAACAGCACTCGCTTTACTTGATATCATGTTATTTCCATGGCCTCCCATGGCTTGTGGGAGAAGATGAAGACCAAGGAGTTTCCGAAGCTCGATGTTCCCCAAAGGAACACCTGGATACCATGGCATCAACCTCTCCCAAAGGTCCCTAGCAATTCGGCTCATTCTCGGCACCAGCAACCCAGGCAGAACAGCAGAAGAGTGAAATGGACTCTCTCGTTTTCAGATTTGCTCTCATGCCCTCTCTGTCATCAAACCATTCACCTCTAAAATATCATCAGGAATGCTGTCATCACTGCTGCTGGCATTTACAAAAGCAACCACGAGATGTATGCACTTGCCTACCCGGGAGCTCTTCTGTTCACATAATTATCTACTGATAATGACGGAGCAATAATAATAACATTAAACCAGCAAGCAGAATTTGACCCCCAGTTCTCCCTGCAGACCACTGCTCCCTTTTTTCTAGGGTCTGATCAGTCTTAAATTTGCAAGAATAGGCTGCCCCAGAACACACAGGAGGCTTAGGGGCAAGGCCACCACAAACTGAATTTGGGGAACAGGGATCGTGTTTTCCCTACCTCAAATTATAAACATGGCCTGAAAATCAACAATCTATGTGGAAACACTATAGTACGTTGAAACCAGGACAATCCCAGAAAATTCGGAACATACGAGGTCTGTCCAGAAAGTATCCAGCCATTGTTACTATAATGAGAATGGTTACATGGCTGGGTACTTTCTGGACAGACCTCGTATGTCTGTTCTAAAGATAGGCTGAGGTTGTATCAGAAGGTGAAAGAAAGAGGAAAATATCAAGTCCTCTTTTCTCGGCATTTAATTCTCTCCATGTCTCTGCTCAAACCAACCCTACCCAGCGCCTCTGGACTTACAACCTTAGAACAGACCCGACTGCTAGCCGAGGACTGAGTCACAGAAGGATGACACGATGACACGGCCATCCTTTTCTCACACTCTTTTCTTTTTATCCAGCCCTATCCTCCTCCTTCCTCCTCACCTCTGGCCTTGAGCCAGAGGTTACTGAGGGCCTCTCTTGCCCCTTCCTGAGGTGGCCGCCTCTGCTCCTCCACCCTGACGGCTCCACACAGCGACCGGCCCTCCGCCCCACTCACCTGCCGACAGCTGTCCTCGCAGGGCTTCTGGGAGCACTGGGTCACGCGCAGGCCCATCACAGCATCCTCCATGTCCGTGCAGGTGCACACGTCGCAGCCCTCCTCCCAGAACTGGCCCACGGGGTAGACGGTGCCTCGGTGGACACACACCTGCAGACACGGGTTTCCATGAGGGGGCTCGTTCGGTCCCTTGATACAGGCGGTTAGTAAGCACCTGCTCTGCAGAAGCTGCTGTGGGTGCTGAGAATGCGGCCACCGATAAAACCAGTGTGTCTCTGCCACAGGTAGGGATGCTCATGAAGTAGACTTCGTCCTCTTCCCTTCCCTGTCCACCAGTCCTAGAAAAGCCATCTCCAGCCTGCCCTGGCATGGCCCTTTGTGAGGTCCACAGACTTGGATATGACACACTGGCTGCCTTGGTCTGGTCTCATCGCTGCCTTAACTCCATTTACCTCCTTCCCATGTCACACAGGGGCTGGACCCAAATTCCCAGACACAGTAATGTCCTTGGACTTGGAGCCCGTCCACAGCTAGCCCTCTGGCCCCTTAGGAGCAGACTGAAGGTGAAGGACGATTGGGCAGGGGCTATGACTGTGTGTCCCCTCGAGGCCCACAAATGACAAGGAACATACAAGCAAAGACTCTAGGGTACAGAGTACGGGACATGTTTAAAAGACAAGAGTCCTATTTGAAAGAACCCCAGGCTACAGCAGGAATGTGGGAAATAAGATTGCAAAGGTCGGTTGCAACGGGACCATGGCCCGCCTGGGCTGTCAGCCACGTGCAAGGCTCAGACACTGTTCCGCAGGAATGAGGTGCTAAGGCAGCTGTTTGATCAGGGCACTGAACAGCAGCTTTGAAATTAATCCCTAGCATGCCCTCCAAAGCTACACAAAACAAGTCTCCACCTTCCACCCACAAAACAGCAGTACAAATATTTTTAAACATTATCATATATCTTCTCAGTCTTTCAGCTTCTGTATAATGAGCTTATTGAATGAGGCCTCTGGTTCTTCTAAGCAGACTGAAGCGTCATCATTCCTATGGAGAAGAACTTAGCAATATCTTGCAAGATCATGTGTATTTACCACGTGACCCAGAATCTCACTTCTAGAATCTATCCCAAAGTATACTGGCACAAACACAAAATGACAGAGGCACAGAGCTATTTGTTACAGAATTATCAGTAACAGCAAAAGACTAAAGCAACTCAAATGTCCCTCAGCAGTGGATTTGTTGAAAAGCTAAGGTGCACCCATGCAATGGAGGACTACACAGCTACAAAATGCAGTGAGGCAGCTCTCTATATACTGATATAGAATGATCTCCACCATGTGTTGGTAAACAAAAAAAGGAAAATTTAAAATAGAATTTATAATATGGTACTTTTTGTGAGAATTGGGAAGAAATACAAATATGTAAAATTTAATTGTATTTTCAAAAATAAAAACAAATAAAAGTTATAAATTATGGGGGGGGAGGGGAAGGAAACAGGAATAGAAGTGAGACTCCTGGGAGTATGTCTTGATTTATAACTTGGGCTTTAAAATCATGTAAGTGCTTTACATCACAATAGTACTAAATTTAAAAGGAAATAAAAAGCAACCCTCCAAAATGGAAAATAAATTGAAATATCTGATTAACCGGGTATCAAGTCAGTGACAATCACACAGGGGAAATAATTACTTCAAATGACATTAAAACTTAATTATTTTGACTATATATCACCAATGAGTTTTTGTTTTAGGAAAAGAACTGCAAAGAAATCTTAAACCACCTCCAGTAGTCATAAATTATTAGTAGTAATATTAACACTGTTATTTTTGAAACTATTATAGATATATTGTAAGATAAAGCAAATAAGTAATTATTTTAATTATGTTAGGAAACCAGAATTTTGGATTTAGAGAAGTGATACAAGCATAAAATCAAAGAAGTTGAGTAAAACCCTGTAATTAAATCTGAATCAGAAAAACCACTATGAAATTATAAGCTTTTATCCTCTTTTAAAATATGTGTTTCTAATCTCTTTTCACCAAAAAGGTCTAGAAGCAATGTCAACGCAGGAGCAATAACATTCCTGGCACCCAGACTGCAGTGTCCAACTGCCACCTTCACTAACGGGTACAAGGACTTTTTGGTGCAATGGCTGACCCAAGGACCGGGTGGGAAATGCCAAGATGAGCCCGGCACACCTCGCTGTTTCAGAAAGCAAGAAAGCTACAAAAGACTGACGAGGCCACGGCAAGGGTTCCAGAGCCAACCTGGAGGGGTCCCTGTCTACCCCAGGCAGGACAATTTGGGTATCAAATGAGAATAAAGATTAAAATCAAAATGTTAATACGTCAAATGCATAAGCATCCATGAGTTCATAATGATACTAAAAACAACAAACAAAAAACTCTTTGGTCATCCTTGATGGTCGCTGGGGCATCCACTCACGACACTGAAAACTGGTACAGGAAAAAAATCAGGCATTTATCCTGCTTTTCCTGGAGTAATTTTATTTCAGGGAAACCAAAAGTAGTTGGGGGAAAATTCTTTCTCATGGAAGAATTCTAGCTAATAAACACGTAAGAATGATAGAAGTAGAGAAAACTCACAGTTTTGCAACTCCTAAAGACACACTGAATCTTAGGCAACAAACACCAATGAGTATCAAAACTTAAGGTAAAACGTTTATTGGGTAAACTTCATGATGCAGAAATAGGCTGACACCACCTAAACCCAGGATTCTGTCGAATCTTTAAAAGCAGGGCACTGGGCATTACGTGCCTCACGGTCTGCTGCAACAGGAAGCACATGGCATCCTCTAGCGTGCATTCTTGCCTCCCCCAGAACTGCACTTGAATGTAATTAATCCCCCGGGTCTAACTTCTAGTTTACTGGAAATGCAGGGGATGGAGGAACACGCTATGTAGCCTCATGAGGTAGCTGTTAGCCAAATCCAGAATTCATGACTTTCTATAGGACAAATCACCCAGCTCCCCCAACAAATCCAAGGCATAAAAGATGGGAGTGGGGTTGCTATAGTTACAAAGACATAAGAAACATTAATAGAAGAAGGGCAAGGCAGAAGGAGTGGGCGGGAAGAGGAGAAAGAACAGAGACACAAGAAGCAGCAGCAATCGCAGCCTCCTAGACTTGCTCTGGCTTTTCTAGAAGCTACGTCCTTAGAAACCCTGAGCCAGAATCGCATCCAGAGGGGAACAGAGGTCTAGAGCACTCCAGGAAAATGGCGGTCTGTTCTAGCCCTAACAGGCTCCAGGGAAGACAACTGTGGCTGAACTCCCCTCAATCCAGCAGCTGCGACTACACTCAGGTCTTGCTGTTGCAGTTCCAGCTCATTTCAAGCCTGTTCTGACATTTCCCCGCCCTGCACCCACCATCACCCCCATCCCACCAATTAAATCTCTCATGATAGTTCGTCTTGGTAGCCCTCTTCCCATAAAACTGCCGTTTGCATTTAATATCATTTAGTACCATCTGTTGACACTTCATCACATTCACTTTATATGCTATTGTCATACATACTAACAAGACCGTAAGTAGGGACAGCCTCTTGCATTTCCTCCAAAGCACCTCGCACAGAGGTTATAGCCCAGAAGTTGCTTGGTAAATCCTGGATGGATGAATGAATGAACTGATAGCCATTAACAAAGGAATGAACTATTAACTGATCTCTAAATAATCCATGCAATCACATTATTTCCTTAGCTTAACCTATAGATAGACTCTGTAAGTAGGGACAATGTCTTATTCATTGTTTGTAACCTCAGCACCCAGCCATGCTTAGTACACAGTAGGTTCACTATAGGTATTGGGGATGTAGCTCAGTGGTAGAGCATGTGCTTTGCATAGTAGGTTCACTATGGATACCTCCAGAGTTAACTAAATTTCCCCTTAGGCTGAGGTGAAATGCCGACTGCTCGCCCACCAGGCCTTGCAGCGCTAGGTTTGGGTAGGAGGGAAGGCTGAGTAGGTGCAGAGCTTCCGTGAGGAGCAGGTGTTTGGCCACTGTCCCAGCCAGAGCTGAGCAGCCCCTACCTTGTCAGGAAGGCAGGTGGTTGTGGTGCAGCCACAGTCGTTGGTGGTGGCTGAGGCCAGGTACCCGAGGGGACAGCTCACCGTGGAGTTGACACAGCTGCAAGCACACTCATATTCATCACAGCACTGGGTCTCCCGAAGGGTGGGCGTCCGGTGTGGGGGGCAGGAGGGTGGGGACTCCCTTTTGCATTCCTCCTTCCTGCAGGCTGAGAGGCAGTGCGAGGTGAGCCCTGCACTCTGCCGGGGCCGCAAGCATCCGGCTATGCCGTAGGGTCCCAGGGAACTCTAGACTCAGAATACTACATCAGAAATGCACGTGAGCCCAGCTCAGGGCTGGGGACTACTCACACCAAAAAGCAGTTTGTCTACAGAAAAATAGGAACACGTTTTCATGTTTCTAAAGGAAAAACGTGAAGCTCAGAACTCTAATGGAGGGGAAGTGAAGGCTGCTTGATCCTGCTCTATCAGGTAGCCAGGCAAGGGCCAGGGCCCTCCCAAGAACTGACTCTCGGGGGCAACAGAGGCAGAACCTCTAAGACCCAGCTGGGCCTGGGTGCACCAGGACCTGGAAAGCTCTCTTACAATGCTGCTGGCTTTTGTGATTCTACCCCCGCCTCGGGACCTAGAAACACACCCTACAGCCTTAGGTCCTCCAACAATGTAGAATGAAAGCAGCAATCTCATCAAATCCACAATGTCCTTTTATAAATGCCAAATCCCACCCCTGTGTCCTTTGCCTATTCCCAACTTCCTTCAAATACAGTGTGCTCTCCTCCACCCTTGAGACCTCACAACTAGGAAGCCAAGTGAGATATCAAAGCAACAGGACAAGAACTCCACTTGACCTGCAGTGGGTATTCTCAGCAGCTGAACACAGAATTCGGTTTCTTGCCATGTCTTACTTTAGTCCAACCCTGTGCTTACATGCTAGTACTTAGTGATTAAATATATGCACCCACAGAGGGAAGAAAACCTATAAATTTGTTTGGGAGTAAGATCCAGTGAAAAGGACAACCCAAGGGGACATTCCCTCCCCTCGGTGACACATGGGAGGTTGAGGGTAAATAAAGATTGGACCTGGGCCTTCCACATCTCAGCCCCAACCGCTTCTGAACATGACCCAGGAAGGAAGTGCCTGTAGCTGTGCCCACACCTGGCACACGCTCAGCAGCATGCAGCTGGAAGGATTCTTTCTGCTCAGGTGTGACCTTAACCCCTCTGTTCTAGATGTGCCAAACCCAGATTCAACTAACTAGAAAGCAGGAAATGACATGATCTTGGAACAGGTCCCTAAGAAAGAGGACAGCCTCTCCGGGCCAGGAGAAGAGGCCAAACATCCACAGAAGCCTTACCGCAGGTGAAGTTGGGTCTGCACTCGCCAGGATTGGTCAGCGTTGGCTGGAGGCCACCTTCGCAGTGAGGCACTGGGGGCGGGTCACAGCTCACCAGGTCACACACTGAGGGCCAGGAAGGAGAGACGTCCACACAGAGTTCAGAGAGGTTACTCTTATGTTACCTGTGAGTGCGACCCTACATTCCTATTCATGCAAACTTCTGCTGTTTTAGGTAGATGGTGATACAGAGACGTAGATCGAGCCAGAGATAGAGTTAAAAGGGGGAATAATAGGTGAGAGAGAGAGGTAGGAGAGAGAGACTAGATAGACGCAGGATGACAGACAGACAAATATGGGATGATAGCTAGACAGACAGACAGACAGATCCAAGACACACACTGAGTATTCTTATCTTCCCAGATCTCAGACAACTCACTTGAATCTTCTAGACCTCAGTTTCCTCTCCTGCAAGGTGGGAACTCTACCTTATCGAGTTAGGCTGAGGATTTCATGAAATAAATAAGGCAAAGTGCCTGGCACATTGTAGGAACTGATCAATATCTGTAAAATGAGGGTTTGAACTAAATGATCCTCCAGTTCTCTCCACTGCTAACATTCTAAGACCTACTTGACATGAACTATTCTCAACTCAGATCTCCCTCCCCTACGGGACTTCCATTTATTGCTGATAAATTTCATCAGCAATAGTAAATTTCTCAGATTATTTCTCTTTCAGATCCTTGGATATCCCTTGATCGATCTGCTCTCCCTGGAAGATCTGCATCACTGCGAACTTTGCAAGCCTGTGCTTTATGTCTTCATCTGAACAACTAATAAACACATTGGACAGGACAGGGACAAGGACACTAGTGATTTCCTGCCATGTTGACCATCATTCCATCAGCTCTGAATTCAGTGAATTATCATCATTCAGACCATTATTCACTTAGTAGTTTGCAAGCCTATCATGAAAGCCTCTGACAAATCACCCTCTGAACTCAAAGTGCCCTGTGTGTGGCCTTCTCTACAGCCAGTGGCCTCAAAATCTTACTGAAAAGGACGATGTGCTCCTTTGGCATGCCTCTGTCTTCAGTGAATCTCTGTAGCCCCCCGTGACCACTATTTTATTAATGCTCTCAACCCTTACATTTAAAAATGTATGGTAGGATTTTTCTAGGAGCCAAATCCTATTCTCCAGGGATAACTCCTTCCATTTATTCGGAAAATCTAGTCAGCCTTCCCACCTCCTTTTGCACACCTGTGCCTGAGAACACATCCACCTTCAGCACCAGAGCACGGTTCACCTGGGGTTGGCACTGGGGCCCGGAGAAACCTCCAGGCAGGGGGACATACCGCACTCGTAGTCGGGGCAGCACTGCTCTGCATCCTGGCGGAGACGGGCCACCTCACACGGGCCACACGTGGGAGCTGGAGGAGAACGGCCACAAAAGTCAGAGAAGTGAATAATGTGCAGCCCCAGAAGGACTGCAAGTGTTGGATTTGGAACGCTCTCGCACGCTGACACCCAGTACATGCTCTGTACGGTTGTCCCCCAAGGATCCAGGCCCTGGGACCTCTGACAAATGAGCCTCCACCCCGCCCCGTGTCCTGATGACACCTCACATTTCCCTCCCAGGGGACTCTGAGTCTGAGCGCCAAGGTCAGACAGGCGGGCAGCGTTCACTCTGAGAGTGGCGGTGCCCCGAGAGGGGAAGCAGGCCAGGCTGGTCGGGAAATCAGCTCTCGGTGCCAGCGCTTGGATCTGCTCTGCCAGGCCTGACGACGGGTCCTCGGGGCCTCGAGGGGGCCGTCTTCCTCCCAGAGCACCAGGGAGGGTGGACTTGCTCACCTCTGGCAGTGGGGCAGGGCGGCGATGTGCAGTTGACCTTGCGCCCGCTGAGGCAGGTGCAGAGCTGGCAGGGCTGGTGGTCCGGGACCCAGGCTTCCAGGAACTGCGGGGAAGGCAGCCTTCAGCAAGGGCACAGGACGCTGCGGCCCGGAGCCTCGGAGCTCGCGGAAGCCAGCTCTCCCCAACCTGTGGCTCGGCTGCCCCTCACCAGGGCCAGTACCATGGGCCATCCCTGCCCGAGGGCCTCATAGGTGAACAAAGGCATGTTGAGAGGAGGTTGTAAGGTTCTGAGAGGGAAGAGGCGGCACCACGCCAGGGGCCTTGTATCACACTGCTAGTCATTTCTCAGGCCAAAGGAAAAATTAAGATGTAGCTCGGGGGAAAGAAATTTCATTTGTTTCTGGACTTAAGACAATGGGGTAGGAAGAGTTGGAGGACAGCAAAGCTCTTCGAATCATCACACTGTTGATGCCGGAAGTGATGTTAGACGCCCAAGGGCAGTTCTCTGGCTTTTCAGATGAGGGGCCACCGGGATATAAAGCACACAGCCCCACGGCACAGGCTCTGAAGTCAGGAACACCTGAAGCCCAGTAAGGGGTTCCTCCATGCCTCAGTTTCCTCACCTGGAAAACGAGGTGCTCAGGCCTGCCTCACAGGACGGCTGTGAGCAGCAGGAACCCGGGCCCGGCACACAGCAAGAGGGGTGCAGAGCTGGGACTCAGTCTCCCTCCACACTCAGCCATCAGATTAAATTTAAACAAAATCAGATTCAGGTTAAATTGCCCCTGAATAAACACATCCTTATCCAGTAGCTCAAAGGCCTCCAAAAAGTTCCCAGGTCAGGAAGGTCTGACTTATTCCCTCTGCCTCAGCAATCAGTCTGCCAAGAGGGAAGATCAAAGACCCCCAAGTAAACCCCTCCCCCAGTGCCCAGCCTCCCTGGGTGAGCTCAGGCCCTGCCCTGCGTCTCCCCTCAGTTCATGCACAGCGGCAGCCAGTGCCTCAGTAGCACTGCTGTGCGCCGCTGTGTTGGGGCTTTCTGTAAACAACTCGTGCAGTCCCCACTGCAATCCCACGGTGGGGATGTGTCTGTTCTTCGCCCACCTCTCAGACGAGATGCAGGGACACTGGCTGGGGCTGCACTGTCATCGCAGCAGAGCTAGGATTGGACCCAGGACCCGTGTTTTTAACCCCTAGGCTCGGCTGCCTCTCGGTGGTAACTAACATTAAATATGTACAAGATAGTTTTCTAAGGGCTTTACGTTTGTTTACTCTATTTCCCTTATAGTAACCCCATCTGGTAAGTTCTATTATTATCTGTATTTACAAATGATGAAACTGAGGCACCAAGAAGTTAAGTAATGTGACCAGGTGGCACATCCAGGACTTGAGCTGGCATTTGGCTTGGCCTCTGTGCCACGACTGCCCCTCATCAGTGGGCACGGTGCCCACACGGGCAGGCCCAAATACACTGTCCCCGCCCTCCATGGGCTGATGGTCAGGCTGGGGAAATAAGACTCACCCACGAAAATCTGAATGAGATAAATCGAGACACAGGCTTACCACGGAACGCTACTCAGCGATAAAAAGGAACAAACCACCAAAACATGCAGCACGGATGAACCTCAAAAGCATTATGCGGAGCGAAGGAAGCCAGGCAAAACAGGGGTGCCGACCACATGATTCCACTTATACGAAATCCCAGAAGGACCCACAGAGACAGAAAGCAAACCAGTGGCTGTCGGGGTAGGGGGACGTATTAGAAAGGGGCATGAGGAAACTTGGGAGCGACTGAAATTCACTATCAACAACGGTTTTATGTGTATACGTAGGCCCAAAACTCACCAAACTGTACGCTTTAAATATGTGCTGTTTGTTGCATGTAAATCATACCTCAATACAGCTTTTTTTAAAAATGAAGAATAAAGGAGCCATACGAGTACAAAGAAGAAGTCACTAGGGCCCTGTGCTCCAGAGATGTCTAAGGACACCGCCCCATGACGCAGGAGAAAGACTTGGGCAAAGGGGAAGGCGGAGGAATCCCAGGTGGGAACAGAAGGAACGAAGGCTCAGAGGAAGGAATATTCCCGTGGGCAGGTGGGGACGGGGTGACCTGGGCACCGTGGGGCCGGGCAGGCAAGTTGGAGGCCGTGGTAGAGGCCGTGGTGTCCCCTTTAGGACTTTGCCTCCTCCCGGCAGACAAGGTGCAGCCCTGACCGTCTGTGAGCCGGAGCCGCCTCCGAGAGCAGAGCGCTAACACAGGGTGGGAAAGGGAAGGACCAGGAATAGAAAATCAAAAAAGGGGCTGTAGCAGTGCCATTCTGGGGTCTCTCCAGGGACTGGGAGACCTGGGGAGGAACGCAGGGCGCTGGCCTCAAGGGCTGGGGCAGGCAGAAGTGACGAAATGAGAGTGGAGAGGGTTATGTTTTGTATACATTTTGGTTTGGTTTTTTTTTTCTCTCTTTTTAAATGTGGACCTCAGACATCTAAACTCAAGAATAAATCAGGCTGGGTGCAGTGGGCCACACCTGTAATCCTAGCAGCCTGGGAGGCGGAGGTGGGAGGATTGCTTGAGCTCAGGAGTTCAAGACCAGCCTGAGCAAGAATGAGACCCCATCTCTATTAAAAATAGAAAAATTAGCCGGGTGTCATGGCGCACGTGCCTGTAGTCCCAGCTATTCGGGAGGCTGGGGAGGATCGCTTGAGACCAGGAGTCTGAGGTTGCTGTGATCTATGAGGAAGCCACTGCACTCTAGCTGGGGGGACAGGGTGAGACTCTGTCTCAAAAAAAAAAAAAAAAAAATGAATAAATCATACAACTTTCCAACTATCCTGAAAGTGGGCAACACCACAAGAGATGACCAAAAGCAGGCATTCAACCTGCTTCTCCAAGCATTTTCATTTTCCCAGGAAGCTTAAACGAGGCCCGCCCAAGGCAGGTGACAGAATCAACCACCCCCGAAAAAGCAAAGGCTGAGCTTCCAAAAGTGATGGTGGCCGCTCTCCGGGCCTGGCCAGGCTATGCAGCAAAGTGGCCAGCAGGTGGCACTCCCGCACAGGCGCAGGCCAACTGCAGGCAGGCCTGTCGCACCTGCCAGGTTCCAGGGCCGGGGCGTGACTGCCACTGGGACAAAACAGGTATGAGAGCCAGCAGAAGTCAAAGATTAAATAAAGGTGACACAAGAACGGCCTACAGAGAATATAGGGGGGGAAACTGAAGTCTTCAAAGCCCAGGGTCGGAGAAGGGCCACAAGCGAGTCATCATGCACCGCCCACCGGCAGTTGGAGGACTGCATGGAGGATGAAAATGAACTGCAAGCCCTGAGCCGGCTACGCAGGGGCTGAGGGAGGGGAGGCGGCTCCAGGCTCCTGGGCGGTGGACACAGTTCTGGCTGAGCTTGTGCCTGTCGGTACAGCCCCAGCAGCAGCAGCACGGAGCAAGGGACAGCCTGTGCGTGGCTCTGGGTCCCTTCTGAGCCTGCTACAAAGGCTCACATCTTTACACTCCGTTCTTGTAAAATAAGCAAAAGCTATGGAAACTGGTAAATATTGTGCCCTTCTGAAGTTACTACAATAGTTTTATGCCCTGGTTTATTTCCCTGAAGAAAGGTTTTCTGGGCTTTATTTTTCAGTTTTAAAAAATTGATGTAATGGAAATGATGTTCATATTGGAGTTTTATTCTTTCTCTGCTTTAAAAGTAAAAGCTGGAAAGGCAGGTGGCTGGATATTTGTCTTCATCCATTTAATCTATATTTTCTGAAACAACTAAAACTGGCTGTGTTCCCAAAATTGGTTTTCTATTGACTGATTTTATGTTACTTGATTTTTAAAAAGATATTTGTAAGACAGTTTCTGTGTCAAATATTTCACCATTCGGAAGGATTCGTGACTCAACTCAAGCGCGCACTCTGAGTGCTGGGCCGAAGGTGAGGGGAGCAGCGAGGGGAGGTGGTGTCACAGAGGGGCGTGCACGGAAGGGGCCGGAGACACCAAGATGACACCCACAGGCTTCCTGCTCTCGGGACCCTGCAGGCGTCTGACACTCATGGAGCCAGAGCCACGGCATGCTGGAGCTTACTTCTCACCACAGAATGCCAGGCAACAGGGTGGAGACCACTCTGCCTCCCTCGGAGAGCAAGCACTTTGCCACTACCAGGAACCCGTCTGAAACTGCCACTGGGCGCTGGCCCCACATGTAAACGGCACCCATCATTCGAGCCCCGCGGGAGCCCAGGAGCTATGCACATCAGGGAGAGGAATGTAAGGTGTTGCCAGCTCATTTGGGGAATATCATAGAACAGGCAACTACTTAACTTGGCAAGCTGGCGTGTGGTGGCAGAGCAGGACTGGGCTTCTCTCCCAGCTCGTCTAGTCTACAGTGAGAACAAATGGGGTCCACTAGGACCCACCAGAGCAGATGAGACCCACCCAAGCAGTATCCCTGGTGGGTGCACCCACGTGGACACCCGCTAGCTCAGAGTGCTCGTGAGATCCATGGCAGGGCTAGGACACCACGGGGGACAAGTGAACAGGAATCCCAGCTTTATGGCCCCATGTCGTCTGGCTGGTGCTACTCAGCCATTCCACAGGACTTGTGATAATGACCCTACAGAGTTTTGGGAGGAATCAAATAAAATGGTCCATTTTCCAGTTTGCAATATCAGAGACAAAATAGTGTAGTTATTGGAATATCGTTTTCATCACTCTCCAGGCTGGTTAGCTAGCTCTACCATGAGTTCCCCCAGTTGTGATTAAATAGAGTGATAAGTCACCCAGCTGGTCCACTTAGTGACGATGGCCCTCCTTGGTGATGATGAAGGTGTTGGTCTGGAATAATATAGAACACATTCTCCTTTGCTAGCGGCCAAATACGCTCCTACCTCTACCATGCTCTGTAGTTTCACTGTCACAGATGAAGGATGGGGACACTGCACACATTCACACGTGCACAGACACACAGATCCTACAAATATTGCTGGTGTCAACTTTGAAGAAATATGACTGCCATTTTAGGCCAAGATGTGGGAATTTGGTAAATATCCGTTCAAAATGCACTCATGCACTCAATTACTCCTAAGGAGCTAAAGGAATTGATGTCTCAACGTCTACCAAGCAAATCAGTCCAAAAAAGATGTAGCAAAAGGGTAATTTCAGACAGTGGGAAGAGTCACATCTTTGGAGTCCAACTCCCAACTCCATCACTTACAAACTGTGTCCATGGGCAAGTTATTAAGTACCTTAAGTTTTAGTTTTCGCATAGGTTTTTTGTGAGTATTTTAGAGTAATGGAGGATATTCAATTGCATGTAGCCCTAGTCCAAAGGGAGGTTACACACACACACACACACACACACACACACACACACACACACCCGTGCATGCACACACACACCTACACACTCCACCACACACAGACAAGCTCTATGGTCAAATTAGTCTGAGAAGCAAAAACACTCTTAAATATTTGCAGTGTACAACAGCACATTAAAAGCTCTAAAGAGTCCTGAAAAAAGAAAGCCTGTTTAACTATGTTTAGCTAGATTTCTTTAAGCTGGGCATGGTAGCTCACACCTGTAATCCCAGCACTTTGGGAGGCCAAAGTGGGAGGATTGCTTGAGCCCAGGAGTTTGAGACCAGCCTGGGCAACAAAGTGAGACCTCATCTTTACAAAAAAGCTTTTTTTTTAAATTTTAAATAAATAAATAATAGAGTTCTTTAAACTCACTTGACCACAAGAAACTGTTAACACCCTGCAAAACACACCTTTGAAAACACTGAGATAATGAATATCTAGTGTTTGGCACAATCAAGGTACACAATGTATCTTAATAATGGCAGACATTACCACATAAAATATTCTTTTCCCTTTCCCTCCTGGGTTCCTATATTGTTCTACTTACATGAATATAATAATACAAATGATAATAATAATAATGCGGTAACAACACTGCAGTGTTTGATCCCACAGATAATACATGACAGACCCAGGATTTGAACCCAGATCTATCTGAGTTCAAAGCCGTTATGCAATACTGCCTCCCTATTGCTCAGTGATCCCCTTAAGGGCCACAGTTGGAAGGGGACAGTCACTGGTGAGCACTGCTGCCCACCCACCCCAGAGGGACGAAGCCCCACGGTGAGAGGCCAGGGCTCCTACCTGGCGCCGTACTCCATCCTCACCGACACACTGCGAGCAGGCCTCCTCGGGGACACAGCTGCCTTCCAGCAGGACTCGGCCCGGGGGGCAGAAGCAGCCCTCTGAGGGATGGTCCCCACAGGAGCTCGCGTTGCCATCACAGTGCCGGGGACAGCCGCGCTCGCAGTGGCTGTACACCATGGACGGTGGGCAGGACATAGCTGCAGACGGAGGAGGACGAGGTCAGTCCCAAAGGCCCACAGCAGCCGGAGGGAAACAGAGGCACAGCTGACCGGACATGCTCAATCACCCGACAAACCGCTGGGGCAGAGAAGGCTGCTTTCTACCTGTTTCCATTATCCTCATCTTCCGTAGAAACAGAACTTTCATCTGGACACGCAGCCATCCAGAGTAAGGAGTGCATTTCCCAGCCCCACCTGCAACTAAGGGTGACCAAGTGCTGCCCAGTGAACTGTAAGAGGAAGTGCAGTATCCTATGGCAGCTTCCAGGAACCTTTTTTTTTTTATTTCATCTTATTATGGGGGTACAAAAGTTCAGGTTATATATATTGCCCATGTACCGCCCATCCCCCCAAGTCAGAGCTTCAAGCGTGTCCATTCGCCAGACAGAAAAAGACAGCTGTGCGTGTTCTTTGTCGTTTTCCCCTCCTGCTACCACCCTGCTGGGTGGAACGTGAGTGTGGAGCTACAGCTCCGTCAGAAAAAGACCACACCCAGGTGAGGGCCGAGCAAACAGCCTGGATCCAACCTGAGCCCGGAACCAGCAGAGCCCCCTACCTCTGACCAGCGGTACGACAGAGAACTCTATTTCTCTGCTTCTTGCTGCCAAATCTGATCCTAACTACACGAACCTGTGTGTTCTTAGGAGGTTTTGTGGTCCTTTTTTTAAATACAGATGTATTTGATACTTTAAAATCTTCTTAAAATTTAATAAGGAGAACACAGCTACGAAGAGCTGCCTTAGGAAAGAAGCCACCAGGTGATTCACTTCTCCCGTCCTGACCTACTCAATGACTGTCTCACATGCTCATGATGCCACGGCAGGTGGTGAAGCGCCAAGGATTTGGAGCGCCAAGGGTTTTTCTCTGTATGCACAGCAAGTAACCAGGAAGTACACAAGGAAATCAGTAGGCACAGGTGCTTCCGGTAACTTAAAAGCTAACATTTGCCCTTGATCTACAGGCAGGTTGAGAGGAGGCAGTATCGTCCATATAGACTCCGAAAATCAGACCTCAAAGGAACCTAGAGGTTGCCCAGTCCAACTGTCTCATCCTAAGATGCAGAAGCTGAGGTCCAGAAAGACTAAGAGAACAGCCCATGGCCAGGTGAGCTGGGACTAGGATGCCCCAGGTTAGAGCTGCTGACAGCTCTGAGATGGGAAAGCCTGAGACTCCAACATGCTTGTGGTAGTGATTTCCCTCAAAGAACAGTCAAGGACCATGTGTGATAATTGAGGATTTCAAGTTCATTGTTCTTTTCACTCCAGCACTGCTGGAGGGCAGGATCCATATCTGATTCATTTTGGTATCCCCTGCATTTTAAATAATAAATAAATGCCAAGTGCAAGTCCAGAAGCTGACCTTAGGGGGAAGACATCCGTACTAGCAATCCTGCGGCATTGGCAATTAAGAAGCTTTTTGGTCACCAAATGGCAAGATTCTACTCAAGCTTCAAAATCCTGCTCATAAAAGGCATTATATGTAACCAAAATGTTTGTACCCCCATAATATTCTGAAATTACAAAGAAATCCTGCTCATAGTACTCTACACTGTGTTTGCTAAAGCTCGGTGGAATTTCAAATTCAATGTGACTGGTTATACAGTCTTTTGCTGATGCCTGAATGTGTCTAACACATTAAAATCATATTTGAACTATAGAAATATCAATGGAAAGGATCATTCTTTAATTACATACAAGGTCTACATTCAGAGTACCTATATATCTACCATCTTATTGGATCCCAACCGGATCCTAGGTAATAGGAAATGCAGGGATTTCTGTCTTTACTAGCCAGATAAAGAACCAGGGGCCCACTTCGTTGGTCTCGGGGTTTTCAGAGGGGCACAGGGAGACCCACCACAGAAATCAGTTGTCCTCCAGTCGACACAGACCCCACTGGTCCGACAGAGGTGGGCGTAAGAGGAGATCACATCACATACTCGCTCCCGGTGGCAACTGTCCTGCTGGCAGATGGCATAGAACGTGGCTGGAGCCAGGACCGTGTGGCACTCAGCGAACAGGGCTGAGAGCAGGACCTGGCAGTGGGGGCTGTCGAGGACAGGGCACTGCTCCTCGGGAACAGGCTGGCACGTCTGCCCCGGCCGCTGCACGGTCCAGTCCTGGACAAGTGCTTTCCAGTCCGAGGTGACCGTGCCATCCCTCAGCATGAAGTCATTGGCCCCGTTCTCGTCACAGATCCCTAGAGAAACAAGAAAAGACGAAGCTGGCGGCCCCGGGTACCAAATCCCTGATGCCGGAGACTGGCCGGCCATTCTCCATCCCCACCAGGGTCTGACCCTTGCTGCTGGGGCCTTGACAATGGACCCGGAAATAATAAGCATCCAAGAGCCCTCTGAGTACAGCAAGTGAGGCTTATAAACGTAAGGTGGGGGTGCTAAGAAAATGTTCTTACCACAGAGACCATACATCTTTGAAGCAAAGGTCTTGGGGCTGAGCTGCAGCTGGAACTCATTGTTTTGCGGAGTGAACGTGAGGATGTGGCCGAGGCGGCTGAATCTGAGCTCGTGCATGACGGCACCGTAGATGCTGACTTCCATGTTCCCGCCCACGTAAGGGACAGAGACCAGTCTCCCATCCACCGTCACCTGCCCAAAGAAGAAAAAGTTCATCGGTAGTCCTAGCAATGAGGAGTCCTAGAATGTCCCCCCACTCCGGCTTCTCACTGTGGTTACTGAGAATCACGGCACAGTCATCACACCGAGCTGCAGCATTGGCCACAAACGCTGACGGTGCCAGCAGGGCTACTGACATAAAGGGGCTTTACGGAGTCCACCAGAGAACCGGCTGTTATTAGTGTTATACCGTACAGACAGCCGTGCCCCTGGAACCCGAAAGCCCAGGGACTGAAGTCTATGTGACTCAACAGGGAAGGGCGACCCTTCAAGATGGGCTGGGAAAGTTGCCATTTTGCCAACTCTTCGGGGCAGTGTCTCCAGGAGCATCTACTGGGATGACTTTAAGTCTTTATTGTGTGTAAGTGTGTCACTAGGAGTTCTTACTTTGGTGGCCCCACCATATATCACATCAAACATATTAAACTGTACTCATGTCCTGTGATGAATATAGTTTCTGCTGTAAAAATTTCGGAAGGGTTTTCTTTTAAATCATTTTGACTTTAGAATTTTGGGCTATGAGATACTCACTTAATATATGACTAGCTATGATTTTTCAGCAATCATTGTTCATATTCAGGAATTTTTGCAAAATGAGAAAATCTAGCCTACAAATTGTTTCCACACAATGAAATATTTATGATATCTACAGGAATAAGGAAACAGGTTGGCATAATGTAACCCTTCATAAACATTTTATCAAACATTTATTTACAGCCGTTTTGCAGTTTTCTTTTCAAATTGTGGAGCCATACATTTTGTTTAGGTCTTAAATATTTTCAAAGGCCCTAATTCAGGCCCTAAATATCTCCCTTTGGAAAGCCCACAGGGCTCAGGCACTGGGCTCCCAACACACCCTGGGTAAGCAGTCCTGGTACCAATCCCAAGTCTCTACCAGTGCCAGACACTGGCACTAAAGTCACAATCTCACACTACCTGAAACTGATTCTCTCTTCCAAATCTCGGCCCAGAACACCCCGAAATCACACCAAGACACAGGAGATGGCAATAAACCCCTCATAAGAAGATGGTGTTCCTCTAGGTAAGTAGAAGGCTGAGTTCCCAACAAGGGCTCCAGCTAAAGCCAAGTGCACCGGGTCCAGGCAGCTTCCCTGTGGTTCAGCTGCTGCCTTGCCAGGGGGCCCACAGAAAGCACCACTCACCTCCATGTCGCCGTGGAGCTCGATGGAGAGGCCGCTGTGCTTCACCTCAATGGACTTCATGCAGCTCTGCCCCTCCCCAGGGCCGCAGGCACCTTTATGGAGAATCACCTCCAGGTCCTGCTCCTTGTTTTGAAATAGGACATAAGAACAGCTGCCAGTCAGCTTGAAATTCTGCCCATCAAAGGTCACAATGTGCCGAGTGGAGCTGCCTGTGCACACACCTGGACAGAGGAGAGCAGAGGGCAGGTGTGACATAGCCAAATCCCACACCTGCTACATACAGAGAGGCAGGGGTGACCACGGTGCACACAGACAAATACAGTTGGGAGCTGAACAGGCCTTTTGAGGTCATACAGACCACTTTCCTCCTTTTTACAGATGGGGAAACTGAAGCTCTGAGAGGTAGAGAGGCTTAGGTAGGTAACACTTGGCCATTAAATATGTTCCTGGAGAACGTTTGGAAGGACAAATATTACATAAAGACATGGCAAATTATGGAACCACACTTCTAAAAAACTGTAAATGTGCAGTGTGAATGATCCACTCCACAGGGATAGACACCTTGGCCCAGGAAACAAAGTTAAGTTCCAGGGGTGTTACGACTTGTTGAAATCACAAAAAGTTAAGCAAGCTTTGAGCTCATGATCTCATTGTAAAGAAAATTCACCTAAAGATACACGTGTCCTTTCAGCTGCCAAGTGACTAATGGTACAAGTGGCCGTGTTGACTTAATTCCTTCAGAGATCACACAGGAGAAATATTTCCACAGCCAAAACAAATGAGTGGGTCTCAGAGCTCCCTCATTTGACCCTGATTCATTCACATAATCAGCAAATTCTCAAGGTTCCCATTAAGATACCATTTGTGAATATTAATCACTTTGCATCTACATAAGATGATTTGGTAAAAATCCCCACATTGAAGGCACCACTACCATAAATAATTCGAAAGCTGATCTTGGACCTAAATGAAGTTGGAGATGAGCTTTCCAAACAAACCATGACCACATTTACAGTGGTGAATGAATAAAAGTCCAAGAACTGAGAGGCAGATTCGGTGGAGCAGTGAGGCCCCACTAATGTCCCTCACTCACCGCCAGGCCCGAGGACTCCCCACCTGCATGGGGGACTGTCACACAGAACACCCACTGACAAACGGTGGGTCTGGATGTGCCATCTGCCAGAGCCGAGCAGCCTCCCAGAAGTTCTTCCACTCAGAGTCCCCTAAGCCCTCGAGCCGTCATTTCCAAGTGGCCGCACTGAACACTCTTGGCCTGTGAGCATCCAAGCTCTAAGTGACCCCAAACACCAGCTGTTACTATTGTCATGCCAAAGAGCCAGCCCCACTGCCATGAGAACATAATGGATCACAAGAAAAAGAAATGGTTTTGGCTCACACGTGGCAAGCCAGTGAGAGTGGCTCTCCCCACCACGAGATGACGTAACAGTGGAATGGGCACTTCAGGGCCGGAGGAACTCGGGCTGAATCCTGTCCTACCACTCGCTTGCATGGTGATCTCGGGTAAGAGAATGAAAAGGAGTTAATGAAGGAAGTAAAAAGGTCACAGAGAAAGTCATGAGTATGTAAGACAGGAAAAAATGGAGTCTTGAAAGAGAAAAATAAAACAATGGAACAGAACTAATATTTAAAGACTATAACCCACGAAAAGATTCTGGAAATCAAAAAAGAACCAAATCGATATATTGAAAGCATGCACCAGATGTCTGGAAAAATTAAGCCATAACAGTCAACTCTGAGACATATTACAGTAAAACTATGAGACCTCAAGATAAAGGGAAAATTTTCCAGGCCTCCAGTCAAAAAAGATCAAATAATTTACAAGGGCAAAAGAATTACATTGGTATCAGAATTCTCAACAACATACAAAGCAAGGCAGCAATGGAGCAGCATTTTTCAGAAATTCAATGAAAGAAAGTGTGAATCATGAATTTCATATTTAGCCAAGGTGCCCTTCCAGCATCAATGCTACAGAAAAACAGTTCTAAATATATAAGAACTTATGGAATTCTTTGCCCATAGCCCTTCTTGAGAAATTGGCTAGACAACAAGCTTCCTCCAACTAAGAGATGACTAGGAAATGATATCAAAACAACTTAAATGACTGTTTTTATCTATGTAATCATCTTTGCTAATATCTTTATGAAGCAAAAACTACAGGAGAGGCAAGGAGACACCGATAGACAAACTAATAGTAGGAGACCACACACCACTCTCAGTATAAGATAAATAAATGGGCAAAAGATATAGAAGGCCTAAACAACAAAATCTTATGAGAGAGAGAATGAGAGAGAGAAAGAGAGAGAAGGATCTCTACACCTTGATAATAAAGAACACACCTTCACAAAAATTGATCATGTATTAGGTCTTAAAGAAAATAACAGTAACTTCCATAAAGTAGAACTATTACAAACAACACTCTGATCAGAGTGTGATAAAATTAGAGATTATATTCTTAGATTTTTAAAGAACTCATACTTGGAAATTTTTTAATTTATTATGTAAATCTTGGGTGAAAGGGGAAATACAAACTGATATTACAGAATTTCTAACATAAATAATGATAATGAAAATACTATATGTCAGACTCATGGAGATACATTTAAAGTGATGATAAGAAAATTACTAGCACCAAACACTTCTATCAATAAAAATGAAAGAATGAAAATGAATGAAATTCCCCATTCCAACAAAATAGAAAAGCACAAAAATAGTAAACTAAAAGAAAATTCAAGGAAGAAAATAATAAAAGAATAAAGATAAAAGCAGAAAATAATGAGGCAAAACAAACAGAAAACATAACTAATAAATTGAAATCCTGATTTTTTTAAAAGAAATTCACAAAGACAAACCATGAGTTAACTTGATCAAGAAAAAACATAACGTGCATATATTTACAAATTAAGAAATGACCAACGAAAATTACTACTGAAAGAGAATTTTTTAAAATATTATAAAAGACTACTTTAAAGACCTCTATAAAATAAATTTGAAAATCGAGATGAAATGGATAAATTTCTAGGAAAATAAAGATTACTGAAATTAACTCTAATAGATAAAAAGAAAAAGCTCAAGTATACCAATTTCCATGAAAGAATTACAGAAAGTTAGCAAGAATTAGAGAAAGTTATACCCACAAAACAAACAAACAACGGCAACAAAAACCCCACCAAGCCTAGAAGGGGAAATGAAGTGTAATTGTTTAATGGAGAGAGTTTCAGTTTTGCAAGATGAAGAAAGTTCTGGAGATGAATAGTGGTAAAGGTTGCACAACAATGTAAATGTACTTAATGTGACAGGACTGTACACTTAAAAAAGGTTAAAATGGTAAATTTTATGTCATGTATATTTTACAGCAAATTTAAAGAAATCACTTTGAACTCTGGTATAGAACCTAAAAGACAAAATTATAAAAATAATTATCACTATAAAAATTTGTTAATATATGGTATAAAAATATAATTTGTGACATCAATAACAAAGTAAAGAAGAGGGAGAAAAAGAGTAGATTTTTTGTATGCAATTGAAATATCAGCTTAAAATACACAGTTATAACTATGGAATGTTTTATGTAAGCTTTGTAATAACCACAAATAAAAGACCTATAGAAGATACACAAAAGAAAATGAGAAAGGGATCAAACCATATAATTACCAAAAAACAAAAAATCAATGAAACACAAAGAAGAACAAGAGAAGAAAGAGGGACAAAAAAGCTATTACAAGACAGACAGAAAATAATTAACAAAATGGCAATAGTAAGTCTTTCCCTGTCAACAATTACTTTAAATGTAAATATAATAAACTCTCCAATCAAAAGATACAGCGTGGTTGAATGGATTTTTTAAAATTAAATAAAACAAGATATAACTATATGCTGTCTACAGGAGACTCACTTTAGATTTAAGGAAACATACAGATTGAAAGTGAAAAGATGGAAAAAAGTATTCCATGTCAATGGTAACCAAAAGAGAGCAGAGGTATCCATACTTACATAGAACAAAATAGACTTTAAATCAAAAATGGTCACAAGAGACAAAAAAAGGATATTATATAATGATAGAGAAGTCAATTCTCCAGGAAGATATAATAATTATAAATACATATGCACCTAACATTAAGGCACCCAAATATATAAAGCAAACATTGATAGAACTGAAGGTAAAAATAGAGAACACAATAACAGTAAGAGATTTCAATACCCCACTTTCAGTAACGGATAGAACATACAGACAGAAGATCAGTGCAGAAACAGAAGGCGTGGACAACACCACAGAGTGGACCTAACAGACACACACAGAACATGTTACCCACGGCAGCAGAATACACATTCTTCTCAAGTGCACATGGAACAGTTTCCAGAACAGGTCACTTGCTAGTTCACAAAGAAATCTTAACAAACTTAAGAAGACTGAAATCATACCAAATTATCTTTTCTGGCCATGATAGAATGAAAGTAGAAACCACTATTAGAAGGAATTTCAGAAAATTATCAAATATGTGGAAATTAAGCAACACTTTTGAACAACCAATAGGTCAAAGAAGAAATCAAAAGAGAAATCAGAAAATATTTTAAGAAAAATGAAAACTAAAGCACAACATAGCAAAACTTATGGAATGCAGCAAAAGCAATCATAGAGGGAAGTTTTTAGCAGTAAACATCTACATTTTAAAAACATCTAAAACAATCTACCTAACTTTACAACTTAAGGAACTAGAAAAAGAACAACCTAAGCCCAAAATTAGCATAAGGAAGGAAAAAATAAAGATTTAAGCAGAAATAAATGAAATACAGAATAGAAAAAAATCAACAAGAGTTGGGTTTTTCTTAAATATCAACAAAATTGACAAACTTTTAGCTAAATTAAATAAGAAAAAAAGAGAAGACCCAAATAAATAAAATCAGAAATGAAAGAGGAGACATCACAACTGATAGCACAGAAATGAAGAGGATTGTAAGAGACTATCATGAACAATTATCACCAACAGTTGGGCAACCTAAAGAAATTAATAAATCTCTGAAACATACAACCTACCAAGACTGGATGATGAAGAAACAGAAAATTGGAACAGCCCCACAACCAGTAGGAGAGTAAATTATTAATCAAAACCTCCCAACAAAAGAAAACTCAGATGGCTTCACTGGAGAATTCTACCAAACATTTAAAGAAGAATTAAGGTCAATTTTCCTCAAACTTTTCCAAAACACTGAAGAAAAGGAAACACTTCCAAACCTATTTTATGAGGCCAGAATTGCCCTGATATCAAAGCTAGACAAAGATTCTACAGAAAAAGAAAACAACAGGCCAATATTCCTAATGATTAGAGATGCAAAAATCCACAACAAATACTAGCAAATGGAATTCAGCAGCACAATTAAAGGATCATAAGCCCTGACCAAGTGGAATTTATCCCGGGATGTGAGGATGGTTCAACATCTGAAAATCAGTGTGATAAATCACATTAACAGAACAAAGGATAAAAATCACACGATCGTCTCAATAGATGCAGAAAAAACATTTGTTAAAATTCAACACTATTTCATGATTAAAACATTCAACAAACTAAGAATAGAAGGAAATTATCTCAATAAAATAAAAGCCATTTATGAAAAGCCCACAGCTAAAACCCTATCTGATGATAAAAAACTGAAAGCTTTTCCTCAGGAGCAAGGCAAGGACGCCCCTCTCACTTCTGTTCAGCACAGTGCTGGTCCTCACCAGAGCAGTCAGGCAAGGAGAAGAAATAAAAGTCATCCAAATCAGAAAAGAAGTAAAGCTCGATCTGTTCACAGATGACATGATCTTACATGTAAAAATCTCTAAAATTTTCACAAAAATGTTATTAGAACTAATAAATTCAGCAAAGTTGCAGGACACAAAATCAATTGTATTTCTATGTGCTAATAACAACCTATCCACGTGCAGAAAGAATGAAACCAGACCCTTATACTATACACAAAAATCAACCCCAAATCAAACCTAAACACATTGTAAGACCAAAAACTATAAAAAAGAAAACACAGGGGGAAAACTTCATTGGTCTTGGTGATGATTTCTTACATACGACACCAAAAGCAAGGCAAGAAAAGCAAACATACACAAGTGGGACTGTAACAAACTAACAAGCTCTGTGCAGTAAAAGAGACAATCCACACAGTGAGAAGACAACCTGTGGAATGGGAGGAAACACTTGCAAACCATACATTTG
Organism: Lemur catta; assembly: GCF_020740605.2. Lineage (NCBI taxonomy): Eukaryota > Metazoa > Chordata > Mammalia > Primates > Lemuridae > Lemur > Lemur catta. The sequence goes on along the minus strand of NC_059133.1, from coordinate 93,768,839 downwards.
ATACGGGATTAATATCCATAACAGATAAGCTTCTCCTGCAACTCAGCAAAGAAAATAAATAAATAAAATGCAAATAACCCAACTTTAAAGGGGGCAAAGGACTTGAATAGACATTTCTCCAAAAAGACACACAAAAAGCCAACAAGTATATGAAAAAACATCCAATGTCACTGATCATCAGGGAAACGCAAATCAAAACCACAATGAAGTATCACCTCACACATGTGAGGACAGCCATTATGAACACACACACACATGCTCCAAAACAGAAAATACCAAGGCTTAATGTCAATGTGGAGAAACTGGAACCCTTGTGCATGACTGGTGGGAATGTAAAATGGTGTAGCCACTATGGAAAACACTAAAAAGGTTTCTTAAAAAAATGAAAAATAGTACTACCATATGATCCAGCAATCCCACCTGTGGGTATGTATCCGAAAGTACTAAAATCGGGATCCCAGAGAGAGATCCGCCCTTCCATGTTCTCTGCAACGTTATTCACAATAGCCAAGAGGTGGGAACAACCTCAATGTGTGTTGGACAAATGGATAGGGAAACCGCAGGATACACACACACTGGAATATTATTCCATCTTTAAAAAGAAGGAAATCCTTACACATGCTACAACACAGATAAACTTTGAGGACGTTACACTAAGTGAAATAAGCCAGTCACAGAAGGACAAATATTCCATTTATATGAGGTATGTAAAATTGTCAAACTCATAGAAGGAAAGAGTAGAATGGTGGTTGGAGGGGCCGGAGTTGGTTAACACGGGGGGTTGCTGTTCATTGGGTGTAGAGTCTCAGTCACAGAAGATGAAAAAGTTCTAGAGATCTGCTGTACAACAGTGTGCAAATAGCTAATAATACTATATTGTATACTTGAAAATTTATTGACTAGATGTCATGTTATGTGTTTTTGCCATAATTTTTAAATGGGAAAATGGGGAGGAAACATGAATAGATATTTCACAAAAATAGATATAAAATGGCATTGAAACATATGAAAAGATGTTTAACCTCACTCGTCATTAGAGAAATGAGTTTCAAGTACATTGAGATATCATTTCTTACCTGAAGAGTAAGAAACTGGCAAAAAAAATAAAAACCATAATAACACTTTTGCCAACTCTGTTGGCAAAGCTGGGGGAAAACACACACTCTCATGCATTGCTGATAGAAAAGCAAACTGGTAGAAATTCCAGTTTTGCACAAGCAAGTCTTCCCTTTTGGAGAAGAATCTGTCAATATCTTAAAAATAACTTCATAAACACTTATCTTTTGACCCATGAACCTCACTTCTAGGAATCTACCCTGAAGACATACCACCCACTATTTGAAAATTCATACACTCAAGATTATTCATTGCAACAGTGTTTGTAATTTCAAAATATTGGAAATAACCTAAATGTACATACATAGAACAGTTGAGTAAACTGTGGTACCCGATAGGGTGCTAGGGAGCTTTCTTTGAACTGGTATTGGATAATTTCCAGGATATACTTTTAATCAAAAAAGGCAAAGCCCATTTGTACAGAAAGAATCGCAGGAAGGATAAACCAGAAATGAATGGGATTGGACACCTCCAGGGAGTGCATGGGCATGGGTGGAGGATGGAAAGGGAAGGAGGGTGTGACACCCCGGTGCACCTTCCTGCAGGGTGCTGACCTTTAGAACCATGGCAACGCTTCATGTGACAGAAACAAATAAGTATGTAAGTAAAATCACAAGGCTGGGGATGAGGGGAGCCCAAAACAGAACACAAACAGAAATTAAACTAACAATATTAATAACATGACTACACGCAAGGGGTCAGGGAGAACTAACCTAAAGAACTTTGGAAAACAAAATTTTATTCTAAGACTAAAGACAAAAAGAATTGTACCCAAATATTGTACTCTGGCTAGTAGATTTGTTTTCATAAAGGAATAGGTTAGCAATCCTGAAACTACTTTATGTGTATTTTGGGATTAAGCAAATATATAAACATATTGTGGAAGAGAGCACAGCTTCTTACTGTCTGAGAAAGGAAGGGATGTGGACATGTCAAAAGGACAAAAGAGCCAAAATCGAAAAGACTCCCAACTGCCAAATCTGGGATCATTTGAACAAGAAAACAATTAACACTATAATCGATTATGCCACATAGAATAAATAAAAATCCATGAGCTCTTACTGATACAAATAATTGAATAAATAAATTAATAAATGAGAGAGAAGAAGGAGCCCTTCTTTTCACAATTCCAACTAAGAAATTTGGCAGGGATGATGAAAATCAAAAATCCCTATTTGGCAAACACCACGGTAAAAATTGTTTTAGCCAAGAATCATCAATGAATTGCTAAGCTTGGTGGGTGAAAGTACATTTCGACAGTTTCAAAGTATCTCTGCCCATGATAATTATTAAATGCAAAGAGGAAAATCGTAACTCTACAGTGGAAAATCCTGGTGAACGCCAGCTAAACCAAGCGATCAAACTTACACGGGGCAAACTGATATCACCTGCCTCTTTATACGATGCAGTGACGAAGGGCACAGTATGTCTTCTGTGGTATTCTCGACCAAAGCTCTAATCTGAATTTAACACAAAATGAGAGATGTTTTAAAGAATTACCGGCCAGTACTCTTCAAAAATGTCAAGGTCACAATCAAAGACTAAGCTATTGTTCCAGATTTAAGATTAAAGAGACATGACAACTAAATGTAATATGTGACCTGGATTGACTCCTAGACAGGAAGAAAGGACATTAGCAGGGCAATTGGCAAAATTTGAATAAGATAACAGTTTTCATGGATGTTAATTTCTGATTTTGATCATTATACTATGATTATGTCATAATCTAGGTGAAGGTACATAGGAATTCCTTGTACTACTTTTGAAATTTTTTAAGTCTGAAATTATTCAAGACAAAAACTTCTAACAAATTTTTTATTTTAAGATGTTTTTGAAGATAATATCCACAATCTGGTTTTATCACTCCTGAAGGCCTTCACGCATTTTAAGTGCACAAAAGGACTTAAGAGGGGTGTTGATGAACTGGACTTAAAAAATGATTTATTTGCAAAGAGAAGCTACAGTGTTGTGAGTCCCACATCCTCACTTGCCCCCAGAGGGACACGAGGGAGGCCAAGCCCAGTGAGCGGGACTTTCAGGAGGCCAATCCAAGAGATGGGTTTGTGATCCATGCAGTTATGGGGACACTGGACCAGTGACGCACACACGTCCTAAGAATCTAAAGGAGAGAAGCTGTGGCTATTGGCCAGAGGTGGCCAGCCAACAGGAGAGAGATTTGCTGCTGTTCTGGGAAACAAGTACATCCCCTTCCAATGGTAGGACAAAGGCATATGAATCCTGGGGACCGTACACAGGACCTACACAAGGAATGATGGCCTGGGATTATTTTAAATGTGATCCTAGTCAGGCACGATGGCTCACACCTATAATCTTAGCACTCTGGGAGGCTGAGGCAGGAGGCTCGCTTGAGCTCAGGAGTTCAAGACCAGCCTGAGCAAGAGTGAGACACCGTCTCTACAAAAAATAGAAAAATTAGCCAGGTCTGGTGGTGTGTGCCTATAGTACCAGCTACTCAGGAGGCTGAGGCAGGAGGATGGCTTGAGCCCAAGAGTTTGAGGTTTCTGTGAGCTACAATGATGCCATTGCACTCTACCCAGGGCAAAAGAGTGAGACTCTGTCTCCAAAAAAAAAAAAGTGATCATGTCTAAGAGAACTTCTGCTATAGAGTAAGGAGGACCGCAAAAGAAAGATAGTCTATGAAGGGTTGAATGCAAAAAAACCAGAAGCTGAGCAGGAGAAGCAGCAGCCAGGCCAAGGATATAGGCTGCTGCTTGCCCCCTAGGATCGAGTATTGGAGGAACACAGCAAGGAAATCCTCAAGAGATCTGGCAAGAGAAAGGCTGCCACCAACACCTGCCAGGCCAGAGCACAGCTGTGTTGGCCACATGGAACCTTCTGGTCCACTGCTCAACTCCCCACTCTCCATGCTCCAGGCTGGGAGAGAAGCTGACCACACTCCCTTTTCCAGGGGCAGGAAGCCCAGACTAGGACTGGGGAGGTGTTTTAACTCTAATCAAGTTCAAAGTTTTAATTGTTACACAACAGTGGGCATCCAATTAACAATTGAGACTGCTATAGGACTTCAAGTGACCATTGAATTCTTTATGAATGAACAGAAATAACATTAGGTCTGGTAGAGCTTTCATCTAGGCCAGGAGGGAAATTCGCCCCACTATATAAATTCCAAAGGAAGAGTGAGATATAAAACCCAGCTTTGATTGCGTCCCATAAGCTACACGTGTCCAGCGTTATGGTTAAGCCATTACTGAGTTGGGGCAACGTGGGCAGCCGTGTCTCCCAGACACGGGCAGAGGGCTGTGCCACCCCCACGGCTGAATGCTGTCTACGTTTACATGAGACAGACTTAAACCAGGCTGCTCACTGCCGGACCCCCACTGCTGCACCCCAAATGTTAACACGTGGAGTCCTAAAGCTTGACTTGCCAACAGCCAAGCTGAGCACTGATCTCGGAAACGCAGTTCTTCCTTCTGGCGATGCGTGATCTGGGCAAATGCCTTCCAAAGACAGAGCAAGAGGGCAGGGATCCCTGAGACTGGACGAAAACTCGTCCAGGGAGCACGTGAGGGAGGGAACCAGGCGCAGGTGGCACTGTGCACACAGTGGGGAGGGAAGGGCTGCTGCAGGCTGGCTTCTGCTCTGCCTTTCTGCACAGCGAGCTAAAAGCCCTGCCCTTGACACTGTCCAGACTGGTGAAGAGAAAGACTCACAGGGGCAGGTCCAGCGGCAGCCACACGTCTCTTCCACCCGAACAGGGGACTGGCTGTTGGGACATGAAGGCCTCGGCCCCCGGTCACAGTTGACCCGATGATTCTGCAGCAAGGTCTGGCCATCTGGCTGGCAAGTCACAGTGTGGCACTGATCTGGCAGGGTCCAGACGTCCCCAGGCTGCAGAAGAAAACACCAGATTCAGGCAGGAAGTAGGATGAGGTATTCCAACTCTGAGCCCGGCTACCAGGCAACCGACCACTGGAACTGGACACAGGCCTGCACGGCAAGGAGCTTACTAATGAGACCGGAAGCAGAACACGAGGGGTACAGGTAGATCTGCAAAACCAGGATCACAGTAAGAGGGAAAACTGGACTAAGACCGAAGGAGGAAAAATTAACCAGTGGGAACAAGGGCCCCAAACCTACCTTTCTGATCTTTCTTTCAAAGCCAACAGAAAGGAACTTACCTTCTTTTCATTTCCATCCTCATCCATGCAAATTCTTATGAACCCTGAAACAGACACAAGTGAGACCTCAGTTCCCAAGTATCACCCAGAAATTCTAAACAATTCACAATGTCTGCTTAGGCGACCTGGGCTAGTCTTTGAAGTCAACTCAACTCTGAAAAGAATCAGAACAATTTCACAGCAGGGACACAGGCGAGGAGGTGGTCATCCTGGGCTTCCACAGACAGCTTTGTGGTTGTTAATAATTACAATAACAGCAACAATAATGACAATATGGCAAGAACTACAGCTCTGAAGCCTTCTCAGTCATCCCGTCGTGATCGCCTTCCATGTGCAGATCGCCGCCCGGGATGGGGAGGGCAGGAAGATGAAGCAGGGCCCTGAAAACTTGAAAGAGACCTACTTGAAGATTCCTGCCAGGGGAGGTATCATCTAGCAGGAAAGGCAACAACTCTGCGGCAGGTTTGGACTTACAGCTAATAACACTAGGAAAATACTCAAAACCAAGCAAAAAAAAAATCATTTTTTTTTAAAGTTTCTAACCTAAAATCAACTTAAAACTATGGTACTGGCCAGGCGTGGTGGCTCACACCTATAATCCTAGCACTCTGGGAGGCTGAGGCGGGTGGATCACTCAAGCTCAGGAGTTCGAGACCAGCCTGAGCAAGAGTGAGACCCCGTCTCTACTAAAAATAGAAAGAAATTAGCTGGACAACTAAAAATACATAGAAAAAATTAGCCGGGCATGGTGGTGCACACCTGTAGTCTCAGCTACTCAGGAGGCTGAGGCAGGAGGATCCCTTGAGCCCAGCAGTTTGAGGTTGCTGTGAGCTAGGCTGATACCATGGCACTCTAGCCTGGGCAACAGAGTGAGACTCTGTCTCAAAAAAAAAAAAGAAACTGTGGTACTTTGATGTGAGATTCCATGTTATTTTATTGCTAAGGCTCTTTTTACCCATGCTAATGATGAATATAGGGCCCTGGGGAAGAAACAGCAGACCTGTCTTTTGATATTTTTGTCCAAGATCCCTCTGCATGAATAAGTACAGGCTTTTTCTGCTCAAGTTCAGATGGATAGCAGAGTGGAAAGAGAACCACACACAGAAAACTCTCTGCTGCCCCTGGACATGTGTAGTGTACACCTTCCAGGAGCATAAACTTAAAGGCCCTGGTCCATAGGACAATCTTCATTTAACACCAAATCTTATGCATGAGCACCTTTGGGTCTCTAGAATGGTATTTTCGTTGTCATGATTTTTTGTGGATTTTTTTTCCTAGGAGAGGAGTAAGAAAGTATTGTAAGACCCACCAGAGCACAGTTTGTGGAAGAAGGAATTGCCCAAGGTGACCATGGTGGGCAGGTCTTCGATCCGCTGGAGCTTCACCACGTTGGAGCTGGCCCCTGGGCCTGCCAAGACCCTCAGCTGGGCTGCATCGTAGCGATCCCCAATTCCAATGGGGAACACTGTCACTCCTAGAGTGAGCAAAGGAACAAGAAATGGTCTGTGGGCAGGTGGGCTCCAAATGGACTGGCCTGATGCTATATCCAGCATCTGTATAAAGCCTCGTGTTTCCTGGACTGGTCACATACACCAACCCTGTGGGGACGATATTCAGTCAGCCAGCACACATTAATGAGTGCCTACTGTGTGTCAGGTACTGTTCTAAGCAGTGGGGATACAGCAGTGAGCCAAGCAGATAAATTCCCCATCCCTGTTCTCAGGGAGCTTCCACTGGGGAGAGACAGAAAAGAAACACACAAAAAAGTAAATGCATAGTATTTCAGATGTGGACAAGTGCTTAGGAAAAAACAAAATGGGATCGGGAGGATGGGATGGGCAGAGACCTGAGTAAGGATGGAAGGAGCCAAGAGACATCTGCCGGAGGAACACACCAAGCAGAGTGAACAGGGAGTGCAAAGGCCCCAGAGCAGAAGTCTGGCTGCATGCTCCAAGGGGGCTGCAGCCAAACAAGCCAGACAGGCAGCCGGCACAGACCCTGCAAAGCCCCGCCAGCCACAGTAAGAAAGCCAGCCAAGGCTATGGAGCAGACCTCTGCAGCCGCCATGCTGAGAATGAACTGCAGGGCATGGGGGTGGGGGCGGGGAAGCTGGGCTTCCCACTGGCAAGCTACGTCAATAATCCAGAGAGATGATGGGGCTTGGACAGGGTGACATGGGTGCAGGTGTCGTGCAGTGCTGCAACTCTCAGCATATCCTGTTGATGGATTGCATAGAGGTGTGAGAGAAAGAGGAATCAAGGATGCTGAGATTTTTGACCTGAACAACTGGAAGGTCAGAATGGCCATTTTCTAAGATGAAAAAGACTGCAGGAGGAGATTTGGGTGTGAAAGTCGGGAGTTCAGCTTATACTGAATTGCCTTAGAACATCATCTAGGCTTGAGTTGAGATGAGAGGTCAAGGCTGGAGATGAGAATTTCCAAGACAGTGGTGTACAAATGTATTTAGACCCATAGCACTGAACGAGACCACTAACGGGGTGTGCAGAGGAGAAAAGAAAGTACTACAGGGCTGAGCCGGGGGTGCGTGCATGCGCACTTGCAGGTGAGAAACTGAGGCTTTGAATGATTAAATGACTTTCCCTGGATCGTGTCTCTTTTCTCTAGACCACAACTGCTTCCTTTCCTGATGAAAGTCCTTCTTTGGAGTCTTAATAATAGAGGAGAAAAATCTCCACCCTGAAATTCTCCAATTCACTTCTCCAGAACGTTCTAGGTATTTGCAATTTGCCTACGGTTAGAGTTGATTTTCTACTAGCAACTGTTCAGCTCTTATAAACTCATTGTGTCATCCAAATACATATCCTTTACCTTTTAGCATTCTTTTCCCTAAAATATAATAGACTTCATAAACATGTTGCATTCATTCAACAAACATTGAATTGTACCCTATTTTATGCATCATACACAGATGATCCAAAAATAAGCAAGATTTTTCCCTTGCTTTCAAAGAACTCCCAGTTTGTGCAAGAAACAGATACGTAACAAACAATACAATATGATTCACACATTTTGAGCAGGTCTCCGTGGTACAGAGAGCAGAGTGAATAACTCTGCAGAAGAACATCAGGTAGCAGCAAAGGAAAGACAACTCCTAGACAGGGGGTTGAAAGACGAACAGTTCTCCAGGTGGCCATGAGAAACTTACTGTCCACTTCCCCAGACCTCCCTCAGCTAGGAGGTCGTCCCTCAGACCACACCTCCTGTCCTGGCTGCTACTCGCAGCACAAGTTCTCTTGGGGCACCAAGGCCGGGTCCCATCTGCATCCTTCCCCTCCTAAAGCGTCATCCTTGTCTCCTGTCCACCCAGCCCCACAAGCCCACCAGCCTGGTACTGGGAAAGGGCTCTGAATACATGAAGGTCCTGGGTGTTCTCAAGACCCTACAATAAGTCACTCTGGACTCAGATAGGGCATTTTGGTGAGAGACCAAGGACACTGCTCTATAAAGGAAAGGTATAGAGGTGTGATTACTCCTGGACACAAAGTGAAAATGTGGAGAAATTAAAGGTTACAATCTAAAGCATGCAGTCAGGTATAGGATCAACACACATTCATTACTTTTTGATTTCCAGATAACACAGTGATTGGACAATTTCCTGCTATTTAAAACCAGGTCACATGTGGGTATTGAGCCTATGTAAAACCAGCCAGAATATTCAAAAGTAACCCCACCCACTTTCAATCCTCTGTCATTTCAGAAGAGTCTTAAGATTGATCGTACACTGGCCACTTACGGTTGGATCTGGCAGCATCAGCTGCTGCGTGCACTGGATCCGTGGAGACCCCCATGACCAGGATGACGACAGCCTTAGAGACTCCGGGCCTGGCACCATGGACTTCTGACGTGATGTAGCGCACAGCAACGTCCAAACCATTCCCTGAGAATGGAGGAGCACACCATGCGCAGTCAGTACTGGCTGCAAGACATGGTGTTTTTGAAACCAGCTGGGCACCCTCTCTCATGGTGGGTCCTTAAATTGTTCAAAAGCTGTTCAGGGACTCAGAGAAACACACAACTGAGATCTGGAAGAGACCTGGAAGAGCATCTAGCCCCTCACTCCACAGGAACGGTATCTAGGACCAAGAAGCAAAGTGAGTGGCCAAGGTCACTCAGTCACTTATGCCAAGAACTAGGACCAGAACACAGGTTCTGCATCCAGCCTGTGGCATCAACATTACCGATTTGGCTGTGGCCTCCCAGCTGCTGCATGATGTCCACGAGGCTCAGTAGATGGGCTTTGTCCTGGGCCACATTCCACGGCACGTCAGGGGTGGCGATGTTTCCATACTGGAGCACGGCCACCTGAGTGAGATGAGGCCCTAACAGGAAGGACAGAATGGGAATCATTCCGAGTCAAGCAGAGCCCCGGCAAAAGCCCCTTCCTCACCTGCTGCTCCAGGTGCATCACTCACCTATATTGGCTTTTGAAATGAAAGCCTTGGCAAAACTCTTCATCTCATCAAAGTAGGAAGCTGGAAAGCCGGAGGAGCCATCCAGGAGAAGGACCACATCCAGGGGCTGGCTGCAGTCTGCAAAGGGGACCGGGGGTGAGCACACAGGCGCCGGTAGGGACACCACAGCCTGACACCACATCCAACAGGCTCTGCAGGGCACGCAGACCACGCAGCACCACCAAGGGAAGGGGATCTTCATTAGTGTGAGGGCCACGTGGGCCAGGGAAGAGGGGAACGAGGAGACGGAGTTCCTGGGCCCATGAGGACCTCAGGTTTGGGGACATCGAGGAGACTCCAGCTCCACGCAAAGGAAGTTTAAATGCCCACAAATGAAAGCAGCAGGCGCCCACTCCCTCAGTAACAGGAGGCTGCCACGCTTCTAGAACTGAGTGGGAGAAGGAGACAGAGCAGCATCTCCCGGGAAAATGAGCTGGTGTGTGCTCAAGTCCTACAGCGGGGAGAGGGCACTCTGGGTGCTAAGGTCTGAGCACATTCTCAGAGTTGGTAAGAAGGGGCTCTCACTGTTCTCTGTGGCAGAAATAGCATAAGAATTTAAATAAATCTCAGGCTCTGATTAAAAACAAAAACCAAGGAACAAAAGCACTGATAACAAGTGCAAGCACGAAGAGACACTGAAAGAAAGCGAGTTATTCCCAAACACACCAAGGAAAGACGTTCGAGAACTAGGACTTGACTCAACACCCGCATCAGATAAAAAGGCAACAGTGATAGCAGCGGTAGCAGCATTTCTTTGAGCACTTGCCATGTGCCAGTACTGTTTTAAGCACTTCACAAGTAGGCATTGCTGTGAGCCCCATTCCACAGATGAGGAGACGGATATACGAAGAGGTTAAGTACTTGCCCAAAATGACCCAGCTAGCAAGTGGCAGAGGTGAGACCGAAACCAGGGCAGTCGCTGTAGAATCTGAGGACCTTCCCTGCCTCCTGTCACTTGACTTCCTGGCCTTGCCCCAAAGAATGTCAGCTACTTAGAATAATTCCACCCACTCAGTGCAAAGGGGAGCTTATAGTCACCAAATTTAACAGAGGTCACCTTAAGGCAGAGAGTGGGCCTGGGTGGGATGGGGCTGAGGGATTAAAGTAAGACTTGCGTTTTTTACTCCATAGCCTTGGTGTCATTTAGATTTTAACAATAGGCTTGTAGTACCTTTGAATTTGCAAACACACACAATAAGAAAAGATCCTCCCCCCAAAAAAGGGTCAGAAGGTCTCTCCCTGCCTGGGCGGGAGGGAGCACAGGCACTCTGCAAGCAGGGGCCTGGCCACGGGCACAGAGCAGGGAAGCCAGGCTGAGAGCCCAGGAGTCACGCAGCGCCAGGGCACCCCCAGCCCTCACCCAGCCCTGCCGCCTGCACACAGCGCCGGCATACCGGAGACAGGGGAGAGGGTGGGGAGCTGCAGCCCCTCTCCGGAGCAGCAGCCCTGCAGGACCAGCTCAGGAGCCTCTCGGGGAAGCAACTCAAAGTCCCGGATGAGGATGGGGGCGTTGGGCCAGCCGATCCTCTCCAGCTCCTGCACGTTGGCATGAGGGCCCACTCCGATGGGCACCAGCTGGATGTCTCCTGGCAAGCGCCGGATCTCGTCAGAGGCAGGATTTCCCGTGACCATGTAGACCAGGTTGGGCGCCTGCTCCCGGTCCCCCTGGCTGGCAGAGAAGCTGTGCTCGGAGAGGTACTGCAGGGCCAGCCCAGTGTTGGTCCTGTTGCCGCCCTGATAGCGGATCTCTCGCACCCGCTGCAGGACGTCCCCCTTGGACTGCGCCTCGCTGAATGGGTACTCCACGGTCACCATGTACGAGTACTGCAGCACCGCCACGTGGATGCTGTCCTGGCCCACGTCCATCCGCTGAATCACCTCCTCCATGAACTCCTTGCTCCTGTTGAAATCAGCTTCTCCGATTTTGTCCGAGCCTTCCAGGATGAACGCCACATCCAGAACCATGGAGTTTCTCTTGGGTCCCGGTGGCGAAGGACCCACAGTGACTTTTGCCATGTCGGGGGGCTTGGTGGGGGGAGAGGCTGCAGGGGCAAGGTCACAGAGGTAGCTGATAATCTCGTCCCTCCACTGCTCCAGCTCGTCCACGCTGCTGAGCACAAACGCCTTATTCTCCGGGGCCTGCTTCTCGATGAGGCGGATCTGCTTGAGGCTGGCATGGGGCCCGATGCCCACGGGGATCACAATGACCTTCTTTTTCTTCAGGCCCTGGACGTAGCGGACCAAGTTCCGGGCCATCCGTGGGGGCTCCTGGCTGGCCGTGAGGAGCAGGATGATGCGGGAGGCTTCGGGGCGGTCAATCTTGCTGAAGATTTGGAATAGCGTGAACTTCAGGACCTCGCTGGTGGAGGCCACCTGGCTGCCCGCGTACTTCACCTGGCTGGCGATGCGCCGCAGTTCTGACGGCCGCTTCCGGTCCGTGAGCCCAATGTAGGAGTGGGAGCCGTCGTGGTATTCCACCACGGCCACGCGGACCCGCTTCTGGGAGATGTGCAGCCGCTCCATCATGCCCACCACGAAGGCCTTCAGCACTCCAAACTCAGCCTCGGACAGCTTGGAAGAGCCATCCAGCAGGAAGACCAGATCCAGCAGCTTGCTGCAGTAGAAGTCGTGCAGGGGCGGCTCCGGGGTGTCCTCCACGTATGGGGTGGTGGAGCTCACAGGGGCTTCCGTCGGGGGCACCTCCAGGCCTCCCGGTTCCTGGCAGGCTTCGCAGGTGAGGTTGACACCATCACAGTGGCTGTGGCAGAGGGAAGAAACCGAAATGGTTCAGGAATAACCTGTGGGCACTTCTCAGCCCTGCAGTATAGGAGCACGACACAAACTCCCATAGATGGCCCGCCTGGCCCACCTGAACCTGAGATCTCACAGACCATTCTCCACCCAAGAGAGATGTCATTGTTTCACATCTGTCCCCAAATAGCACCCACACACCCACACACACATACATATAGCACATGCTTCCCTTGATTCTAGAAGCCAAAGCTTTAACCCGTCCTAGGATAGGAAAAAGAATCTTTGTTGTTCTAGGCCATCCACACAGCCATTCAAAGTTTATTTCTTTTCAGCCGAGATCTCTAGCAACATAAATATTTCATCATAATCCAAGCCTTCTTACAAGTATCTCCAAGAACAAATGCTGCACTAAAACGTTGACACTGACCTATGCTTGTAAATGTTCTGTTGAAGATAAATGCTTTACAGTGTTTATTATAACAGAACTTAAATTATATGAATTTGAAAACATGTTTAATATGTTAGGCTTAAGGAAGATAAAAAATAGGACTGGAGTAAAAACATTTTGGAAAGACAAATAAAGACTCAAAAAACCCCAGCTTCATCTAAGCAGAACAAACTATCTTGGAGTCACAGATGGGGGTCTCCAGGTCTCAGACTTGGGAAAAGACAGCGGCTCATTCGTTCTTCCCCCAACAGACATGTGGTGAGCACCTACTACGTGCCAGGAACTGGATCAGCCCCGTGCCCAGCCCCAAGTGCACACCCCAAGTACACAGCAGAGCAGTGGCCCCACGCACAAATCCTACACTGCCATGCCGAGTTTCCAGACTCTCTGGTCACGTCACCCTTTGCCAGCACCCTGGAAAGTGGCAAGGCATGCCAGAGTACAGGTGAAATCCGGTGGCCCTCTGGTGGAGACTGATACAGCCTCGGACCTTCTCCTCTCTGTCCCCTCAGCCTTTGAGGCAACTTGCCTTCAGCCCACCCAGTACAGCCGAGAAGGCAGCAGTGCCCTGAGCCCTCGGAAGTGCCCTCTTGGGTGCCAGGCGATGTCACCAGCCCGCTGTGGGACTCTTGTGCACACCCCGTCTGAAGGCTCAGTGTGCACATGGCCGCTGTGGCGAAGGTGGGGAGGGCTCTAAGCTCTCCTGCCCTCTGGGCTCAGAACCCCAAGCCAGCGCCCGTCTCGCCACATCCTTCATTCCTCACAGTCCCGTTTCAGGACGGGGCAGACGGGCAGGCCGGTCTCACCGGGAAGTTAACTCCTACTTCCTCGTAATCCACACGATTTATTGCCTCAATCCTTGGTTAACGGTGCGTGAGCGACATACTCTCTGGTTTCCTGTGTTTGCTAGAAAACTCACCCCAGGCAGTGTTCACTCTTGTTTGCACAGATGGTGGCGGCTCGTTCTGACTCTGGCAGCTGCGGCCACAGCCCCCTCCCCAGCAAATGTAAGTTCTCAAGTTTAAGTTCCCAGAAGGCTTGATTGGTGTCAGGGAGCGGCGTTGAACAGATCAACATTTTAATAAATGTTCCCTACTTAGGAGCAGGGCTTCAGAAAGCTCAGCGCTCACCCTGAGGCCTCCCCACCTCCCCAGAGGCCAGTTTCCCAGAGGCAGTTCCAGTGACAGCCCAGGGTGACAGCTTGTCTCCCCTCCCCATTACGAAAGCTGCACCCTGGACCTCGACTGTGGCCCCCAAGATGGCCATGTTCTACCGAGGGGCAGGGGGCTCTGTCTCACTTTCCTCCCTGCATCTCCCCTCCAATAAAAAAGAAACCTGGCTCTCATAGACTCCTGTCCTCGGACTAGCCGAGACTGACAGGGACAATAAAAGATCATACCCTGCCTTCAGTGAGGAGGATAAAAACCTCTTAATAGGTGAAACCTCTTAGGAGGTGTGCCTGAGCTTCTTCTGGAAAGAGGAAAAAAGGAAACCCTCTTAGGAGGTAAAAATCTCTTTAGAAATATTTTTTGGGGGAAGCAATCTACTCTGTCCTTAAAGAATAAAGAAGCAAACTCTAGAAAGAAACTGAACAATAAACTGCACTAAATCATTCTTTCATTCATTAACAAATAAATAATAAACTCATCTCTCAACTCACGCAGCGAGGAAGTTGTGCCCAAAGCCTAGTCTCTGTGCAGGCCCTCAGGGAAGGTAGTGAGACTCCGTCTTACCAAATCTGGCAGTGCTCAGGGTCACCGGGACTCAATGTGACTTTTTTCCCTGAGGCTAAGCGCCGACCAGCCACCTGGCACACCGGGCAGTCTTCGGGGTTGATGCAGGTCTGTAGAAGCTCGTCCAGGACTTTCCCTGCACGACAAAGCTCTCGTTAGGAGCTGAAACCCTCCCCTTTCCCAGAAGGAAGATGCACCTTTAACTGAAGGGGCTTGTCCCTCTGCCTGCCCCCCACCCCCCCAGGGGTAGCTCACCACTCAGGGAGCTTCCTTCCTCCTTTGTGCCTGGATTTGTCCCTCTGCAAAACCGGGAGAGTGTGTCCTTCATCCTACTCACCTCCCCTAAGCCTCAGGACACACGAAATCTCACCTCCAAGGACCTGTTCACTCTCCCAAACGATGTACTCAGTAACTCTACGGCTGTGCTGTACAGCATGACAGCCATGAACCACTGTGGCCATTTAAGTTTAAATTAAGTAAAACTCAATAAAATTCAATTCCTTAGACACACTAGCCACCACTGCATTCAACAGAATATTGCCACCATTGCAGAAAGTTCTAGCAGAAAGTGCTGCTCTGGATGATAAAACTGTAAATAGGCACACGAAAGTGTTTTACTGGAGTTCAACCTGACAAAAAGCACAGCTGGCCTGGCTTTGTGAAAGGACCTGTGAAACAGAACCTGGGGTCAGGTGGCACCGGGCAGAGGCTGAGATGAAGCAGGACGGCAAAGCGCCTTTCCGCCCATCCCTGTCCCCACCCCGGGACGGGGGCCTCACCTGGAGGGCAGTGTGCGTGGCAGCCCTCCACACACTGCACAGGGCACGCCAGCGGCTCGGGGTGCTGGCACGTGACGGGACAGGCGGGCGCGCAGCTGTTGTAGCGCCACTCGCACTCATACCCGTTCTCCCGGAGATTCCTCTCCTCGCAGCTCTGGGCTGTGTAGACAGGAGACAAGGCCACATGACCATGGAAGCCACAAGCAGTCAGTCCTCTGCAACCCAGAAGCTGGGACAGCCCACCCGACCCATGTGGTGATGGCCCGGGGGGAGCTGGAGATCGTGCGGGAAACGAACGGCCCACAGAATCACCAATGTTAGAGACTCTGGATTCCTGAAGCAGCTTTACCAGGAATCTAGTGGTTCTCAATCAGTTTTCTATATAGAAAAATTAAGTCACTTACACCCAAGGAAGGAAGACTCTACACAAATGTGTAAGTCCCTCGCTCACGCTGGCAAATATGATAGTGTCTAGCTAAGGACGTATATTGACTTCCTTCTCTTCAACAGTGGTCCCTCTCCTCCCAGAATGTCTCCAGAAAGGCAGTCTCCACGTACCCACGTCTGGAATCCACGGCCCTCCCCACCGCGGTGGGAGCTCCTCACTCAGCCGGGGCCTGAACTCCCCCCGCCCCGTGGCTGTCCCCCCGCTCCGTGCGCTCTCCCCGCTCTCCCCTGAGCGTCCGCCTGCACCCAGCAGGGTCTCAAGGTCTAGGCACACGTGGAGGGCGGGGAGGGTGTCTGAGACCACGAGGAACACCAAGACTCACGGCACAACGTGGCCGTCCTCCAGGCCACCACCTGGCCGCGCTGGGCGCACGCGTGGGCATAGGCAGCAATGGTGTCGCAGAAGCAGGCACAGTCCCCGATGGACTCGCAGGAGCAGGTGTCGTAAATGCAGACATCCAGGTACGGCTCGGGGTCCACCTGCAAAGCGAGCCTCAGTGGCCTAGGCCTGGGGCCAGGAGTCAGGAGCTCTGGCCCTCGGTCTGGGTGGGAATGTTCTGAGGTCAGTTTAAAGTCAAGGGGGCTCCAGGGTAGAAGGGGAAATGTAGGTCAGTGGTCCCAAAGAGGGAATGGGCACAAAGGCAAGATTCCTTGTCTCCAGTCCGGACTCCAGCAAAAACCGTGGAATCAAGCAGTGCCGCTGCCTTTCCCGGAACAAGATATGCTGAAGGACTTCTGAGAAGAACAGTCCCTCTGCCCATCTGCCCACCCCCTGCTCGGCCATTGGCCCACCCCCACAGCCCACTGCTAGCCTCACGGGGGTCTGGCTGTTTCGCATGAACACAAACACACAGCCGTGCAGCTCTTTCCTTGCCTCAGGGCAACAAAGACAATGGGAAACACTCCAGGGACCCGCAGCAGCCCGCCGCCACGGCGCCACGGAGCAACTACGCTGAACGGTAGAACAACCTAGACCCTGACCCCAAGTCCACCATCCACGTTCAACCACACTAACCACTTCCCACCCTCCTTGCTGCCAAAACATGCTTCTACCCACACTGGCCTTTTTCGGGGCAGTTGTGATGGAAATGAATTCAGACACTATAAGCGGGTCGTCATTTCTGAGACATTCCAGCAGTCCTGACGCCCCCGCCTCCTGTCCCTGCCTTCCCTCGTCCCACTCGGATGCCCAGCCTTTCCACAAACCAGGAATCCTGAGTATCCACTGGAGTCCCCAAACTGGGAATCATCGGACAGAGAGAAAGAGAGCGAGATGTACG
This sequence comes from Lemur catta, assembly GCF_020740605.2. Lineage (NCBI taxonomy): Eukaryota > Metazoa > Chordata > Mammalia > Primates > Lemuridae > Lemur > Lemur catta. The sequence goes on along the minus strand of NC_059133.1, from coordinate 93,751,653 downwards.
TGTTCCCCCCATGTCCCTCACACTGGTGGCGCCACACGGTGGCGTGGATGCATGAACAGCTGTGCACATACACGTACACATGTACACATGGCTACCCACATGCATGCCCACATCCACGTGTGTGTACACACACAGAGAGAGAGAGAGAGAACTGCACTGAACATCGGGGAATTCCTGACTGCTATTTAAGATCAAGATACAAAATGGGGTCATAAAACGAGGACTCAAAACCACTGGAGTTAAGGCCAGAGAAGAGTTTCTGTGAGACAAGAAGTGGGCACCAAAGGGTTTGGGGCGGAGGCTGGGGACGGTTCACAGGTCAGGAGACCCAGGGCAATGGCAGGCTCTGGTGCTGGTGACATGAGACTGCACTGTGGAATGACCCCTAAGCCTGGGGCCAGAAGAAAAGCGCTGGCACATGCCAAGAAAAGGCACTTGTGTGTAGAAGGAAAAGGTTCTGCCAGGCATTGCTTCCCCTAGAAACTGCTGGTTTTCCTTTTTGTTTCCCAGCCCAAACCCAAGAAAGGACTGCAGTGGTGTCTTGATGCCAGTCATTTCAAGACGCCAGGGGAGCATCCGCCTTGGGAGGTCATGCCCCAGTGTCCACGCCACGGGGCCAAGCCTTAGGACCACTCTGCCCCCCATTACCCTGGCACCCCTCACCAGCTTGTTGCAGTCCCGGAAAATGTCACTGGTAAGGATTCTACAGGAGGAATCCACCATCGTCTGCTTCATGAGGTTGTTGTGGCAGGTGGCAAGGGACAAGTCCAGCGGCACCTGGGCACAGGGCAAGAGTGCACAGAGAGACCAACTGTCAGTCAGTCAAACTAGGGTTACTCAACCCCGAAGGATCCAGAGACCCTCCCACCCAGCCCTGCTGCAGTTCACACCACCCACCACCCACCTTCCAGCCCCCACGAGGATGGGGACAGGGGACAGGCCTGCCGGGAAGCAGGCCCCGCCAGCCCCATCCACACAGAGACCCCAGACGCACCTTCCCGGTGTCAGCACACTGCGTGCTCACTTTCCAGGAATTCCCGAAGTCCACGGGGTCTTCCTCCACTTGGAGGCTGCTGCTGGTGAGGTCATTGTTCTGGATGCCATCGAAGTTCCCACACAGGCCACACACCTGCTCCTTGATAGACAGATTGGGAGGATGAGCAGCTGAACCTCCGGGCACTCTCCGGTCCAGGGGAGGAGGAAGCTCCAGGGAGCAGAGGAAGATCAGCAGACCCTGCCCCTGCCACGGCCTTTTCCTGGGCTCCTCGCTGACCCCATTTTAAAGTTAAAGAAACAAAGAGAGGCAGCTTGCCCTTGTCACACAGCCAGCCAAAGGCGGAGGCGGGAATCAGACGGCCTCGGGCCTGGACTCCCTAGAGGGAGGCATGGCCCTGCTCGGAAAGGGTGCGGGCAGAGAGGGGCCGCTTCGATCGCTGCATCCGCACGAGTGCAGGCATCTGAGGAGGGGGCGTTACGGTCCCCCTCCTGTGGGCAGGTGAGTCCCCTCACCTGGAGAACTGCAGCCTGCCCAGAGCAGGCTGGTCAGACTCTGCTGTGTGAGAAACATGACCAGGGAAGGTGTATCTTACCCACCCCCACGTCAGCCTACCGTGGCACGCAACACGCAGCAAGTCCTGAGTAAGTAGCTACCGGAGTGACAACCGGCAAGTGAAAACTACAGAAAGCGGAGGAGAAGTTCTAGGATTCTGCAGCACCACAGGGTGACGTAGTTAACTACGATTTATCGTGTATCTTCAGACAGGCAGAAGAGTGGATTTCAAATGTTCCCAGTACAAAGAAATGATAAACATTTGAGGTGATGGGTACACTAATGGCCCTGATTTGATCACCACACGTTGTGTGCATGTATCAAAACATCACAGTGTACGCCATAAATATGTACCATTATGCGTCAACAAAAAATAATAAAAGCAAAAAGCAAACTATGGAAGGATCTAGAGATATTTGGGGAAGAAAAGGTGCTATACTTTCACAACATATTTAGAGCTCTGTCTTGGGACAAAAAGCAATGGTCTATTCTATTTTGCTGCAGTGAGCAGGATTTGGCCTGGTACAATGGGTGTTACTGGGAAACGTAAAAGAAGAATGTTCTCACAGTTGGGTAAAAAGCCAACTTTGCGTGGTCTAACAGCCCCCACAGCACAGCCACCACCCTCCCTGCCCTCGTGCACCTCCATTCACCCAGGTCCCTCCTCTGCAGCCAGGCCGGCCTCCGTGTGGAAACACTCCGCACCCCGGCCACCCGCCTAAACTCTCCCCCACCCAGATGCTTGTGTGGCTCATCCCTCCCTTCCCTGAGACTCTGCTCGTACGTCCCCTCTTCAACAGGTCTCATCAGACCAGCCCAGCTGGGAGAATATCCCCACAGAATATGATTTCCACCAGGGTTTGGGAAGGCAAAACGGCCAACGCCTTAAAGATGTCCACATCCTAATCCCCAGGACAGGGAATATGTTGCCTTACGTAGCAAAAGGAACTCTGTGATATGATCAGGTTAAGACCTTGAGGTGGGGACATTGTGTGGACTATCTGGTGGGCCCAGTGTCATCACGGTCTGATAAGAGTGCGGCAGAAGGGTCAGAGTGTGAAAGGAGACGTGACAGGTAGAAGCAACGAGAGGGACTGGAAGGTGCTATGCTGCTGGCTGTGAACACAAGGATGGGGCCATAAGCCAAGGAATGCAGGCGGCCTCCAGAATCTGGAAAAGGCTAGGACAGGGATCCTCTCTCAGAGCCTCCGGGAGGAACGAAGCTCTGCCACTGGCTTTAGGGTTCTAACCGCCAGAACAGTAAGATGATAACTTTGTGTTCTTGTTTAAGCCACTAAGTTTGTGACCATTTGTTACAGCAGCCACAGAAAACTAATACAAAGGGCAAGGGAGGCATGTATGTACATACACACACATGCATATATATGTCTGACTTTCCTCTGCCGTATCCACAGTGGCTAGCACAGTGCTCGGCACATAAAAGGAACTTGGTAAGCATTTGCTGAAGAAACGAATGAGTGAATTGTTAATGCTTTCCAGAAATGCAGTGGGCTGCAGCAGAGAAGTGCAGGCACACCCCTTGCTGGCGTTCCCCACCTGCAAATGATGGCACTGTCAGAGCTGCCGTGCAGGCCATTCCTGCCAAGACTAAGTCAGCCACCACAGTGGACAGAGCCCCTGGTCACATACACGCCACTTAGCGAAATCATTAAAGTCCCAACAAACTAGATATCAAAGCATGCTGGGCTACGGCTCCATGGCAAGGCAACACCCCAGAACACTTTGCAGTATTATAATAATACTGTACATGATTAATTCACCTCTTTAGGTTAAAAAAACCTAAAGAAAAACTAGTACTGCCTAATCTTTTACTTCCCTCTTTTGTGGAAATAAGCTGTGGTCCTAGCGAGGCCAGTCACTCCTTCCCACACGCAGGCCGGTCAGATCTCCACGCTAACTCTCAGCCTTGAGTTGCGGCTTTACGTGCAGGGGGGAGGTTGGACCAAAGGGCCGCCTTCCCCCGAGACAGCGGGGAGAGGCCACGGGGTGCTACTCGGGGAGCTGAAGAAGGTCCAAACAAGTCCCAGGCAAGAGGAAGAAGAGGCAGGAAAGCCACTGACCTGGTATGTCTGCTTCAGGACCACAGAGATGGCCAGGTGGTGGTCCCAGACCACGGAGAGTGCTTTGCCCAGCAGCAGAATGACATACCGGCCGGACTCCACCACCTCAAAGTGAGTCTCGTCCTTCATGGGCCTCTTCACGTTCACCTGCAGGGAGACAGAGCAGCAAGGCAGGTGCTGAAGGACGACCACCAGAGCGTCCCCACGCCACACCTGCCTGCCTGTCTCCACGGCCCACAAGCGCGGGCGCCGCCCCTCCAACGGCTTACGCCGTTGCCCCTGCAGGGCCAGCGCCACACCTGGCCATTTCCGTGTCCACCTCCCCTTCCGCGCTCCAGGAACATGTGACCAAGGGATCATAAGAGAGGCGGCAGTGAAATCACAACTATGAGATTAAAATACAACCACGCCAATAAGCAGAAAACCAGCCCTCACTTCACAAAAAGTGCTTTTTGACACTCGGTCATTCAATACAGTGGTCCCCTAGACAGGCGTTCAACGTGGCAATGATTTTGAGCATCTCTAGGCCATTGGTTTTCAAATCTATTCCCTTACAGAAGTGAGCACTAGACTCTCCCTCTGCGTCCCGCCGCCTCCCCGCCCCACGCTGCTGCCACAGGAGTCGAGCTGACGGGAACAGAGACAGGAGCTGGGCACCAGACGCAGCAGCCACGCGTTTCGGCTCAGGACTGACTGCGACCGGAGCCCTGATCGGCCAGTCACTGCCTGTGCTGCGCCCTCCAGGCCCATCTCGGCGCTCAGCTGACTCTAATTTGTCACACTGAGCCTGAGGCTAAGAACCGCTGTCACCTCTTTGCAGAGGTCCTCCTGTTAGTAGCACGCCACATGCAGCACGAGTCACACGTGGGAACCTATCCCTCCCCGTCTGCGCACCTCCCGCTCATGCGCACTGTCCCCTGCCCCGAGCACGGCTGTCCTCTGACGTGGAGCTGACACTGCTGGCTCACAGTCGACAGGCCACGCTTGCTAAACAGCTCTCTTCCACCGTGGTCAGGGCTTCGCTCTCCGTGCCCTGACGCCAGCGGGGGGTGTGTGCGAGAAGGCAGGGCGCAGGCCCAGGCGCGGGAGCGAATGAAGACGCCAGGGCAGGTGTCAGCCACATGCTGGGTCCCCTAGCACTATATGTGGACAGAGCAGCTGAGCCCACACTGTGGCCTAGGGATGACCTGCCAGTTCCAATGCAGGTTCCCAGGCCCCACCCAGACCTACTGAGCCAGAATCTCAGGACGGAGCCCTGGATCAGCATTTTGAACCCTAGAAGAGTCTCGTGGACCCCTCTGAGAACCACTTCCTAAGCTCTCAGTGCACAGGGACTGAATCTGTTTACTCCTCTTTTGAGCTTTAGAAATATCTCTCCAAAAAGAACTGAAAAAACACAAAAGAGGTAAAAATCTCCCATAGCACCATCACTTCAACACGTACATACGTCCTGCCCTCCCCTCCTGCCCAGCTCCAGAGGTCAGTGCCGAGCCCCCCGACGTGCATGCAGACACATGTGCACACTCTTCCCCACGCACCGCCTACACCTTCACTAAGGGGGGCTGGGTTGGCCCTACAGCTCTGCCACTTGTTCTCATACAATGGCACATCCAGGTCATTCTCTAATGGCTGCACAGCATCCCATCCACACAAGCTCTAAATAAGCGCCCGATGAACACTCCTAGTAAGCAGCCACAAGCACAGGGGACAGGAGGGCAGAGGGTGAGGCTGGCACTTACCTCCCCATTGAACAGCTCGATCTCTCCTCCCTCCACCAGGATGGTGACCCGCTTCTTGCATTTCACTGAGGGGGAGCCGCACCCCTCATGCCCCACCAGGACCCGAAAGGTCCCCGGGTTACTGCCACAGTAATCCTGGAGAAAGAGGGGTGCCGAGACAGAAATATCACCCCTGCTACCTCACCCGACCAGAAGATCGGCATCTCGTCATCACAGGCCTTTGAATATGTGTTGCAGGATGTTGCCGTGTCCATGGGTGTGTAGGTGTGCCTGCGTGTGGGGGGGAGAAGGAGGAACATGCCCAGGTGAACACCCTCTGGTGTGTCGTCCTGGGCCATGACCCATGAACCAGGTGCCCACAGTGAGTGGGGCAGGGTGGTGATGAGCACCCCTGAGTGGGGAGCAGGAGAGGGCCAGGGAGAGAGGGAGTGACGTGCCCTGCTTGGACGGACACATCAGGCCCAGAGCCCCTGTCTAGAGCTCATTAGTTCTTGGTCCCACTCAGGTAACCAGTCTGACCACACAGCATCTTGTGGCTCTAAATTCTAGTTGAATCCCTCTGGACTGCTGGCCCAGAAATATAACCAAAGATGGTTTGACACAGCTCCGCGAGTCCTGAGCTACCAGCTGTAGCTGAGCAGAGAGGATAAGGGAACTCTGGCCCTTGTTCGTCAATTGCATAGAAAATTAAGCAAAAGGGGACACTTTCTGGCAAATACGGCCCCCATGGTGCCTATCACTGTGGTATCGCGGGGACACACGCAACCGGGTGTGAGTCTTGCCTCTGCCACTTACTGGGTAACACTGAGTAACTCACTTACCTTTCTGATGCACACACACACCCATACACACACCCACACCCACACCCATACACATACACACCTCCTCCCTGCACAGACACCCATACACACACCCATACACACACACACCCATACACACACACACATCCATAAACACACATACCCATACACACACACCCATACACACACACACACACCCATACACACACACCTCCATACACACACATACCCATACACACACCCATATACACACACACCCACCCATACACACACACCTCCCCGCACAGACACCCATACACACACCCATATACACACACACACACACCCATACACACACATGCACCCATAACCACACACCCACACACACACCCATACATACACACACACCCATACATACACACACACCCACACACACACCCATACACACACACACACATCCATAAACACACACACCCATAAACACACATACCCATACACACACCCATATACACACCCACACCCCCTCACACACCTCCCCACACACACCCACCCACACATATCCATACACACACCCATACCTATACACACACCCACACACACCCATACACACACCCATATACACACCCACACATACCCACACACACATACCATATGCACACCCATATACACACACCCACACACACACCCATACACATACACCCACACACACCCATACACACACCCATATACACACACACCCATAAACACACCCACACACACCCATACACACACACCCACACATACCTATACACACACACCACACACACCCATACACCCATACACCCATACACAGCCACACACACACCCACACACACACACCCATACAAACACACCCATACATACCCCCATACACACACCCATATACACACACACCCATACACACACCCATATATACAAACACAACCATACACACACCCATATACACACACACAAATACACACACCCCAATACACACACTCACACACACCCACACACACACACACACACATACACACACATACACCCATACACAGCCACACACACACACATACACCCATACACACACACACACCCATACATATATACCCATACACACACACACACACACACACACACACACACACACATCCCAGCACACTCCGCAGGGTGGCCCACAGGCACCCGCACCACCTCACGGCTCTGTCGCTAGGCCCGGGGCTGAGGCTGCTCTAGGCTTGTGGTCCTCCCTTCAGACCACGCCAAGCCCCCCCTCTGCTGCCCTGGGGAATGGAGACAGAAAGACCACGTTTGTCTAAAGCTTCACAGGGCACAGCGCCTCATCTCTCGTGAGGAAAGCAATCCTACGTCCTTGCTTACCCATTTGCTGTCAACCAGGAACAGAAATTTCCAGGAAGCTGGGCAGCAGGGGCTGGAGACAGAAGGGCTAGGGGCCCCACTCGTGGCCAGGACTTCCCGGGTTCTTTCGCATCGTGCCTGGCAGGTTGACTTTTCTGTGCCCCCTCCTCAGCCCTCCCCATTCTGAATTGTACCAGGATAGAAATGAAAGTGGTGCAGAATCCCACAGGACGCAGGCTGGCAGGAAGCACACTCCAGGGCCACTTCAACCCTGCCCGGAGCAAGGCCGCTGTATGCGCCTGCGGACTGTTGGCTGCACAGGTGCTAGCGGGGAAGATGAGCGGGGGCTTCCTAGCCCAGCCCCCTCCCCACGCGTGCAGCCTGACTGTGCTGGGCCTACCGAAAGGAGCAAATGCCTGTTTCTAATTCCAGGTTGGTGCTAACTGGGACTGACGGTGGCTTTTCTCCCTGAACAAGCCTAATCAACAAACGAGCTTCTGTCTCATTCCCACAAGTCTCCAGGTGAGCAGAAGGAAAACAGACAACCGCTTTGAGTTCGGAAAACCCCCCACTTCAGGCATTTCTATGAGGGGCTGGAAAATTACTCCAGGAGACACCAGACCCCAGAGTCCTTTCTACAGATGCAATGGCAGAATCCGACCTGGACACCCCCGACTGCAGTCAGCCCCTCCCACGCCCTCCTAGACAGACACACCCTCCCCAGCCTCCCCCATGCTCACCTGCGCCAGAACGTACTGGCACTCCCCGGGGAACATGTACTTGAGCCCGTCGAAGGTGAGGTAGTGGGCCATGCCCATGATGGAGCACGTGCCGTCACACACGTGGTCTGTGCAGTTCCACTTCCGGTCCCGACAGACACTGGGAACAGCAATGGCAAGGATGACTGGCTGTGCACCTTGGGTCTGAGGGGCTTGTCTGGGCAGTGGAGACAACGAAGGAACACAGAATGCTCTGGGTCCCTCCCAACCCTGCAGGGAGCCTCAAAAAGTTGAGGATTTGCAGCCTCAGGAGCACGGACCTCACAGGCCCAGCACAGAGCCCAGCGGGACAGAGAGGAGCCACGGTGCTCTCCAGTTACAAGGGGGAAACTGAGTCAAGGAAGGGACGGGGTTGTCCAAAGTGATCCAGGCAGCCAGGGAGGAGGCCCAGATCCTCGTAAAGCTCAGCCTCACCGTGGAAGCCACGAGTCTACCTGAGACAGGCCACGGAGTCTCTAGGAAACAGACACACTGAGCTTGACCCCCCTCCCCCAGACTAACAGGAAAAACAAGACAGAACAGCAGGAAAATTCTGTGTCTGGAAAACAGTGGCAAACCATGAACCTCTGCCAGGAGAGGTTTTGTGTGCAGCAACATGTTTAAATCTATAGTGATTTCCCAACTGCCACAGGCCTGTCCCCCACCACCACCCGGGACCAGAGCTGACATCAGGAAGCCCACGTGTGCGTCAGAGGTGGTGAGCTCAGACCTCAGCCCCACGAGACAGCCCTCCTGCCATTGCCCCTGGGCCCCTTTCCAAGGCTGTGCACAGCCCAGAAGTCACAGGCAGGCTGAGCGGGCGGGCGGAGGGTGATGGGAAGGGTGGCCAAGGAGAAGGGAGAAGAGAACCAGCCACCCCCACCAAGCCCCTCCTCGAACCTCGCCACTACGGCACACTCCAGCGTGCACGGCCGGTAAGGAAAGGACCTCCAGACCCACGCCCACGGCAGCTTGATGACATATGCAATGACTGACATGGGGCGAGGTCCTTACCTTCCCCAGGGTCTATCTCCCTGAACAGAAATACCAGATGAGTATCCCTAATCCGAAAATCCAAAATCCAAAATGCTCCAAAATCTGAAACTTTTCAAGCACCAACATAATGCCACATGGGTGGCTGAGACAGTGACACCTTTGCTTTCTAACGGCTGAACATACACAAACTGTCTCATGCACAAAATTATTAAAAATATTGTATAAAATTACCTTCAGGCTATAAAGTATATATGAAATATAAATAAATTTCATGTTTAGACTTGAGTCCCATCCCCAAGATATCGCATTATGTATATACAAATATTCCACAATACCAAAAAATTCAAAACTTGAAATACTTCTGGTCCCAAGCTTTCCAGATAAGGGATTATCCACCTTACCTGCAAGATAGTGTCTACACAGGATGAGCACAGATGACAATAAAGATTCTCCCCATTTTACAGATAGAGAAACAAAGGCACAGAGGAAATGAAAAGAGTAATCAGGTCCCCACAGGGTGCCGGGGGCAAGCGGGGAAGGTCCTGTGCCACGTCTGCCCCTCGCTCCTCCCCCAGGGAAGCCCCTGGCGGAGCCTCACCAGGTGTTGCAGTCGATCTTCACCGTTTCTCCCGGGGCGTACTCTTTGCCCTGATGGAAGCAGGGACACCTTTCCAGGGCCACACACCTATTTTCATGCCGGACCTAAGAGAGAAGAATCCACAAGTCTTGAGGCCCCACTGGGGAAGCCACCTGGGGCTGGAGCCTCCCAGCAAGCCCTGCACAGGAACTAGTAGGGGGCAGGTTCTGCCACAGGCCAGGCCGGGACCAGGAGCCCACGCCCAGGCCGGGGCTTGGCAGACACGAACACAAACACCCGTCTACACAGCCCCTGCCTATCAGCGGAGGACACTGCTGCCCTCTGCCTCATGCACCCCTCTGGGGCCCTGAAACGTGCACATCCTTAAATCCAGCCATTTCTCACAAAGGATATCTCCAAAGGAAATAGAGTTATGGACAAAGATTAATGGCGAATTTTTTATCATCGCAAAAAGAAAGAATGGAAACAATCAAGTGCTCCACGATAGGAAAATGATCCAACCCACCAAGGAATCCCCAGTTGCCGCTGTCCCGTGGTGCGGTTACAATGGCCCTTCGTAAGTATCCTAAATGATGTGTGAAATAATTACGCTGTTAGTTTTTAAAATAAGAAAGAAAACTATATATAATATGGTTCCACATTTATATATATTTCAAAAGAGACTAGAAGGAAACACACAACTTGCCTCCAGGTGGTGGGCTGGGAGAGGGGAGTGGGAGGATTTTATTTTCTTTTTTGGTTTTTAAATTTTTTTCCAAATGTTCCTTAGTGAGCATATATTATGGTTATGATTAAAGAAAATGGACACTATATTGAATAAAATTAATATGCACTTAATGCTCTGGGGGAGGGAGCTGAGTACTGGACATAAGTAGAGTCTGGGGGCTTGTCCGAGCCACACGAGCCCCTCCTCCCCAGTCCCCTGATATTCTGATACACTCTCCCCGGGAAATGCTCTACTTCCCTGTCCTCCAGCCCTCAGGAAGTCACGTATGTGAGCACATCATATCCTCAGGTCTGCTGGGACCAGGGGGAAGGAAAGAACTAGGAGCCACTGGCCACAGTTGGCCAAACCCACTGTGAGAACTCAGGGCTGGCCCTGGGTGTCTGTTCTGGCATGGCCCAGCCTCGGCGTTCTCAAAGAGGCCTGGGTCACCCCCAGGTGACAGGATCATGGCACTTTGGTTCCAGAGCTACCTGAGGGGTGAGAAGCCCCTGGTCTGGACGGCTTAGGCTCCATGTGACACAGCCACTCCCACACAAGTCTGAGCTCCCAGGGCTTGGAGCCAGACAGAGCAAAGCCTGGGAACAGGGCAGTCCTGGGGCTTTCGTCCCAAAGACCCTGGCTAAAATTGTGTGTGTGTGCATGTGCGTGTGCGTGTGCGTGTGCGTGTGCATGAGTGTGTGTTTATGCGTGCGTGTGCGTGTGTTGCGGGGGGTTGGGGGGAGAATAGCCTCCACTGCTTAACCTAACACCACCTCAAAGCCTAACTGACCAGGCAGAACGAGCATGCAGAGCAAGGCAGATGCAGGCCAGCCACATTCTTGGTAGCACTTTCCTCCTAGAACTGCTGTTCTTGGAAGACAATGAGCTTAGCCACCCAGTAGGGGACGTGGCAGCTTGGTAGGAGGAGGAAGGAGCTGGAAACCTCTCCCTGCTGGAACCTTCGAAGGCTCTGTCACCGTTAGGGTCCATCCCCACATTTCCCCAGCCCCCACCATCAGCTCTGAGGTCCCAGGCCTGCCACCTAGTGGCTGCTACAGGAATGACTGACGCATCGCCTAGGGAGCCCTGCTGTGCTGTCCAAGCTCACCCTAAGGTTGATGGGGACCAGATGATAAGCCTTGTTACCAAAACGTTATGGGAGACAGAAGTGAGGCAGGATGATAGGGTGGAATCCAGGAAACAGAGCCTGGCTCGCCTCACCTCAGCAGAACACACCTGAGCTGCCTCTCACCTGCAGGCAGGCTGGCTTGAGGGCTCCGGGCCTCTTGGTCTTCAAGCTGCATGTTTTCACCTCTTCAACATATCGACAAAATCTCCCACACCTCCGTGACTCAAGGAGTCCCTCCCTCCCCCCAGGTGTGGGTCTACAGAAGCCTCTTCCAAGGGACATGACGCTCAGATCCCAGCTGGGCCATGAGAGAACAGTGCCGCCATCGCAGCCGCGCCTTCCCAGGCGCTCATGGGCAAACCACACGGCTGCTCTCTGCCCTGACTGGCGCTAGCAAAAGGAGACTATTAATTGATGGTTTACAATAGTAAAATAGGACCTGGATAGTAAATGAGGGCTACTATGAAGACAGCAGTGGCGCAGGGTTAGATCCGTAGTTAGAACTGGAAAGGAGACAACAGACAACCTCAAAGGAGAGGAAAGGGTTTCCAGGCCACAGTGTGAGCTGACTTGGGAGAGAAGATCAAGCAACAACAGCCCAGCTAAAAACACCCAGGGAATCCCAAAGCATTAAAGAAATTCGCAGAGATAGAAGTACATGGGGGTAAAGACTGCGGGCGCGAACTGGGTGCGGACGAGGGCGGCCCAGGTCGGCGGGGCAGGCCAGCTCAGCAGCCCCTAGGAGGATGGCAAGCCCCTGAAACCTCACGGTAAAAAGGAAGAGAACTATCTCCACCTAGTGTTTTTCCCTTGGACACCAGAAGGATACTACGATAAAGTTTATGAATGTCCTTTGAAGACTTCGGAAGAAAACGTGGCAGAAATAGCCGTCACGTTGTTCATCAACTCAAGACACCTTGAGCAAGAAAGGCTCCAGCCCAGAACAGCGTGCCCGGTCTTGGTCAGCTCCAAGAAAAATTACAAAGTAGAAAAAGGTTGCTTTTGTTACCCTTCTCTGAAGAGGCTCATCCTCCCCCTGCCCCACGCATGGACACCAAACTCATTCTCCAAACCTTTCTGCCTTCCGACTGCCCCTGTTTATTCTCCTGCTCCACTAACGCTCCCAGCCCAACACAGCTGATTCCAACCAGAGGTTTGCTGGGAGGAAAGCGGTCTGAGTAAGTAACTCACACGAAGGTGCAAATGACTCTTCCTGTGGGGATTTATGAGGTTGGAAGGCTTTTGTAAGCTCTTGCTCCTTAACCAAAGTGAATCTACACTTGTTATATTTCAGTAAGCCTGATTAGGTGACAAATTCTAGAATATGTAGGAGATAGTTCTGAGACAGGAGGGCTTCCTTGGGCCTTTTAAAATGACATCTCATGGGATTTACGATGCCCACGCGTGAGGCCCCGCAGGCTGGGCCCAGAACCCAGGCCCTGGATTTTAAGGAGCAGTGCGGAAGTCGTTTGGTCTTCATATGGCATGAGAAACTCGGGCACCCAAGGAAACCTGGGCAAGGACCAGGGACGTGAACACACCCCTCAGCGGCCAAGAGGTCCCTGATACCAGCAGAGCCGGGAGCCAGTTTGGGAAGTACAGGTTTCAGAGGCTAAGTCAGCGTCCCCCAGACAGGGACCTCACTTTCATCAGAGGCCTGGCTGTGAGTACCCAGTGGCCTGGCCTCCCAGAGGGAGACCAGGAGGACTGAAGGAGCCCTGGTCTGGGAGTCAGGGGACCAGAATTTCCACTATACAACTTCAGAGCCTTGAACTGGTTGTGTCTCAGTCTCCTGTGCGAGAGAAGGGGTTGAAACAGTGCGTCCCAAGGGTCCCCAGGGCCCCTTCTCCTCCGCCAGGCTCCCGCGCCTGGGAGTTGAGCAGGGCGGCCGGCTGTGCTTTTCTGCCACCCCGTGGTGGAAGCCGGTAATATTCTCACTTAAACGAGTGGATGCTTCAGGCAGAAAGTTCACTCAAGAATTTCCAAACTAGAGAAAAAGACTTAGGAAGTCTTCCAGTGCAACCCCCTCGTTTTATTGGTCCAGTGGGTCTCCGAATGTGAACACTGGGGTCTGACAGGTTTCTCCCAGGGTGTGCTAACTACTCCCTGCAGCATCTCTGTTCATACTAGGATTCATGGTTTCCCTCCATGAACTTCTTATAACAGTGGTCATTAAACCGCCACTTACTAAGCACCACCCAACCTCCAGTCTTCCCAACAGCCCTTCTAACCCAATTTTACAGGTGAGAAAATTAAGACAGCAAGATTTTAAGTGACTTGCCACTCAGTTAAGTAGCTGTCAGGAGCCAGGATTCACACCTGGAAGTGTGGGATTCCAACACCAGGCCTTTTCCCCATGGCTTCTCCACCAACCATGTCCCATGGTGTTGACCCCTTAGCAAAAGGACCCCTGCCCTCCTTGTTCCCGTGCCAGGAGACCTTTGCACAGTGGCCGGAACAGAGTCTGCAGCTTATGGAATGGACCAGAAAACCTCTGCTGTAAGCAGGCGCCAGGCCTCGGACAAGTCAGAAAGAGAGGGGCTCCTTCCCTGTCCCCCAACATTTTCAAACAGGTACTTCTGGGCATGCAGCAGACTCTGAGGGACACCTTGAAGGAGGACAGGCAATCTTCAGCAGATCTGCCTCCAGGAGAAGCGACTTCCCTCTCCCCTCTCAAGTCCTTAGAATGCAGAATCCCTGACCCTCTTCCCAAACCCTTGGTGCAGCCCACAACCCTACCATCTCCCACAAGGGACAGGGCGGACAGAGAAACACCCCTGGGGGCAATGTCTGCCCCATCAGATGGGCCCAAGCACAGTGTTTCCAGCCCCATTTTCTTTGTGTTGTGGCCAAGAGCACGTGTCCCGTCACGCAGCCAGCACCCTGCGCACACTTAATAAATTACACAGACCCCTCTGCTCTCCGGAATCTGGCCTCAGCAGTTTGCACGTTTGTCGGCGTCGTAATGAAGCGGTTGTGAAAATAACCTAATCTCTTCCAATGTGGGCTTCTGAGTTTATGATCCCCTGAAGCTGAGGTGACAGGTATCCAAATGCTGTCCTCAGCACGCGTGCCAGACGCTTCGGGATGCCAAGTAAGCTCCTAGTGGTATGTCCACGTCCTATGCATGAGTCCTCACTCTCTACTGGGCATTTGGGATCATAATGAAATTATTGTGATTATTAATATTTATGAATATCTGTATTGTTTCTTACATGACAAAAAAAATGCATTTAAAAGAGTTCCTGAAGCTGACATAATCCTGAGTGATGTCCCTTTTCTTGCTGAGACTTCCCTGACATCAGGAGAATTTCTCCTCCAGGCCTGATGAAGAGACAATGATCTATGTCCCCCTCCAAAGCTCTGAGGCACTCAAAATAAAAGTCCCTAGGGATAAAAGGAGCAATAAGGAAGATTCCCCTGCCCTCCCCTATTTTATACCCCTGCGCAGGTCTGAGGTTCCCCCCAGAGACCCTCCACCAACATCCACCTTCTCCTAAGGCACCAATAACACCTTCCAGTTTGAAGGTGCTCACTGGCCAATCTCTAGTTCCCACATCTGGAAAAGACGGTTCCAGAATGCTCAGAGGCTAAGACAGAGGGAAACACCGAGGGGAGAATTAATAAGAGCTGGTCACTCTGTTTGGGAGAAGAAAGGGCTGGAGGGTCAGTAGAAGAGCACACTCCAATCCCAGCCTTCCTGAGGAACACTGGGGACGGGCCCAGGTTCCCTCCACAGAACCCTGGCAGCTCCCCCGGTCCAGGCCACTGGCCCTCAGTCGGGGTCCGGACATCACTAATTCCCCTCCACGGCCACAGGAGAGCCGTCCTGCCTCTCCCATCCTGGCTCCACAGCCCCACAGACCCCTCACCACTCACTTTGGGTATGAGGAATTGGAGTCAGGGAAGAGAAGAAGACAGGATGTATTTGAAAGACAAAAATCCAGAAGCTGCATCCTTCAGGATGGCAAAAGTGATACACATATAATCTGTTTACTATGAAACTGGCCAAAGATAGACTTGGGAGCGAGGTCAGAGGCCTGGGCATGCTCAGGTCACCTCCACCAGCAGGAGCTCTGGAAGATGCGCTCGGGAGCCGGGCAGGCACAAAGCGGCACAGCCTCGGGCCACGCATGGCCTCCGTGCACCACGGCAGCCCCCGCGCCAGGATCCCGGAATGTGAGGAGCTGGCCGGGACCTCAGACTCACTTTACAGATGAGGAAGACAAGCTTCGGTGCTGGGCCCAGGGCCTGCTAGTGGCACGACAGGGCATCGGTGTCCTCTCTTGGAATGGAAAGTTACACGCATAGATGCAAATCATATGCAAATACATGTGTGTCCCTCCATCTCATACCATGGAATGCGGCCCTAGGGAAAATTCTAGTGAAAATGCCTGTTTTCACTTGTAAGTATGTTTTAGAAATACTTTCTTTGGTTCCTATGGCACTCCTGCGAGCTAAGTTCTTATCCCATCAGGGTCAACCCCAAACATTTTCCCACCAACTGCTGCCCTGACTCTGGGGCTGACCTGGCCATTCTCTCCCCCACCCCTGTTCCCATTACCACCACCCCCATCATCGTCCGCGTCTAGCACTTGTTTCTGCCTCTCACCGGCTCCACAGCCCCTCACTCAACCCCGCCCGCGGGAAGACGGAAGGGAAGGCGCCAGCCCTGTGCAGCGGGGCTCACCATGCCCGGGGGGCAGAGGCAGCCAGACACGCAGCCCATGCTCATGCACTCCAGGTCGTAGTTCTGGCACGTCTTGGCACACTCCAGCCCTTCAGCCCGTGGGTTGTCGGCGGGGCACACCAGCTTGACCATGGGGGGCCGACAGGACAGACTCCTTTTGCCTTGAAGGTAGGAAAATCAAAGGGGGGATTAGTGAAGGAGTGAATGGATCTACCTTCTGCACCATCCTTTGGTCCCTAGGTGCTTTCACTCAATTCAAGAAACTCAGAGCTGCCCACTCTGTGGGACTAGATGCTGCCCAGCCTCTGAGCCAGGTCCCAGTGCGGGACTGGGAGGGCAGCCTCACCTGCTCATCTGAGCTCCTGACCGCCGGCCCACACTGGCGGTGGCTCTCCCATCCTGCACTACCTGAGGGCCCACACCTCCCAGCACCTTCAGTCCTGCTGGGGCAGGTTGCATTGAATCAGGATGCATTGCAGAAACTTCCAGACTCAGGCTTTTAAAGACTTGGGTTTGGGTGCTAAAAAAGGAGCTTCAGTGGGACCCCACAGAACCATTCCTAAAGGGTGACAACTACGTAGGAAGAGAAGGTCGTTCAACCGCAAAGACTTTAAAGGGGTCTCTGCTCAAACTCCAGCCCCTGCCCGGCCACTCTGTTTAAATTTGTGACACTCCAATCCTGATGCTCCCCCTCTCCTCCCTGCCTCGTTGATCTCCATCTGTATCCTGCATACGTCCTTCTCACCATGTGACAGACTACACATTTCACAGACTGGCTGACGCCTGCGCCCTGGGCCCACTAGAACGCATGCTCCGTGAAGGCAGGGACTGCCGTCCACTCTGCTCATGGACAGCTCCTAGTTCCTGACAATTAGTAGGTATCAACGGCTGATTGGATAAGGAAAACAGCAGATAACTGATACAGCATCTTTCTTTCCGAAGCCCCAGGGCACTTCAGCATTTGTCACTGACTATCTCGTGTGGGCAAGAAAGCCAGAATTTCTAGCCTTGTTTTTATATGGAAACTTTTGCTAGGAAACAGAAACTCCACAAGGTTAAATGGCTTTTCCCAATCTGCACAGAATTCTAGGAGTTTCCTGACTTTGAAAAAGGTAATACCTTCCAGAGACTAGACAAGAAGGCTCTGAGCAAGAGGAGCATTAAAGACAGGTCAAAGAGGCAGGAGGCAGCAGAGGGGGTGGGAGTGTGGGGAATGCTGAGAGTCAAAGAAAGAAACAGGCAGAAAGATTTAGGGACCTTGAGGTCACAAGTTCTGATTTCAACTTTTGAGCCATCCAAGCGCTGGGGATCTTGCCCCAGCTCTAGGATGAGAGACGCTGCCCAGCCAGTCCCACAGGGAGTCAGACCTGTCACCCAGGGCAGCCGGGACGCCAGCGGCCTGGCACAGAACTGGGCACCTGGGAATAGGGGTCTATGGAAAGTGAGAGGCAGAGACAGAAGCGGTCACTTGCCTCTCTCCTTCCCCCGGAAGCATCCTTCCTAAGCAAGCATGATCCTTATGGAAGCAAATAAGGCCCCTGTGATCCACAAACGTGAATGTGGCCCCAGCAGTATCACGCCAGCCCCTTCTCCCTTCTTTGCTTGGTCCTTTTACGGTACAGCAACTATCCAGAGCTCCAAACTGAGAGCAACTGGCCCCAACTTGCCTCTTTCAAACCCACCTGAGAAGCTTTCTAAAGAAAGAGGTGTCCTCGTCAGCATGTCCCTGGGGAACAAGAGGCCACCAAAGAAGAGTGATTGTCACCACAATCAAGGCAACCAACTCACTCAGCTCTTTTGTCAGCTAAGGTCACTACGGGCAGAACACAGGTCTCACTGAACCCATCTGCAGGTAATTTTGTTTTCCCCTTCTACACAACAAAATATTCTTGCCTCAGTGATTTGGATTTACACATGCAAAGGCATGTCTCAACCTGAAAGCCACTCACACAGACCCAGAAATTGTGGCAATCCTGGGCAAAGCCAGGCCCGTGCCCAAATACACGGAACACAGCCACCCAGCTCTCCCGACTCCACGCATGAGCATCTGGGCGGAAGAGAGGTGAGAGGCCTCGCAGGGGCACGGTACTCACTGCGGCGAGACAGGGGACCGCCGAGCACAGCGTCGGGCAGCAGGCCTCCCGGAGCTCCACTCATGGTGCAGCGCATGACGCCGTCCTCGCAGTAGCTGCGGAGAGAGGGGAGCCACGGCCCAGCTTTCTCAACAGTGTCTGCACCTGCTGCCAGCATGGCGCCGCCTCCGCTCACCCTCTGCCCCTCCAGCCGGGCTCTCAGTCCCCAACTCCCCTGAAGCACAGCTTGCTAAGGTCACCAGTGACCTCTGTGTCACTAAACTCCATGGAATTTTTTTAGTTCTTTTGTTACATGATCCCCTTCAACATGATTCACCATTGTTGACTAGTCCAATCTTCTAAGGGAAAAAAAATCTGTCCTGGTTCTTCGCCTGCTTCCCTGGCTGCCCCTTCTCAGCTCAGCAGTTGCTCACCCCCACCCGCTGTCCCCCGCCTGGCCTGTACTGTCAGCCTTCCCCAGGCTCCACGCTCTCTTGTCACGCTGTGCTGTCATCAACAACACCCACTGCAATCACAGGTGACTCACAAACTGACATCAGCAGCTCGGACCTGTCCTCTGAAGCCCATACGCTCAAATGTCTACACGGTAGCTCCCCTGAGTGTCTCCGGGCACTTCAAATTCAGCATGTCCAAAACGAAATGATCGGCCCCCCAAAGCCAGTCCTCTTCCAGGGCCGATTCACCGAATGGTACCACCATCCATCGGGTTTCACAACCAGAAACCCAGGATCACCCCTAACACTGCCTCCCCCTCCTCCTCCGTCTGATCCACCACCAGGCCCTTGGACGTGGCCTCCCATATATCACTGGAATCTCCACCGCCATGAGACGAGAGATCCTTCTTGCCCGGCAATGCGAAATCCTCCTGACTGGCTGTCAAGCACATTTCTATAAGTTGTGTGTGACTGTTTTGCATGTATATATGTTTCACTCATATAGACAGCATTAGATATCACACTGCGTTTTGCTTTTTCCGCTGAGCCAGTGTTTGTCATATGCATCCCTGTTCATCCACGTACTCCACGTCTGTTGCTCCTAACTGCGGCACGACACCCTGCAATGTGCACCCCCTGCCTTTCAGCCACTCAGTCTCCCAGTCCCAGACACAGGTTGTCACCTGCTCCTCGCCACCACCAACAAAGCTGTGATGAGCATCTCCAGACACGCACCCTTATGAGCCTGTGTGAGGATCTCGTTAGTAAACCTGCCCATGAGGGCAAGTGTGGGGACATCGGTGTGGACACCCAACTTGCACGTGCTGTGCCAAGCACCCTCCTACGTGGCTGCACCCGGCTGTGCCCCACAGTAGCAGGTGAGGGGCCCATGCCCACTAGTCGTCATCCAGATTTCTAACTTTTCCAGTATAGTATGAAGTCATAGTCATTGTTTTAAGTCGCATTTCTCTAATGGTAATAATTTTAAGTACATTTAATGTGGCTGCTGATCAATAAATATTCACTGACTGAACAAGAGAATCAGCCCTTCCCTCTCGTCGTGGCACATGGAGAAACTGTGCCTTCTAGTTTTTAACTAATAGCTAGTTTAAAAAAAAAAAAAAAATCCTCCCTCAAATGTCATGCTCTGACATTTGGACATGACCCAAAAGGTTAATTTTATAAAAAGCTTTGCAGATGGGTTAAAAATCAACTCCTGGCCCCAAGCCTGGCCTCAGCTGTGCTGCTGCTGAGATCCAAGCCAGTGCTGAAGCCCCTCCCGGCCACCTGCGCTGCGCCTGCCTACTCGGCCATCGTCGGCACCCATGCGCCAGTGTGTTCTCTAAAGAATAAAAATAAACAGCCACGGACAAGCCCTGAGTTCCTTCGGGCACACCTTCGCCATGAAATCCAATTTTCTAAGTGAAGCGAAGACAGGATGCCCAGGAGCTTTCAGCCCTGGTGCCGGAAGAGGAAACACAGGAAGAGGAAGCAGTCACGGAGAGGTCACTGATGCCAAACCCTGAAAAGAGCCTGAAGCCAGGGCCAGTCCCCAGCCCTGTTCACCCAGGGGCTGCCACACGCCATCTCCCAGCTTCCCTATCATGGTGAGACAGCAGGCCACAGTCGCTGACCTCCAAGTCATCCTAGCTTCCTGTAGTCTGGCCTTTTTCCTCACTGTACTACTGAAACATGGGGGCCACCATGACCTTCTGATCACCAAATTCAACAGCCTATTCTCAGTGTAATATGAAGAATTCAAGAGTACCTGGGTTCTAGTTACCTGCTGGATGATTTGGGAAAGCGATATTCTCTCTAAGCCTCAAATTCTTTACTAAAAATGCAAGCTCTGCCTGCCCTACAACGTTGTTTTAAGGTCACAGAGAGAAACGCCTTGAAAACTATAGCCAGGCAACTGTAGTAAAACAATCACCGGGCTAAGGCCAAGACCAAACCAACAGGGGATGTTACCACTCCCTTCTGCCCTCATCTCCACCATACGGCGCCATTCTGGTTCTACCCTTTCGCTGGCCTTTCATCCTTGGCCTCTCTCAGGCAATCCTCCTTTTCCTCCTCTTGCCCTCTGCACCTTCCCCCAAGTTCTGACTCAGCCCTCTTCTCTGCCCCTTGGCCCACTCCCCCTGGTAAGCCTCTCAACCCTCCTGGCTACAACCATCACCTCCACACAAGCCTTTCTCTCACTCACATTCCAAACCCATAATTCAAGCTCAGCAGCATTCCAGTCATTCACCAAGGTGTCCTCTTGCTAACTCAAAGTCATTAAGTCCAAAACTGAGCTCACTACCTGCCCTTCACCTCCAGAGAGCCCTTTGCTGTTCTTGCTGGTACTTTCCTCCCAGGGGTTCAAGTTCAGGACCCTGAGGCAAACTTCCACAGCACCTCCTGCTCCCAGACATCCTAGGAGCCCCCCTGCTTCCCTGGCATCTCTGGCTTCCAGCCTCACTCTCCCTTTCCACTGCTATCCTGGGTCCAGGGCCCTACTGCCCCTCCAGCAGTCTGTGTCAACATGTCCCTGCCTGCATACCTCATGTAGCTTCTAGAACCCACACCCTAAAAGCTACTCTTGATCCTATTTGCTCCCTGTTCAGAACTTCCTGGGGGCCTACTGCTTACTGCTCAAGCCTCAGTCCTCCCCTACCTTTCAAAGACCCCTGAACCTCAGTCTCATATGTCCTTCACATAACATCTATTCCTAGCAGAGGACCTGCCTTGGGGATTGTGGAATACTCCTTGTGCACTTTAGTCCCTAGACCTCTGCCCCACCAAAAACAACCCCCTCCCATCATTCCAGCCCAACCTATGCTGTTGGAATCCTCCTTGAGCTCAAAAGCTACTTCTGGCATGGAATTTTCCCTAATGCCTCCCAAATGGAAACTATCCTTCCCCTTCCTGAATGAGTGGGGCTTTTCATGTCTCTCATAGGGCCAGTCTACCAAATGTTACAGTTATTTCATCGCAGTAAATACTTATGGTGTACCTACTTTGTGGATCAGGGCCCATGATACGGTCTCTACTCTTTGGCAGTCATAGCCTAGGGCGTTTTACTGAAATCCAAGCCCGATAGCAATAATTGTTTTAACAGAAGTATAAACAACCTGCTTTGCGTACATGAGGTTAGAAGGGCTGCAAATCATCTCACTAGAGTGGTGAAAAAAAACCTTCATGCCAAATGCAGTGTGCAGACCTTGTTTGGATCTTGCTTTGAACAAACCAATTATAAAAAGACATTTTTAGACAATCAGGACACATAGGTTGACTATTGGATGTTATTAAGGAATTATGGTTAATGTTTAGGTCAATAATGATATTATGGTTATGTTCTGTAAGTGCTTATCTATTTGGAAATATATGCTGAAGTATTTGTAGGTGACGTGATATATCTGAAGTTTTCTTTAAACTATTTCAGCCAAAAAGGGGAGTAGTCGATAGATAAAATAAGAGTGGCAAAGCACTGGGAATGGATACATTAGGGCTCCTTATACTATTTTTATGTCTGTCTGAAATTTTCCATAATCAGGACATCTTAACTGGACTCCCTAGTAGACTGTCAGCTCTTTGGGGACCACATTGTGTCTGGTTCATCTTGAGATCACCAGTTCTTTGCCAGAACCTGAGACAGAACAGGAGACAGGTAAGCGTTCGCCCAGCAAATGTTCTGTTGCAAATTTCTCCTGCGGTGATGGCAGCCCTGTGGAAACCGACCATCACAGGGGTCTGGGCAAAGAGCTGCAAGACGCAAGTATAATTCAGAGTTGAGAAACGCGGCCCAACTCGTGACAATTGGCAATAAAGCTCAGGAACTCCTACTGCCAATCTGGAGTTCTAGTTCCCTGCACAGTAGGGAAGTCAGAAGACCTGGGCCAAATGCCAGCTGAGCTTGTGATGTGCTGTACAATTCTGGGCAAGCTGCGTCCTTTCTTGGGCCTCAGTTTACCTATCCATGAAGTGAAGGACTTGAAGGACCATCTTCCTCTCCAGCTCTGCCATCCCAAAGGACCTGGCCCTGCTACCTGCACTTACCACGTGGTGTGATGGTCTGAGAAGATGTCTTCGGGCTGGAAGATCTCGCCATCGTAGTAACAAGGGCACTCGGCCTTGGGCACGCAGTCTCCCCTCTCGTCCAGGTAGAGCCCTGGGGGGCAGAAGCAGCCCTCCAGGCAGACCTCGTTGCAGTCCTCATCCGGGTAAGAGAGGGAGCGGCAGGTCAGGTTGCAGGGAGTCCCACACTGCAGGTACACCTGGCCCTGCGGGCAGCTCAGCGCTAGAGAGAGGGCAGAGGGAGGAAGGCCTCAGTGGAAACACCGGACAACAAGGACTGTGCTTCTAGGACTTGGGGTACCACCCTTGCCGCTATGACCCTAACTGCATCCGTACGGCCATCACCTTCATTTCCTACTCTGAGCAAAGGTGCATTTCTCAGCACACACACGTATATTCTCATTACGGAGGCACACTCTCCTCCCCTCAGCCAGGGAGCATGCTCTAGTCCCCTCTGAATTCTGAAATCCTAGGAGATAGAGAAATCCCCGTGGGTTCTGAAGCTATGAATATTAAAAACAACTGGGAATGACAGGCAAGGGTATCCCCGTGATGATAATGACAATGGCTACCATTTATTGAGCACCTACTGAATGCCCTGCTCTTCACATGAGCTTCATGCCTCACCCAGTGAGTGAGCTCCCCTCGTACCCTTTCTACCAGTAAGAATACTGAAACTGATGACTTGTCCGTGGCATGCCTCTCAGGAAGAAGCAGAGGCAGGATTTGAACCCAGCTCTCTGTGACCCTAAATCTCATGCTCATAACTATTATACTCTAAAAAGAAACCAGTCCCCTGGGGGACATGCTAGTCGCAAAGATCAGGGACACTCTTGTACCTGATGTAGGCAGTGCCCACCTACCCACAACCCTCACTCTCCCTGGCTCCCACAGAGAAATCCCACAGGAAACCAAAGCCAGGAGGAAGTGTAGCAGTGCACTAAGCAGCTAAGAGAATGGGCTCTGTATCCCAGATACCTGGGTTCAAGCCCCAGGTCCACCATTAGCCAGCCACGTGACCCTGAGCAGCATCCTCACTGGGAAGTACCCACAACATCCACCTGGGTCCCTGTGGAGGTTAAATGGGCTGCCACGCTTAGAGGATGCCTGGCACGTGGTAACGCTCACTGCTCTTACTGTCATTACCAATGCTGGGGAAACACAGCCCCAGCCCCAGCCCCAGCACAGCAGCCCAAGATGGAAGGGGCATTCCAGAGAAAGGTCTAGGTCCCAGAAGGCCTGGCATTCTGATGGTGACATTCTTTCCTGGTAGGGGAGGGAGGACAGGGAAGTTTGGGGAGCACTGCACCCTTTCAAAACACTTTCCCACTGCTGACCAGCTGCTGCTGTCTAAGAAGTGAGAACCTTGCTCTGGACACATTCCTCCTGCAACCATTAGGGTCCTTCCCTCTCTGTCACAATTGTTTCCACAGCAGAAACCCCCGCAGAGCATTTCCCAGGCGCTGCAAAAGTAGCTCTGGCCATGAACCTCACTGTGGGGGCAGAACCTCTGGAGCACCCTGCCGCCTCCCCCGCCTGCAACCACCTTGGACGTGGTGTTAGAAGGCAGCTTGGAAGAGAGGGGGCTCTCCAGTCATAGTGGACATTGATTTTTCTCTGAAACAGTGGAGAGGTTGGGTCACCAGATGAATATTAAGAGGGAGGGTAGGTTAAGATGGGGCGTGCTGGGCAATACAGATGGAGATCCCCTTCAACCCTCTGAGTCTACGATGACAGGGGCACATTTCGTCCATTAAAGAGCTGCTAGACTGGAGAGCTTCTTTTGTTCTGGTAGACTATCGCTGGCTTGGAGCCTCATGAAATTTCTCCTTTAGCCTTCTTCTCCAGAAGAAATAATGCACATGTCAGTTTCATTTATTGTGTGTTACCACGTGTCACGGGCTCTGTGTGTTAGGCACAGGAGAACAGAGACGAGACCATGGCTCCTTGCTTTCAAGACAGGACACAGGCAAGAACCCAGGAGTCCTGCACAGCCTCTCTGGGCTCACAGGGAGAGCCCAAGGCCAACTGTCAGCCTTGTCTCTTGTCACATAAACCCACAGAGACAGATCCCTCTTGTCCTTAAAAGCTTTCAGGAAAAGTTCCTCCCCACCCCTGGCACTGCCTGCCCTATCACACAGCCTCAGGAGTCAGGACATTCTTTGATGGAGTCTCAGTCCCTCCACAGTGTCGGCCCGTTTCCCTTGTTCTGTTCAGTGGAGGCTATGAACAGCTGCTCGTGAGAGACTAAAGAATATTTTGGTGGGTCCTTAGCAGCCCAGGAGAATGTCCTAAATTAGTAAACCCACCAGATGCTGCAGCATCTAATATTGGTGAACAACCAAAGGATGTTCATTAACAGCACCTCATTTACTCCTCATCACTTTCTCCAGTTTCTACACAGCAAACATGAGGAAATCGAAGTTCAGAGGGGTCAGCTGCAGGGCTCAAGGTCACATAGCTAGTAGTCACAGGCAGGCTGCCAGCAAGGACCCAGACTCTGTTGTCCCAGCCACTAGCCTGTCGCTCCCTGAGACATCCCAGAGCCAGAGGGAAAGGGAAGGCACAACCCCTGCATTTATGCACTTGTCCCCTTTCATCCTTATTCTTGTCCCTGTTCCTCTTCTGTATGAGACTGCTTTGACTCAAAAGATGAGCCGGCACAATAGACCTAAACTTCTCCTCCAATACACATTGTTAACTCCTTTCCCCGTTTCTCACAGCTCCTCTTTTCCTGCTTCCATCAGCGTCACCTATGTTTTAACAGGAATGCACCTACTTCATCCTAAAAGTCAAAATATCCACCACCTTATCCTTCCGGCATATTCTCCTCACTTCTATGCCTAACTACTGCTATTCTACCGTTGGAAACAACTCTTCTCTGCCAAGACAGCAGCATTTTAAAACCATGGTCAAGTACACCTCCTCCAGAAAGCCTTCCTTGGTTGTCCCCGGCCTTACTCTAATCATCCTTTTAGTCAGCGTGATAGGTACCTAGTACGGGGACAGTTTCCATTTGTGCCTCAAAAAGGAAACTTGGACTTCTACATCATCACTATTGCCTGACACACTGGGCACTCAACAAACGTTCCCAGAGCAAAACCAACAACAAGGGACCAGAGTGTAGGAGCAGACACCAACTTTGGTGGCAGGAATCTAACGGTGCAGAGTGAGAATCTAAAGTCAGCTGGGGACAGTGATGTAATTGAGCTTCGTGTAACTTTATATTCATACAATGCCAGAGACTTAGGGCCAGGGATCCCCCGATGGTTTACCTGAAGCTATAAACAAAAGATGTGCATGCGCACGTCCCGTTGTCTTCCGGACTCGAGGGACGCCAGGACACACTGGGATCTGGGACCCTCTCACTCTACAACGTGACCGTGCATGTATCGGACACTAGGTGGCAGCAGCCACAGGACGTCTCTGCTTCCAGGGACCCCAAGGTTCCCGGCCTCCCGGCGGGGGGTTCCACCACGTGCCCCTGGAACAGGCCCGTGTTGTGGGAGAGCCAGGCCCCACCGCGCGTCCCGCCGCGAGGTGGAGGGGGACAATGGGCGCAAGTGAGCCGTCCCCACAACCCCTGCTTGTCAAAACGCCCCGGGGCCCCTTTCCAAAGAAACAATGCAAGGAAATTGTTTGAAAAGGACACGCGGAGCGGGCAGGGCGCCCCGGCGACGGGGTGGCAGCCCGAGGGGCGGCGGCGCGCAGGGCACGCACCACAGAAACCCGGCTCCCGCCAGGCGACGCGCACGCCCCTCCGGGCGCAGGCCGCGGCGTAGCTGGCCACGGCGGCGCACAGGCACTCCCTGCCGTCGGAGCAGGCGCACACGTCGTAGCGGCAGTTGCGCAGGTAGGGCAGCGGGCCGACGGCGCGGTGGCAGGCGGCGAACGCGGGGGACGCCAGCACGGCGCACGCCTCCTCGGCGAACCTGGCTGCGGGGAGAGGAGCGAGTGGGCGTGGGCGGGCCTGGGGGGAGGGGGGCCGCGGGGGAGGGGGCCACACCTTCCCTGGGACGCCTGGGAACGCCCACACGTGCTACCGTGGACCGGACGTTCCCAGCGGACCACCCGCAGCCCGCCCAGCCCGAGAAGCTTTCGGTAGCGTAACCGAGGTGGCGCGGCTGCTGCGGTCCAGTGACAGCGCCCACGGGCGGGGACTGCGCTCTCTTCTTTCCTTCCCGGGCTTTGGCCCTCAGTAAAAGGACTTTGAAGAGCAACTGACCCAGATGCAGACTATCAAATGTTGATGGTAAACCAAAGGCCCACCCCAAATCCCTCGCACCCCGCCCCCGCACGGTGGGTGCACTGTCCCGTGGAACGCGCTGGGACGTGGGCACTCCGGCCCCGCGGAGTCCCCGCCTTGCCCCCCGCTCACGCACTCAGGCGCGGGTTGAGGGCACAGGGGTCGCTGTGCTGCTTCTGCAGGTCCCGGCACTCCCCGTGCAGCTTCCAGGCGTTCCCGAAGTCCTCCACCAGGGGCTCTGCCAGCCCCGCGGGCGTGCGGAAGTCGTCGCCCTGGTCGCCGTTGTAATTCCCGCACAGGCCGCAGGTCTTTCCCGCGTAGACTGGGGACAGCTGCGGGAGAAGACAGACCACCTTGGAGCCGCTGCCGCCAAAGCAGCCACAGTGTCGTTTCGCTAACGAGAGGGTTTTAATCGAAAGAGTTCCCCGGGTGAAAAATAAATATTAACTTAATAAAAAGCAGCTAAACCCGGGTCTGCAGAAGAAAGAAAAAGCTGAATGCAATGTGCGCTCACCAGCTCCGTCCCTGCCCCTAAATCATTAGTCAGCGACCTGTCCTGCCAGAAGAGATTTCAGAGATTAGTCATTGAAAGATGGAGAAACTGAGGCCCGGGAGGAAAAGTGACTTGCCTAAGGTCACAGAAGCAGTGGTGAGGCCAGGAGGGGTAGGCAGGCTGAGCCTGTCCCGCCCTCTGCCCTCCCTGCCTGTCCCGAGAGTGGCTAAGCCAGTGGGCCTGTCACCCACGGGAGTCACGTGCAAACTCAGCCCCCTCTAAAGAACATTCGTGCTGGTCACACATGTGGACTACACACAGAAGTGGAGTCCGTGTGGTCTCAGCCCTCTCGGAGTTCACATTTGGTGACAAGGAACACCTTCCTCCTAACCTCCTCATTTAACGCCACCGAGCATCACTGAAGAGAAAAGCCCACACCCAAAGAAGCCTCTGGGGGTTTTGATCCCAGGAAACCCGAGTCAGCGAGGACTCTGGGGCAGACTGCTGTGGGGTGAGCAAGAGGGGTCTAGGGTTCAAACTCCAGGCCATTGGCATGCGGCTCCAGAGCAAAGTGCACATTCAGGGGGCTGGGGGGGGTGCCTTTCACTCAAGGCAGCTGGGAGCCCAGCACAGCTGGGAGCACCTGCTGGTTTCTACTGAGAGGACCCCAATTCAGAGATGAAGCAGGCCTGGGACCCAGGAGTCCTGACTCCTGCTCTGCATGGCATTACAGAGGCTGGATGACCTGCCCATGTTCTGAACTCTGAGGGGCTAGGCCTGGGCCCCCTAGGGTCATCTCCTGGAGCCCCTTTCAGCTTCCAGCTCTGACTTAAGAAGATGCCAGGTGAACAATCTAGTGGAAAGTTCCAGAGCCATATATATAAAATGCAACCAAGTAATTATTGTTAATAAGAAAGGGAACAGAGTAATGTTTCCTTATGAGCTCTACCAATTTCAAGTGTTGTCACATTAGGCACCAAGGCACTCCCTGACCTCCCTGACTAACATTAAATCCCCCAATCCTGGCACTTCCTGCCCCCTTCTCTGCTTTATTCTTCTGCCCAGGATTTATCACCTCCCGATATGTAATATAATTTACTTGTTTGCTTTGTTTTTTGCCTGTCTCCCCCCATTAGAATTTAAACTAAACGAGACAAGGATTTTTGTCTGTTTTGTTTCACTGCTGTAACCTCAGCATCTAGAATGGTGCCTGTCTTGGTCCATTCAGGCTGCTGTAACAAAATACCGCAGACTGGGCGGCTTATAAACAACAGAAACTTATTTCTTACAGTTCTGGAATCTGGGAAGTCCAGGATCGAGGCGCCAGCAGATTCGGTGTCTGGTTCATAGATGGCGCCTTCTCGCTGTATCCTCCCGTGGCGGAAGGGGCCACCTAGGTCTCTGGGGTCTTTTATAAGGGCACAAATCCCATTCTTAATCACCTCCTAAAGGCCCCACCTCCTAATACCACGCCTTGGGGGTTACGATTTCAACATGTGAATTTGGGGAGGACCCAAACATCCAGACCACAGCAGTGCCAGTAAGCACTCATAAATATTTGCTAAATGAATGAACCATTGAACAAATCAATGAACCAATAGATTCTCCTCCTGCCACTGGCTGGAGTGCAGTGCCAGCAGTCAGGGCCGCCTGGGCAAAGCGGCACGACTGGTGAAGAGCCTTCCTCCCCTCCCCCATGGCTCAGTATCTCCCTCTCCTCCTTCTCAGACACTGATGCTCCCTTGTTCACCCCCACTCTCTAAAACTATATCTTCTTCGTCCGCTCAGCCTGTCTTAGAGGTCAGCTTGGCCAGGGGTCAGAAGAGCGGGTGTGTCCACGGACGCCAGGCTGTGGCTGGCAAGAGCCCTGCAGAGTCTGAGATGGGGATACTTAGAGGAGACACTTGCTGTTTGAAATAAACCTCTGCCCAGCGATAGTTCTGGCAAAGTGAAGACTACCAGGGTCTTTTCCACAGCACGTTGGCTGAGGCTGAGCTGGGCCCTGCATGCAGCCGGCTGAGCGCCCGCCCCGCCAACCCCACGGGAACAGAGCACACGCAGGAGGGCACAGTCAGAGGGCAATACCTCTTCTGGCGACCCCTCTCCCCCAGCCGGCCTGCCTCCAGCTATCTCCCCCACACCACAGCCTCCCAAACCCCAGATTAGCGTTCTGAGGCACCCCTGCCCCATCTCAGGGACCCCCTTTCCTGCCTCATACCCAAACCCACAGGACAGCCCTACAGGCCACGGGGGCCTCTCACCCTGTCCTGGATCTTGACCAAGGACATCCTCTGGTTGTTAGCTAAACTGACCAAAACCCAGCCCCAGGAATAATCCTATGTCCCTTCCCACAGAAAGATGTCGGCCTCTTCCTCCCTCAGGGGAGAGGAAGGCAGGTGCCAGGATGAGAAGCCATGGCCCTGCGGACTGAGGGCGGAATTGCGTGGAGGGAGAGCAGCTGTCCGTGGCCGGGAGGGCGTGGAGAAAGTGCTGTGACTGCCGTGGAGCCCTGCCTTGAAGACCCAGGTGCAGGAGGAAAGACTGGGTACGGGCCAGGAGACCCCAGTTGTGATCCTCACCCTGTCGCCAAACAACCATGAGAACCAGGAAAGTTTCTCTTGCCAGAAACGATGGCTCTTATTTCCAGCTGGAAAAGGGGAGTGGACAAGGGGATCTCCCACCTTCCTACTCTGTGCTCTGTGGTCAGAGGTGTATTTTTTATAAAAGAAAAGAAGGAGGGTGGGGGAGTTGGTTTGGAGCTCCCTCAGGGGCCCTAAGACAAGAGAAGCAGCATGGCCTCACGGGAGGGAGAAAGCCGGGATCTCACCGCGATGCCAGCGCCCTCCCCGGACTCTCCAAGGACTCTGAGGAGTGTGGAGGCCCAGCGTGCCAGGGACTCCCCGGGGACCCTGGGACTATCTAGGACACCGGCTTTCAAGTGCGGTGTTGGGGCTCATGGAGGTCCCTGATACCCTTTCAAGGTGTCTGTGAGGCCAAAACTATTTTCATAATAATATGAAGACATTATTTGCCTTCTCCCTTCTCATTCTTTTACAAGCCTACAGTGGAATTTTCCAGAGGCTACATGACACGAAATATTGCAAAAGATTGAACGCAGAAGGAGATATGAGAATCCAGCTGTCTTCTATTACACCAGCCGTTAAAGAGATTTGCTGAGATGTACAACAGTGGTATTATTCCCATTACTTATTTTTGTTTTGGAAAACAGTTATTTTTCAGGGAAAAAAAGTGCTTATATTAATGTGTAGTGGGTTTACTGTCATTTTTGAATGAGTTAATAAATACATATTTTAAATGTCTCTGATTTAATTTCTAATGTGGCACAAATATCAATATATATAATCCTCACAAAAGATCTTGGTTCCTCAATAATTTCTAAGAGTGTAGAGGCATCCTGAGCCCCAAAAGCCCACGGGTCTGGTGGGAAAGGCAAAGCGCAGAGAGCTGATCCTCGCTCTGCCACGGCTGGGTGGCAGTGGGGGTCAGAGCAGGAGATCAGACCGGAGGATTAGATTCCGGCCCTGAAAGTTTGGGAGTGCGGGACTTCCCTGTGCCTTGGTTGTCTCGCTTATAAAATGGCAGTAATAGCACCCACGCTGCCTACCTGCCAGGGACATTTCATGAGAAACCACGTGGAGGGAAGCCTGGCGAAAGGTGTGGATTGCTAGCAGTGTGGTTCAAGGGCCACAGAGAGCAAGAGGAAGCTGCCCACCAATGCAGAGTCCCGGTGTCCAGGGAAGGAATTTGGTAGCTCCCTGTGCAACCTCTCCCAGGCAGAGGGGCAGCTTCCTCTTGGTTGTGGGTTCCAAGGGGGCTCTTCCTGTCCCACCCACAGCAGGCACCCAGGGAGATGGCCCTGCTTCCAGGCCCCGTTACAGTGGGAGACTGGACAGCAAACCTGCCCCTGCCCCACAAGAGCCCGCCCCCGTCTGGGGGCCCTTGGCATACCCGAGCCCCAGAGGGGAGAATCCCCAGGGTGCCCAGAAAACAAACACCAGCTTCTCATACACAAGAGAGGCCTGTTCCCCGCCTGGGGGTGTAGGGCAAGAGGAGAAAGGAATTCTTCTCCCACCACACAAAGCCGCTCTGCCCAGAGCACAAGGGGTACTTTGTAAGGGTCGGGCTGCGGGGAGGCGGTGCCTCCGGAGGGGACCTACCTTGACCAGCAGCCTCCCACGGCCGTCCCAGTCCATCTCCAGGTCCTCCCCATAGCTGAGGCGCACGGAGGCCATCGCCGTGTGCTGGATGCGGAGGTCACCTGGAACCCAGCAGGACAGGATTTAGGCTGAGGTGGGGGAGGACGGGGTGATGGCAGGCAGATGTATTGTAAGAGGAGATGGGAAGGCTCAAAATGACGGTAGCAAAGAACTGCAATGAGTTAGGGGCAGATGGGCTGTCCACGAGGCTTACGAGGGTCTCAGGAAGGGTGATCGATCGAGTGGTTGGAGGGCAAATAGGGTTCCCCCAAAAAGAGCCTCTGTACCCTGGCTGTAACCTGCCATTGCCCCTGCTGCCACTGGAGGGCGGCAGAGGCTCCTGCAGAGCTTTAGGCTCTGCGTACCCTTGAACCCATGAGCCTGAGCGTGCCTGAGACCCTCGGCCGCCGCCATCGCACACTGTCCGGGCGGAGTTAGTCCTCATGGCTGAGCAATGCTGTGTGCAAGGCTGAATGCAGCAGTTCTCACTGCAGGGGAGGTAGAGACAGATGGGAGCATAGCCCTTGCCCTGGAGGAACAAACGTACCGTCCGGTCGGGAGACATGGGAGCACTGGCACTCACACACATGCTGTGTACCCACTAGCCCACGCTCCTCCACTGTGTGCAACGCTAGGATACTGGGCCGCAGGGTGGCCAGTGGTCATGGAGAAGGAGGAGGAGTCTGAGAGCCCTTTGAGGGTGAAGCTTGGGGGTTACACTGTGCAAAGCAGTTTTGCTGTGACAGGCACAGTGCAACCTGGACCAGACACTGGACAGGTAGGTTTTTCCCACAGGCCAGAGGGTCACCTGGCCTTGCCCCAAGTGGCATCCTCTGGTCTGACATCACCAGCCACCCCTGCCCTCTCGGCATCAGCCTCTGCTCCCGTCCCACCTCAAAGCAAAACCACAACCACCTGCACGAGACTCAACTCGCCCCTTTGGCCCAAGTCAAGTGAGAATCCTCTTGGCTCCTTTTCCCGTCTGCACTCTCTCCCCGGCCTGGAGTAGCCTCCTCATCTACAGGTGTTCAGCCAGCTTCCTCCTCTAGGCACCTCCTCCAGGAAGCCTTCCTTTCGTGCAGAGATGCATCCCCACCCTGCCCTCCAAAGATGGCTCCATCACACTCCCAGGAGGAGGTGTCCGTGGGCAATGGCCCATGTTGAGAAGAAGGGGTGCTTTGGGGCAAGCCGGGCCAGCCCCAGGCCTGGTGGAGCAGGAGGAAGCCCACCTTGCAGGAGAGGGACCTGGACGTCCTGGCCATCCATGGCAACTCCTCCCCCATGCTTCAGCTTCACGAGGCTGTTGTGCAGGGCCGGCAGCCGGACAGTGACGGAGCGGGTGCAGACAGCATCGGGGTCATCAGCACACTGCCAAGAGGGGACGTGGGGTGATCCCACTGTACCCCTCGCCAGTCCAGCACCTCGGCCCAGGACCCACTGAGTCAGAGAAAGACCCCAGCCCCAGAGAGTCTCTGGCCTTCATTCTCACAGGACACTCTGTGTGGACGGGGCCCCGAGAGTGGTGCAAGGTGCCCAACCTCTCCCACACCAGTTCCCATCCTGGCCTGGTCTTTCTAGACAACCGTGGGCCTCTGCCTCAGCTTGTTCCTTGGGCCTGTCTTTCCAAAGAGAATCAGGGTGTTGGCACTCTTATTTGTCCTCATCGTTGCTTCATTCTCTAGAGAAAGTAAGTCTACACAGGGACCATAGCAGCTCAGAATGGGAGACAGGCCC
Organism: Lemur catta; assembly: GCF_020740605.2. Taxonomy (NCBI): domain Eukaryota; kingdom Metazoa; phylum Chordata; class Mammalia; order Primates; family Lemuridae; genus Lemur; species Lemur catta. Next base: position 93,717,999 of record NC_059133.1, on the reverse strand, counting down.
TCCTTGCCCGCACCCGTCACCCCAGCTTCGCACAGCAGAGACTGGCCGCAGAGGCAACAGGCAGGACCTGCAGCACCCACTGAAGCCGCTCCTGGAGCTGGGCCGGCCCTGAGTGCTGTGGTCGGCAGGGCAGGCTGCCTTTTCCCTACATCTAGGGACAGAGAGATGGGCTGGGTTTCTGGAAGAATGAGGGGCTAACTGAAGCCTGAAAGAAGGGTCCTCCGTCCTGCACAGAAAGCAACTGCCCACACTTCCCAGGGGGCCGCCCTGTCGGCCTAGCAGCTATGCAGCCACCTCGAGCAGCCTCCCGGCAAGCTCACCTGCACGGTCTCAATGACAATGGAGAAGGAGTGGTCCTCACAGTCCCGGGCCAGCAGGTACTGGCAGATCCCACTGAAGGTGAAGTGCCTGTTGTCGAAGCTCTTGAAGTGGGATTGGCCTGTGACGAGGCACTCTCCTGGAGGGACACAGGAGGGGAAGAACGGGAGGTGAGGGGGGTGTCCTCGGGGCAGAGGTAGAACGCTTGTGCAAGCAGGGTGCCCTCTCCCTAAAGCTCCACAGACATCCTTTCCCCACGCCAGGCTAAAAATGAGTTTTTCAAGGGGACTCTAAGTCAGTCCTGCTCTTAAAACCGTAAGATGTCAGAGCCAGGCCATTCAGTTTCAGGCCTCGCTTTACAGATGGGGCCTCTAGGAAGGTGGCGAGCCAGGCCAGAACCCACGCTCCTGACTGCCCGCTCCTGCCACCTCCACTCCTCCCTCACCCGCTGCCCAGGGGCCCGTGCTTCCCCCGCTCAGGGCCAGCCTCAGAGAGCAGCGTGGGAGCTCGCAGAGCGGCCAGCCAGAGGGAGGCTGTCCAGCAGCGTGGCTGGCTCTGAACTGGCACGTGGGGGCCCCAGGACACAGCCCCGCCCCAGAAGAGTCCCCGGAAACCAGCAGGCAGAGCTGGCAGTGCACTGGCAGGGTGAGGTGGGAGAGCAAGGCAGGGACAGTCTCAGAGCTCAGCAGTAGAAAGTCAGGGACTCCCTCCTCCGCCCCAGCTGAGGGGCGGCTCTAGGGCCTCCTCAGAGGCAAGTTTCTGCTGTGACTCCCTTTGGGGCCAATGGGGGACCGGGAGCCCATCTGCCCATGATCTCACCACTGCCTGGGCAGCGCTGAGCACTGCAGGGCCAGCTCCCCAGCCCAGGCTGGCATGTCTGTGGGTGGGGACCAGGGGACCACGACTCCCCTTTGTCACCTGCAACTCAGAGCCCACGACTTGCCCCTACCCAGTCACCACTCCGCTTCCCCCAGGCCACAGCCCAGGCCCCACACTTCTGGCCCAGTGCACTTCCAGCTGGAGCTGACACGTGCTGGAAGGTGTCGGCACCAGGAGGCCTCCACCAGCGTCTCCGGAGACTCCCCTTTGACCCTCCCAGCCCGGGGCAATGCCACCTTCAGGGCCTACAATGGACCCATCGAAGCTGACATGGGCATCTCGGTCTCCTCCCAAGCTCCCCTTGCGTGTTCCTCTATCTCCTCTCACCTTTGCCATCTGCTCTACAGAAAAAGGCATGTGTGCACACGCCACGCCGTTCCACAAAGGAGGGGCCTCCCTGCCACCCCGCCTCCCCGACCTCCAAACCACAGAGGCGGCCGAAACCTGGAGTTCCCCCTACGAGTGTCCTACAACCAATACCCCCACCTGGTCCCTCTCCAGGGACTGAGGCTGGGCCCTGTCACATAGCCAGGGGGTCCCCAGAGGCCACAGGGAGAGTCCAGCAGCCCACCTGCCAAGGACAAACTGCGCAGGTGCCCCTGCCTGTCACCTCATGCCCACGTGTGCACAGACAGGCACGGCAGGCCAGGTGAGGCTGCACAGCTGGACCCTGGTGTGGTCCTGCTCTTGGTGTGTGTTGGAAGGCAGGGATGGGGGTGAGTAGCCCCAGGCGACCGGTGCCTGTCCCTCTGCCTGGTCCCAGGGCAGCTGGCCCTTTCCAGGACGGCATGGGCCAGGAGGGCAAGGGTGAGGGCGCCTGTGCATGGAAGTCCAAGCAGAACAGGCAGTGAGAGGGGGCCAGGGTCACCCCAGCTCACGGTGCACGTGCTGGAATGTCAGAGCCAGTGAGGCCACAGGAAAGCCTTTTTAAACTATTTTTCAGAAATCACCATCATTCTACTACACACAGAGCAATTTGGTCCTTTGTGTCCAATGTCGTGACCCTGTTGCAGTAAAATGGGTGGGGATGCTTCCCCCAACCTTTCTCTGTTTTCTCAAGAGCGCTCTTACCCGAATAAGTCACTGGACTTCTATTATCTTTGACAATTCCCAGGAAAAGAGGGGTCAGTGAGAAAACATGCAAATATCCGAAAGCAAAACTTTCAAGGCTAGAATCTAATCCTCTGATCTGATTTCCTGCTCTGACCCACACTGACTTGTGTTCCCGAGTTTCTCGGGAATCAGAAGTCTAAATATTATACTTAGCTTATCTCCTTGGTACAATTGAGGGACGGAGCCGCAAACACAGGAAACAGGGGAAAACGGATGGGTGAGCTGCCGGGTAGCGGTTAGGCACAGGCGCTGGAACACCCAACAGGCCACGTGGCCGGGCTCACCCACCCCCTGCCCAGGACTGGACATCTAGAATATTCCCCATCAGTCAGTTAGTCCACACCAGGCAGCCCCCTACAAACAGCGGGCCCACCACCCGACAGACAGGTGGGTGCTAAACGTTTGGTGAATGAAATAAAAGGCGAGTGATTCTTAAAGTAGCGTAAAAATTAGAACATCCGGAAGCTAGAGCAGATCCACTCCTACAGGAATAAAGATCCTCCCTTATGGAAAAACAAAAAGAAATCTCTCATCTGCTGGAAGCACATCACCTCTGCTAAACAAACCCCCTGGTCTGCAGTGAGGGAGCCCTGGAGGGGGCTGCTCTGCTGGGGACATCTGCACCCCCTCCCCCCACCGCCACAGCCTGCCCCAAAGAAACGCCAGCCCGCAGGCCCTTAGCAAAGCCGCTCAGACTTCCTCCAGACGCAAATGTTCGCCAAAGCCCGCCTCTAAGTCACAATAACATAATCTCGACCAAAAGTGCAAGATGCATTTCTAAGTGCGTGGTGGGACCCCCTCATTTATTGCTCCTGTGAAGCAGTCATCATTATTCGCAGTTTACAGATGAAGAAACTAAACACAGAGAAGTGAAACTCGTCCAGGGTCCCACAGTGGTCAAACGGGTTTGAGTCCGGGCAGTCTGGCCGGCTCCAGAGCCCGCAGCACTCGGCACCACTCAGTACTGCCCCATGGGCCGGCTCCCGCAGTTTCTCATGAGCCCAATTTCTTTAGGGCCAAGCCTGATGTCCTTCTGACCCTGGGCACAAGTGAGCATGTGTATGGGACGTAGGGACAGCTGGGTCTGAATACAGAGACTGGGTGGAGGGAGGCCTTGGCTATGAAACACATCAGCCTGGCCTGGAGCAGGTCTGACCCCAGAAACCCACGACAGGCTGGGACAGTAAGCTGGAGCCTTCCTGTGAACTCAGAGAGTCAGAAACCCCAGCCACGCCCAGGCACCTAGAACACATCCCCCTGCGGGAAAGGCATCTGCCCTGGTTTACTCATCAGTCTCTGTTAGCCAACAACGTGGGGTTTACCTTCCTTCACGGAGACTTCATAACAGACTGACCTTGAATCCCAAGGTCAGATTATAGGGCTATGTTAGAATCCATCAGAAGTTACCATGAACCAAGTAACAGGTTACACCAAGGCCCCCCCTCCTGACCTGGCAGGTCCCACCCTCCTGCCCCACCTGCCCCAGCCATACCCCCCACGCCACCCTCCCCATGCCGGGCTCCTGGGGGCCCCTGGGTCTCAGTCCTTCTCTGACCCTGCTTAATGAAACAGCTGCCTCTGCGCTCTCTGAAGATGAAGACAGCTCACGTTTATTGAGTGTTTGCTGTGTGTTGAGTGATAACAGCCTCACATGAGCCATGGGATGAAGCTGCTGTTATTATCCCTGTTTTACAGATCAGGAAACTAAGGCTGCGAATCATTAAGCAGCTTGCCAAAAGCCACCCAGCTAGGATGTGGTGGGGCTGGAATTCCAACCAGGCTGCCTGAGTCCAGAGCCTGTGCTCCCAGCCCTCATTCTCCACCACCTTTACAGGCTCATGGGATTTGGGACACAAATGAAAAGGCTTCCACCTGCCCCTTCCCACCTCTAGAAAAGAACCTTCTGCAGGCTTCCACTAGGAGAGTCTATAACAAGAGCTTTATTCATTTGAGAACTCAGCTCTATTAACAGGTATGCTGCCTTCGACACTATCTAACCAAATATTTATAGTTCAATGGGAACTACACTGGCAGGGCTTCCCTGGGCAAAGCGTCTTGCAGAGGAAGGGAAGAGAGGCTCAGGGTTATAGAAAGGAAAGTCCCGAAGGCTATGGGGAAGCCACAGTTTTTCCCCAGGCTGCCCTAACTCCTATCCAGCAGGTAGAGATGGCAGGGAGCAATGGAGGCCTAGGAGTGTCACAGGAAGCCCAGCCCCTCCCATCTTACTTCTAGGGAATATAAGACAGCAGAAGTGGGGGGATGTCACTCCAGAGATCAGGTTTTTAAAAAGACTGTGGTTTCTGTCTTGGCTGAGCTCTTACTCACTCTGCAGTCACTCACCCCAGGAAAGCCAGCTGTCACATCACAAGGCAGCCCCAGGGAGAGGTCCACATGGTGAGGCAGCAATGCCTGCCACCAGCACATGAGTGAGCTCCAAAGCCATCCCCTGCACTCACCCAGCAAGCCTTCAGATGAGACCACAGCCCCAGGCAATAGCTTGACTGCAACTTCACCAGAGCTCCTGGGCCAGAGGCACCCAGCTAAGCCATACCCAAATTCTTGATGTACAGAGCCCATGAGACAATGTTTGTTGTTTTAAGCTGCTTGGTTTGGGGAATTATTTGTGACCTAGCAATAAATTACTAATACACTCTCACCTCATTCCAGAGACTCAAAACCCACTTCTCTATTTCTGAGATTCACAACATCCACTCCTCTAGGGTCTGCAGAGAAGCCCCAGCCTGCTCTTTGCTGGGGCAGAACCAAGCATATCCCCTTCCAGAACCTTCCTCTACCTGCAATCACCACACTGGGAGCACAAGACAGCCCCACTGCCTTCTGAGTCAGGAGGCAAGGTGTAGAAATATGCCGTATGCCCTGGATGGAAACATACCAGGAGGCAACGATCAACTAAACTGCAGGACTAGAGAAAGAAGGTCAGTGCTGGGACTTGGAGAGTGCAGAGAAGAGCTTAGTGGTCTGTGTGCAAAAGATCAAACCACTCAGTAGACAGAATTAGAACGGGTTATCTTCCATCAAGGCATCAAAAGAACATAATGCATCCCAACAAAGTTATCTTCTAGATTTTGAATTGAAGGCCAAGGAATTGTACTATACATCCCAGACCAAGCAGTCCATCATGTACACAGTGGATGCTCAACTGGTGTTTGGATGAATGGATGGTTGGAGCTTCCTAATCTGACAGTCAATCTGAAAAAATACAGTAAACTGAATTCTTAATTCCATCCACTGTGGCTCGCAGATCTTATACAATAAATGCTTATTCTTTTGTTATTAAAAGTTTTTTCACATGTTAATTGCAGGAACGAATATGTCTTTCACAGGGTGTGATTATGTTAAAATGTAGCATAGACTTCACTTCCAAAAACAATCTTTTGTCTTTCTTGCTTTCCTCAAGAATTGCACAAAAGATAACCTGGCTAGTTGGCCATCCCGAGGCGAGAGTAATTGACCTAGTTGTAGTGCCCACTTTCCACCTAGTTCCAGCATTTTCCCAGTGCAAGGGGCACTGGATAAGGTGCTAAGTGATGCTAAAGCCTGTAAACCACAGACCTTAAATCTAATCCCAGGTATCCAAGCTCAAACCTCTCCCAGCCCACCAGGCTAGGACTAGAAAGAAGCGAAAAGGGAAGGGAAAAGGTAGAAATTAAGCAGTTGTGAGTTTGAGCCCTGGCTCTTGCCTCTTAGCAGCTGTGTGACTTTGGGCAAGTGATTTAACCTCTCTGGGTGTGTTTCCTCTTTTGTAAAATGAGAATAAATTACACCTGCGTCACAGGTCGTAACAGTGAGATACCACGTGTAAAGTGCTCGGCGCAGTGCCCAGCACAGAGAAAACATCATGTGAGTGACCACAGAGGGAAAGCTGTAGGGTCACCGGGAGGTGAGGCAGAGGGAGCTTTGAATGGGCACAGTTTGCAGTAAATAGAGCAGAGTTGGGGCCAAACACAGAGGAAAGCAAAGAGCAGAGATTGTAGAACAACTTTTCCTAAACAGATTTTCCAAGGCAGAGTCATTCAGTGACCTGGTTCTCCTAGCTCTCGGACCACGCCACGGTCTTCATATCAAGCATTCCAGAAAATTCCATTAAAACTCTCCCTTCAAGCCTAAAGAATTACCAGGCCAGCCCTTCTTCCTCTTATTTTTCCAAAGAACTCGTATCTCTTTGTTTAGTCGGTCATGACTGTGCAGGTCGTACTTAATCCTTTCAACAAACAGGTGATGAGAAAAGGGTAATAACCCTGAGCCCAGGTGCACCGCGCCCTCTCAGCTGCAGCAGGGCTCCCCTCCTCCGGCCCACAGGTGTGTTAGCACAGCTGGTATCCGAAACCAGAGCGCTGGTCAGAGGGTTATGTACAACCTGTGCAGAGGGGGAGCTTCCTGCTGCCTTGAGGTGTGGCCCCCCGGTCTGGTAAGAGAGGAGGAGCCTCTTCACTCAGAGAAGGGAGGAAGAGCAGGAGCAGGAGGTCACCTACCCGGGCATTCTTCATTGCTGCAGATCCACTGGCTATTTCGGCAAATGCTGTTGGGGGAAGAAGCACAGGTCATGGGTAGCTCTGCAAACACACAGGACACGGACGGATTTAGGGCTCACCACAGTTATCGAAGCTGCCAAAGGAAGGGATCTGGGAGAAGAAAGGAGCTGATGGAGAGGAATCTTTATGAGGTTAAAGTTGTACAGGACAGGGCTTTGGCCACAGAGGAATCTTGGAGGTACTGCCAAGGGGAAGAAACCCTGACAGAGAAAAGGAAGAAAGAAAAACTAGAGTATCTGGCGTCCCTGAAAATCTACTCATGTGCCAGGAAATCAGATTCCTACCCGCACACACAGATGGTGGCAGAGAGCAAGACGGTGCCGTCGAAAGGGCAATTCCCAGCCCATGTCGTGTCCGGCGGCCGACTGAGACCTGGGGGCTCAGCCAGCGCCGAGGGCTGCCACACAGGGAAAGACAGCACAGTGGTGGGGACTGGAGACCAAAGAGGAGTCATTGCTTCTGCTGTGCAGGGGACAGGCAAAGCCAGCCAGAGGTGACACCCAGAGGAGCTCCCTGAGATGACCTGAGCTAAGGAGAGCCAGGAGCCAGGCTGGGCCTGGCCGACGGCAGGGAGCCATGGACGAGTTCCCACCGGGCACTGCGGCTTCCTACCACCCAGTAGGTAAGAGATGGAAGGACACAAGGACCTGTGTGCTGCTTGCTGATGGTTATACGGTCCCTCTTCACTGAGACACGGTCATTTATCAAAGCACAGTCTGCAGGGACAGCTAGACATGTGTGTGTTCAGGACCCTGCCCTCCCTGAACCCCCCTCTTCCAGGCTTATCTGTCATGTAATCCTTGGCCCCGTCGGTGCCTGCCGCACCCATCCGCCACCCCCACCTCTGTCTCTTCTCCCTCAGCCTAGGCCAGACTCTGTGCCACCTGCTGTGGCCCTGCGGCCCCAGATCCCCTCACCCAGCCTCGGGCAGCTCTCCCCGCCCACACTGCGCGGCCCAATTACCAGGTGTTGCAGTCTCGTGAGAGGGAGGCGCCGGGAGGATAATGCTTCCCCGAATGCACGCAGGAGCACTCCGCACTCTCCACGCAGCGGCCTTCATCCAGGAGCTGCCCCTCTGGGTGCAAGGACAGCAAAGCAAAGACCTCAACATTGTCATCATCAATCGTCACCTCACCCCTATAGACTCGCCGTGGCTGATCATCAGCTTCGGGCTTCCTCCAGCGAGCTCAAGGCACCTGTCCTGCGGTGTTTACCTTTCACACTGATAGCGCAACAGGAGCGCCCCGATCACTAGTCTCCGTTCTCCAGGTGAAGAAAGGGAGTCAAGAGATTTGCTCAGGGTCGTCTAGCGCAGCAGTTATGAGTCAAGACACACAGAACTCACTCTCAATAACTAAACAGTTTTTCACCCAAGCTCACAAAGTCTGCCTTGAGAAAGACTTTCTAGTGCAAGGCCCTTTTTCAGCTGAGCTCATGTGGCAAATCCAGGGAACTTTTTAAAGATCTTTCTCCCAGACCGGTGCCCTGACACCTAACTGAGAAAACCAAACTGCAGTTCAGATCAGGCCACGAGCTCCCAAACAATGTTGGGGCCCAGACCCTCCTCCTGTTTCTCTAGACACAAGCGCTTTCATGGATACAGTACAACAGGAAAACATAAATTAAAAATAACGACCAGCTCAATCCTGATCACACTGTACAAAGACTTTTAAAAACTAAATAAAAGGCCTCTCGTGTCAGCAATGGGGAACAAACACAAGTGGCCTTCATCTCGCTTCCCAAAGCCAAGGGCACTGGCAGGGTCTGGGATTTGTAAATAAAGTGGGAAGTTTATTACCAGGGCAGCTGCAGCCATCCACGCATTGCTCCTGACACACTTCATTGATGTGCAGGCTCTGGCAGGTCCTGGTGCAAGGGGACACGCACTCCTTATACTCCATGCCAGCAGGGCATGCCGGGCCTGAAAGGGAAAACCAAAGGCCTCTCCCAGAGCGGTTCCCCACCAGGGCGGCATGCTACAAGCCACACTGTACTCACAGCCTCCTTTGCCCCTCTGGCTGCCCCTCCACCCCACCCCCCGCCGTCTTCAGGGCTCCAGGGGCCATCTCAGCCCCAGCGTCCCATGTGCTCCTCCAAGACCCCTCCCCAGAGGGAACTTCTTCTGTCTCATGAGGCCCTTACGATCCATCGGGGCACCTGGACCACCGCCCCTTCCCCTCTGTCACCTGTTCCGATTCTTTTGCACCCTTTCACCTAAAAGCCTTTCAAGGTGACACTAAATTCTTCTAGTCTGAAAAGGGATGACCTCCTGGGACCAAGCAAGGAGCCAATGATGTCCTCCCTCACATCCCTCCTCTGAAGGCTCCTCGTGTCCTTGAAATTGGCCCCAGTCAAATGCCCTGCCCAGCACAAGGCACTCTCGGTTCGTGCCCCCCGCCCCCCGCCCCCAGCCTGTGTGGCGATGCTCTCGTTTACCCCTCCTGCTGCAGGGCTGCCTTCACAGCCCCATGCTCCCACCAGACCCAGCTCCTCCGGGCAAGGACTGGCTCTCCTCGTCTCTCTCTCTCTCTTCCCTGGGGCTAGTTGACACACAGGCAGACTGAAGGACCAGGACATACAGCACCCTTTTCTGGGCTTCCCAGCACCAAACAATTGCCCCAAACCCCTTCTCCAAGGTACATCAGGTATCTCCCCTACCCCACCTTCAAAGACTGAAAACACGGCCTTCGCCTTACAGAGGAGAGACAGCTGCTGACACCCTCCTGCCTCACACCCCACGGCAGGGCGGGAAGTGCGGACCGAGAAGCTGCCTGCCACACGCTGAAACACACATGCCAGCAAAGGTGTCAGCAGCTGCTCTGTCCCTACCGTCTGCGTGATCTGTGTGATTGTCACAGGCCCTCTGCACGCCTTTCACTCACGGGAAGGTACGGGGAGAGAGGATGCTTCTTTCAAGGTGACTGGAGAAGCCCCTACTTAATCACGGTAATCTGGGGACAGTGACCATGACTTAGGGACCCAAGCAGATTAGAAGGTGAAATACATGGCCCGCGAGGCAAGGCAGAAAGGATGGTGAGCCTCGAGCCTGGGGAGAGAGGCTGATTGAATAAAAGGGAGGAACTTAATAAAAGCCTTCTGGTCCCTCAGAGATCGCCGCGTGCACGGCCGGGCCAACTCCCTGCTCTTCGTCAATTCAGACAGGCAGGCAGTGAAGACAGAAGCTGAAACAGCAACTGCCGAGACTCGGGTCGGCAGCAGAGAACATCCTGTGAGCCCAGGAGACGGGGACGGATTTCCCCAGGGGAGCCAGGGCGCCGAGGGAGGCGCGGCGTGAGGACAGAGGCAGGACACGGGGCCTTGAGGCCTGTTCAGGGAGGAGAATCCCAGGACCAGGTGGCCGGGAACAGAAGCCACTCCGGAAGCGGGCCCAGGGCCCTGGCGGCTTTGCGGCACTGCTGCGGTGTGGTAAGGGTGCATGCTCGTGACGCAGCCCCAAAGCACCCTGAGTGACACCACGCAGACACTGCTCGTCCCCAGCGCGGAGGTGACTTACGGCACGCGCTGTGGTCAGTCCAGCCGTACAGCACCGTCCCCTCCTGGGCACAGGCCCGGGCGTACTCCAGGAAGGCGGGGCACACACACTCCGGCCCCCGAGAACACGTGCACAGGGTCTTCTCACACAGGGCCACGAAGGGCTCGGGGTCCACCACAGGGTGGCAGCGGGCAAACGCCGAGGTGCTCTTCAGGAGCTGGCACTGCTCCCACAGGCCCTGCAGGGAAAGGGGCTGCCTCAGTGGGGGCTGCAGGAGGGGGCCTGGCCCCTGCGGTGTATCCTTGCAGTGTCTCCCTGAGGGTGGCGCTGAGGAGACTCGGCCCTGCTGGGGAAACCAAGGAAGCTCCCTCAGGACCTGGGACCTTGCCTAGCACCTAGCAGGTGCTGGTCAGCATGTGTTAAAGTCATCAATCCATCCATCAAAGGGAAGGCCCTGGACTCACGCTGTGTGACATAGGCCAAGGCTAAGGGTACATCCGCGACCGAGCCCTGGAAACGCAGTCTAAGGCCTTGGACCCGCTGTCGCGGGCAGTGGACCACGTAAGCGAAGAGGACAGAGAGGAGCAGAAAGACCTTGGTGTTGGCCTGGTGGCTGCAGGGTCCAATAATGCTGGTCAGCATCAGTTTTTGCCCTGACCTGGTCACCTCCCCTCCGTGATCCGGGGCTTCCTCACTAGAAATGAGGAGGGGGCAGGGCGCTGGGTTCTGTAAAGTACGGGATCCTGGGCCCGACCCCCAGAGATCTAAACTCAGTAGGCCGGGGAAGGGGTTCAGCACGGCGTTTTCTCGAACAGTCCCCATGTGGTTGCTGGGACCAGACGGAACCAGTCCCCATCAGCGACAACATGCTAGGATTCTACGAATGTCCCAGGCAGGGGCTGTTTTTGGGTTTTGCCACTTTGTTGATGCCCTCAGCCTAACAGCACAAGGTGGATTTGGAATTGTCGTCACTTATTACTTCTGCTACCTCATTAGTATAAACACTCTTCCACGTTTTACTTACAAACATCTCCACATTCTGAGTGTTAATGAGTCTAAATGCACATTTTTCACAGTTTAATATCCCTGAAGTTGGGGTGCATCTTACAGAGGCTATCATACTTCAGTTGGCTGCTTTTTCTTTCTAAGCAACACAAGGAACATTGGTGTTTCTTAGAATCAATGATGTCTTAGCTTGGACACAATATGGCATTGTCGATATAAATCATCCCCACAATTTCATTCACATGTAACTTCTTTCACACACATGCATGCTCTCTGCTGAAAGCCAGTAGTTGGTGAAAGGACTTATAATCTTCCGCTAAAGAGAAAAAAGGACAAGAGTATCTAAATGGAAGGGCTGAGTCCTAAACGATAAGCTGGAGCCGGTGTTTGGAAAGGGGACAGTAAAAAAGAGGAAAGAAGTTACCCGTTTTGAGGAGAGGGAAATGGAATCTGCTCCAACTGTACAAAGGATCGCCAGGGCAAGCCATGAAAACCAACAGCCAGGAGCTGGGAGCCAGGCCCGTGGCCGCGTCGTTTGTGGCACCGTGGAAAGCCCAAAGGAAGAGAAATCTGACCCTGTCTGCTCACTGTCCTCAGGATCCAGCCTGGCAGCACCAGGGACGTCTGTGGCCCTGGGGAAATCAGGGTCCTGCCCCCCGCGCTGGGCCCTGCCCCCAACCCGGCCTGCAGAGTCCACCCTCAGAGCCAGGCAAGCAGAGCAGTGTCACAGCCATCCGCACCCTGGTCACAGAGCCCCTGGGGTGCCCAGTCGGGAGGGCCAGGGCCCAGCCGGCCCAAACAGAGCTGAGAGTGGCCGGTTCTCTTCGCACCTTAGAAAAGCAGCCGCCCACAAGGGCTGCCACCCTGCAGAGCCACAGCAGGCAGCCTCGTGGGGAGGGTCACCAGCGCCTCTGTATCAGGGGGCATCAGGGGGCCGCCGCCCACAGCAGCCCCCACACGGCCCCCGCCTTGCCGAATTCCCTCCCGTCAGGCCCCCACGGGGTGGCTGTGAAAAGCCCAGGCCTAAAGCCCAGCTCTGCCACTGACTGGTGGGGACTTGGGCAAATCAGCTCACCTGGTCAGAGAAGGGTGCCCTCACGTAAACAGGAAGGACGGCGACCTCACACTACCTCGTGGGGCCGGTGCAAAGACACCACGGTGCTGGCACCGAGTGGGCTGCCGGTGAATGAAGACGGGTCTGGGACCAGTTACGTCTCAGGCAGTTACGAATGGCCTTTTATTGGCCACCCTGAGCATTTAACACAAGGGGAAACTGAGGCTTCTGAAGACAAAGACCAGGAGGACTGGCAGGGGTGGGCAGGCCTGCCTCGGCCTCATTAGGACAGTCTAGCCTCTTCCACACGCCAGCTGTGTGAGCTTGGGCTGTTTCCTCCGCCCTCCTCCTCCGTAGGACAGGGAGAACAATCGCAGCTCGTATCCGGTAGGACCGCAGTAAGACTGAATGGATTAGTGCCTGTAAAGGGTTTATCCTAATAAATGGTGACCCCATACCATCATCACCATCCATCCCCTGGCCACCAGAGATCCCTGCCGCCATCCCTCCCACCACAGAGCTTCCCCACGAGAGTGGTAAGCAGGCCCCAGCAGGATGGAAGACACTCTGTCCCTTTGCCCCGGTCTCTATCTCCCTGGGCTGTACCAGGACAAATGGTTCCTGGGGCAACATTGTCACTTCCCTAGCATTCTTGGGCGGCACTTGGTGAACAGAGGGGCTGCTTTTGTGACTCTTTTATTTGGGAGGTTCACGCTCCTCCAGAACAAAGTGGGTTTCTTTCTAGTAGTGAGAAGGGAAACTCTCTTCTTCGTAACAGGTAAGTCTAAGAACCTCCACCCTTACTGGGATGTAGGCTGAGGCCTGTGTCTATTTCTGTCATTTAGCCACCCCACCCACCCCACTAGAAATGCTACTCAGGAAAGGGAGTCGCTGAGTTCTTGAGGGCAGCTGAGGGTGTCCCAGAGAGGGCCGAATGCCCAGGCTCCTGTCTGCCTCTTTCCCCACCCACAATTTGAAACTAGAGAAAAACTCAAAGAGACGATGCCATGGGGTTTTTCTGGTGATTGCTGTCGTCACCTGGGCTGCAGGACGGCGGCTCTGAGCAGTGCCTGCTCCCCGGGACCAGCTCCTGCAGGCACAGGGCCCAAGAACTAGGGATTCTCACTGGGCAGGACACAGTACCCGCCAGGAGGAAGGAGAGACCCAGGAGTCCAGTCACCCTTCCCGCTCGGAGCCACAGTGAGACGCAGCCCAGCATGGCCCGTCTCCAGTGGGCCACAGCAGACTTCTCCCTGCCCAGAGGAAAAATAAGAATGGTACCCCAGCACATTTCCTGGGAGCTCCCTTAGGGTATTAAATGGTTTATAGAAAGCCTTAGTCAGCATGTTTTCTGATATTTGCCTGCGGGAGGGGAGTGGATTCTGCCGAAACAGCCACCTCCCTTCTTAGAACAATTCCCTTGGCCTCCACCAGACACACCTGAAATCTGGCTCGAGTTTCTCCCTCAGAAGAAACAAAAGGAAAAATCTGTCCTCCTAGCTTGTCCTTCAGTCTTGCTGTGGTCAGCCCTGACCTGAAGTTGGTCTACTAGAGTGACCACAGTCTGGGAGCTGGGCTAGACTTCTGCACATCCACCCGGCACCCACAGCCGGACCCACCCTCACCTGCAGCTGTACCAGAGTGGCATGTTAAGTGTGCTGTCTCCACTGCTCCCAGCTTCTCTGTTCCACCACAGCTAGCCCTGCCATGCCAGGACAGGCCCTGAGACAGGACACAGAAATACGTCCAAGATGGCGTTGACATCTTGTATTCCCAGACTCATGGCAGAGACATCGGCAGGCAGGTGGTGAGCAAAACTCTCACTCAACGAGCACTGGCTGTGTCACCTGTCGGTCTCCAGCAGGGTGTCCTAGTCCACAAAAAATGCACATCTGACTATGGATGTCCCAGCCCTGCTTACAAGGCAATGTCCTAGCTCACTGGGAAGGCGGCCAGGCCCTCCACGATCTGACCCCAGCCTACATCTCCAGTCTCATCCCTCCCTCCCTGCTCCCCATCTCACGCACTCCTAATAGTTTCCTGAACATAGCTTGTATGTTGTATGTTGACGTTCTGTTCCATTTGCTGCACACTACTATGTCTAGGCACTGCGCCAGGAATGAGGAATACAATAAAAAGCAAACAGACCAGTCCCAGCCCTCATGAACCTAACAGGGGAACCTGCCCCACCCCATCCCCTCTTCTGGCCCTGCTACCTCCTGCTCCACACCTCAGCTCAGGAGCCACCTTTTCCAGGAAGGCTTCTCTGACCAGCTCCCTTCTCCCCGCCCTGCAGGGTTAGGAGTTCCCACAGCCCTCCGGGAGCCTCTACTCTTGTACTGAAATTATCCGTTTCTGTGGCCTCCTCCTCCATTTCCCTGCAAGCTTGTCAAAGACAGGAGCTGTATTCCCAGGGTGCACACAGCAGGCAATGAGTGCTGGACCAAATCCAACAGTAACGCACACATCCATGAGTCAGTCATACTCTCCAGTTCCAAAGTGGCATCCAATCCACCTGAACCAGGTGTTTCCAGGGGAATGTTTACATTGCAGCTCGAAGACTCAGTCCCAATTTACAGGGGACTTCCCAGTGGAACAGCCAATGACAGCTGGACGAAACCTGCAGCTGCAATGCCAGGAAACACTTCCCGAAAGGGGGCAGTCTGAACCGGGCCCTGGAAGCTGTGTGGGACTTAGGTTGCAGGACAGGAGGGAGGCCACAGCAGGTAAAGCCGATGGCATAAGCCCAGGTAGGAGGAGAAACAGAGTCACTATGGTGGGGCCGGACCCTGAGACTCCAGCCCAGTGCTGCCAACAGATGCCTCAGGAAAGGCACAGCTGCCCTCTGGGACGTTGTTCTACTAGGTTAGTGGCCTCAGCTTCTCTGAGCAGGTAGGTACGGCCCCGTCAGACCTAACTAAGCTCTCCTTGAAAAAGTTCCTGTTTTCTGCCTGAGCCCTCAGACCCTTCTTCCCTGGGTGAAGTTCTCAGAGGCCCCTTCCTCCCATTCCTCCCACTCCTCCCACTCCTCCCGGGTCACTCTGTCCACTGCAGGAGCTGGCGAATGGAACTGGGCACCGCCATGCGCAGCAGTGGCTGGGGAGACAGCAGGAGACGGGCCTCTCACGGCCCACCAGTCGCGTGAGGCTGCTGGCGTGCAGGGCTGCAGAAGGCCCTTTACGGATTCCCGCCCCGCTCCCTGCTCTAAGGCAAGGCTGACACAAGCCCCGCCTCCTTGCCCACAGCGGCCCTCTTTGCCGCCCCACCTAAATAAACAGACCACCTCGTCACCCACTACCACAGACTGGCCCTTCGAGGCCTGAAGACACCTTTAAAGAACACAAATATCCTCAGAGAAAGGCTACATAAATACAGCCTTTCAGATTTGGAAACTGAGGCATGGAGAAAGAATTTACCAGGACAGCAGTTCTCAAAGTGTAGTCTAGGGATCCCCTAGGATTCCCAAGATCCTTTCAGGGATCCTTGACAACAAAAGTGTTTTCCTAACAACACTAACATGTTATTTGCACTTTTTTCTCTCATTCTTTCACGAGTGTGCAGTGGGGTTTTCCAGAAGCTACGTGGCATGTGATGTCACAAGAGACTGAACACAGAAGCAGGGACAGGAGTCCAGATGATTGCTCTGAAACCAGACAGCAAAGGGATTTGCAAAACTGTGAAACAATGTCCTTCTTCTCTCTTAATTTTTTGTTTGAAATTTAGAGTTATTTTTTATTTAAAAATATGTCATTTGCATAAAAATAAATATAATGGGTTTATTATTTTTAAATGAATTAATAAATGTTTTAAGTATCTTAGTTTTAATATCTAATATGGTAAGTATCAAGAGATATAACCCACATAAACAAAATCTCTTTAAAGTCAATAATTTTTACGAGTGCAAAGGGGTCCCTGAGACTAAACAGTTTGAGAACCACTGTCTTAGGGATGGAGTGACCAAGCAGGGCCGCACACCCTGAGTCCACGCCAAACCGCAAATTACACGGCTTCCTGCCCCACCCTCCTCACCCTGTTCCCTAACAATGGGATTAGAAGGCAGTGTACGTAGCGGATATCACTCCGTTTTTAGATGCATGACTGGGCGAGAATCCCAACCCATCGCTTCCAAAGTGTGTGACTTTAAGGAAACCATCTCAGCCGGGCACAGTGGCTCACACCTGTAATCCTAGCACTCTGGGAGGCCGAGGTGAGAGGATCACTTGAGCTGCAATGACACCACGGCACTCTACTCAGGGCGACAGGGTGACACTCTGCCTCAACAACAAAAAGTAAAGAAACTGCACACCCCTCTTCACAATCCCCTCCGCCAAAAAAGAAAACTATCTCACCGCTCTACACACAAGCTTCCTTGCCTGTGCAAAGGGATAGTGCAGAAGAGACTGAAAGTTGTTCAGTGTCTATTCTTCCCTTCTTTCTTGGTCACAGAACCTCAGTGTTCCGCTTTCACCGGCTCACATAGCCACTGGGAATAAGATTCCATTTCTCAGCCTCCCTTGCAGCTAGGAGCAGCCATGTGACTCAGCGTTGGCTATAAGCAGAAGAGTCTTGTGCAACTTCCAGGAAGTGTCCTGAAGAGGGAGGGCTGCTTCTTCCTTAGTCCCCTCTCTTTCTACTGCAGGAACATGGTTGTGCTGCCTGAAGCTTGAGATGCCCTCTTGGAGCATATGGGAATCGACACAGAGGAACTTGGATCCCAACATCATGAGATCCTGCACAGGCCTGGGACATCCTACCCCAAGCTTCTTTACACGAGAGAGGAAAATAAACTTCCACGTTGTGTAAGCCGTTGTTACCTTAGGTGTCCCGCCTCTCACAGCTGCACCTACTCCAATCTAACACAGACAGCAGTACCCGGACTACCCTAGCCGCTGCTGCACAGTAAAACTGAACAAGATGATGCCAGGAAGGCAATTAAGTGCTTGTAACTACCATCATTTGCCTGCTGTCCATACTGACTCCTCCTTGGCTCTCTGCTAAGCCATTCTGGCAGGGGCACAGATGAATGCCAGCTAATTTGCACACTTCCAGCATCTCCTTGGCTCCAGGGCCCGGCATCAACTACTTCTGTCTTCTTTCAACTCCTGTCGGCGCTGCCAGAGCTGGCGAGAGAGCAGCAGCCCCAGCCCCGGCACCCATGACCTCACCATGCCGGGGTGGCTGTGCAGACCCAGTGGCAGCCCATCTTAATCACATTTTCAGTTCATTAAGGAGGACCAGGCCTCTTCCCCGGAGACACAAGGCCGGTGCAAGGGAGGGGAGAGAAAACAAGCACATCTCCCCAGTGGCAGCAGGGGGAGGAGAGAGCAGCAGCCAGAGGTCTGAGCTCAGCCATTGTGTTTGCTCCCAGGCAGCTGACAAAGGCGAAGGGAGGGGCACTCCTAGGACCCAAGTGAACAAAGAGAAGAGAGTCCCATGTATGAAGTGCAAGATTGTTCAGCAGGCCCTGATCTTTCCAGCCCTGGGGTGGGTGCCCTACGGCAGCCCCTGGAGGAGGTGTGGAGGCGCCTGGAGCCTGAACGGCTCCAAAGTAGTGGGTTCAAGAATTCACCCCTGTGACAAGGAAGGGTTCCCATTGGTCAGCCTGCAAGGTCGGATGGGGAGAGTTGTTGCTTCTATTTATAACTTCTGGCTGGCCTGAGATTCCCACCCACATTCCAAGATTCTGACTCACAAAGACCCCGTGAAACTGGTTGATAGACTGCCACCAGATGACTGGCTTTTGCAGAGTTGGGCATTCCTCTCTGTAAGAGAGTTGGGGTACAGTGCTCATGAGAAGCACCGTAAGTAGATATGTCACCGCAGCGTTGGCCAAGGAGCTTTCCAAAGGACCCTCCTCAGCCTCTGCCTCGGGCTCCTGGGAGGCCTCTGAGCAGGCTCTGCTCGCTGGAAGGACAAGGGCCTAGAGTCACTCCCTGGCTCCCAGTGTGGGGCGTGCCAAGCTCTGGGGATGAGAAACAGTCCAGTCTGAAGCACCCCCCTCCCCACCCTGCTCCCAGCAAGGAAAGACAGTCAGCTCCGAGACAGGCGCTGAGTCCCCTGAGCTTCCTATCACTTAGCTTTCATTTGGTGATTTGTCACTTACTGGCCTAAGACCGATCCGTGCTGTTCTCTTTCATGGTTTAATTGATCTTATGCAATGATGGGCACCATCAGGATCTTGCTCGTGCTGCTCCTCACCAGGGAGAAAGAAAAGGGAAAGAAACCACCTAGGAGATATTTGTTAGGGATTTTGAGCTTGTTATGTCAGGGAGGCATTTGAACTGACAGCTTGGGTACTAAGACCTTATCCAACCCTCCCCAACAGTTTGTCAAACAAGTGACCTAAAAGGCCAAGTTCTCTTTAACTCAAGGACAGCCTCTGAAGCCCCATGGCAGTCGCTGATGTCTGCCAGTAGGCTAGACCCCCAAAGGAGCAGTGGCCGAGTCACTGTGGTTCCACCACGCAGCTCCCTGCCCCTGCTCCTGCCTTGTCCTCAGGTGAGCAAATTTGCTGTAAAGGAGAAGGGTACATATCCATGTGGGTGTTCAGCAGAGCTCTGTTTACCTCAGAGAGAGAAGACTGAGATACAAGGCAGGGAAGAAACTTACACAAGGACACGCAGAGAATTGAGCCAAACCAGGAACTGCCGCCTGGATTCCTGGACCTCAGGAAAGCACTTGGAGTAAGTCCCCATTCCTTAGCCTATCCATGGCTCAGGAAAGAGAGACTTGAGAGAGAGTTCTCACTCTGCGAAAGGGAAAAAGCCACGTGTGTGCTTGTGTTCAAACCCCAGCTCTGAGGGGAGCATTCCCCGGGCATCGATAACCAGCTCCTCTGGGATCCTACACTATGAGGTTCTTTTCTTGAGATTTACTGACCTCCCCTGGGCCAGACTCTCCCCCGACAACTGGTCTCTATGAATCACTATTCTACCAAGCAATGAATGTAACAAAATTCTTCCCAATCGCCAAGAAAAGTCCATTTCAGGCCAAATCTGCCAATGCAGTGAATGGAGAGGCAGGAAGAAGCAGGGATGGTAGCAATGGGCCCGGACAGTGAGCCCCAGCTCGGCCAGTGCACTCAGCACCTGGACCAGGCCATCTGAGCTTAACTGTCCCCTCCACACCTGTGACCTCCCCTTCCAGCAAGACCGTGAGCAGAAATAGCAGAAAGGGCTGGTACATACTTTGCAAATAAAAGGCCTGGGCAATATTTAATGAGAACATGAAGAGTGAATTGCTTTGTTTCCAACAGCACGGGTGTTTTATGGGCTCTTTGGGCTATTGAAGAGACATGTTATGATTATTCAAAGTCAGTACAACTGTTTGCAAATGTTAGCTCCTGAGGGACAGGTGATCTCCTGGGAGGAAGAGGAGTCATAGGTGAACAGCATGCTGTTTCAGAGGAGGTGGGAGAGTTCTGCAGGATAGCTGGAGAGGTGAGAAAATGTGAAGACATGGACAGCAAAAGAAAATAAGGATTGTGTTCACCTAATAAACACCAAATTCAGAGACCCGTGGAAAGCAGGAAATCTGGGGGAGCTTGGCGACCAATGGGAGGACAACTGGATGTAAGCTCCTGACTCAGACCTGGAGAAACAAGGCAGAAAGGATGTTGTTTCTCCAGTATTCAGGGACACCAAGGGACAGGGCTTCAGCTTCAAATGGGCAAGAAAAGAAAGGAGGGATTTACCAGGGAGCCAAGGAGGGCAGCCGAGGGCTTAGCTCCACAAGGTGGCTGGAAAGACCCAGCAAGGGTGTCTCAAAGACTTGACTCTTAAAGTCAAGGTCACTGCATAACCTGTCTGTCTGGGCATTGTGTATGGAAACATTCATGCAGTGGGTGGGGGTTGGAACTAGATACCTACTAGAGTCTCATCCAACTCTGAGTTTTTATGAGCCTAAGATCCCTAACATGGACGAAAAGAAATTTCTTCTGCTCCAGACACCTGAGGCTGATGCCGCTGATGGCTGATTTGCCGCAGGTGGAGTGATAGCTGGACACTCAGCTTTCTCAGTAAGGACTGGTCACCTTGGGGACCAAATCTGAGGAGGCATCTGAAGATAACTCTTGGGGCCAGAAGCAAGGAAGTGACCCGACATTCTCACAGCAGCAGCAAAAGCAGGAGACAGGCCCCCCACTCTGGGGGGGGTGCTGAGGACGGTGATCATGGTTGCAGCAACCGTATCTCCCAGAGGGAGATCGCATGTCATGCTGCAGGCCACGGAGCAACATGCCAAGTGACTCCCATGCACACGGTAGACAGCATACATGTGTATAAATGTCCATTACATGTACTGCCATAATGTCTATCCCAGCAGGTGGTGGGGAAGTGCCTGGAGGAAGAGGTGCCTTTTTCTAATTGGCTGCAGCCCAGTCCAGCCTCCTGGAGCCTCGGGCTTCATGTTGAGACAGGACTGCGGGACAAAGCCAAGACCCCTTTACAAGGTACAGCCCTTGCAGACATTCCCCAAACTGGCCAGATTTTTCTTTAAGTGACCTAAGGATCTTTCTTTCTAAAATGTACTTTGTGTAGTAGAATTTCCTGCAAATGGACATCAATTATTTGAGTATTCATGGCATGGGGCTCCAGACTCCAGCAGTCCTGCCCTCGGTTTAAAAAGCTGGAAAAACTGCGAATTTGCATGCAATCAAACAAGCCATTATCAGTCCCAGTAGAGAGAGGCACTGGGTTTTGTTGGCATAACAAGGAAACATTCATCCCCGAGGTATAAGTAATAAGTAATATGACCTAGCTCTCAGAATGAGCTGACTCCTTGCTACGCCTTGAAAAGACGGAAAGCACAAGAGAAGTGGGGAAATAGATTCGGGCTGGTATCAAGGCAAGTTCTGAGGTCCATGTGGTCCCCTCCACAGAACACTCTGCCACTCCAAATGTGCCCTTGGAGCCACAGTGGCAAACACTTGTAACCGATGCCCCATTTACCAGACCTGACTTCTGAACCTGCGGGCCCAGTGGGACTCCACAGGCTGTGAACAATTCCAAGGACCACGTTAATCACCTCCCTGGAGATGAGTCATTGTCCTTCCCGGCCAATGAGGGCACCCCAGGCTGGGGCAAACACAATCTGATTGGCTGAGGACAAAGCCGGCCTCTCTTCTCAGGTAAACAACCCGACACCAGGAGTTCTGGGCTGGAAGGAGCTTGTGCCTCTGGGAGGTGTGGCGGGTTGGGGGCCTTGGCCCAGCACTAAGAAACTGGTGCCCGATTTCTTAAGCTGCTCCCAGGACACTGGTTAGTAAGGCCTTCAATGCACCCCGGAGACAAAGGGAGTGGCAAGCGCACAGCCTGAGCCTCAGAAAGGTGCAGACGGGGAGGCAAACAAGGCTTCTCTTGGACTCCCTCCCCTCCCTCACTCCCCCTCCCCCGTGTCTCCCTCCTCCCCCACCTCGGTATCAGGTTCTCCACTTGAGAACCCCGTCTTCACCTGCCACTACGTGTGGGTAAATGAGCTTGTTCCTTTGTACTCTGAGGGAGGGGGAACACTTGTCAAGCATTTACTCTGCACTGAACTGTGTCTGCAAAATAAAGTAAGCTCTCAAAGATGTGTTTCAGTATTGGAGGTGCAACCATGGCCACCTCTACCCACCTCCGCAGCTGAGGCGCCCACCCTCTTAATCTCACCCCTGCCCGGAGAACACTGAAGCTCAGCAGAGAGTGAACCACCAGCCAACAACAGAGCGGTACGTTTGGAAATAAAGGAAAGAAAGGAATCGTGACAATCCTTCCCCCTTACTGCCCACGATACCGCGAGTGCACTTCATCTGACATTCCTCTGGGCTAATAAGCAGCTCTAGAAGAAAAGCTGGCTCCTGTCACTCACCCACTTGGACGTGTGGATATGTCTAGGCACCTGACCTTCCTTGTAACCTCACACCGTGTTCAGCTACCGAAAGGAACGGGTTATAGTTGGGAGAAGGGGAAGAGAAAAAAATGAATTTTGGAGCTTATGCTTAAATTACGGAGCTTGGCCTGCTTCTCCCTGCCCCCCTCTCAGGCATGAGCACCGTGGGGAACACAGGACAGCAGGAGAATGCCGGGGTCAGCTAATAATAGTGATAATACTAATGGCAATAATAATGGCTCAGAGCTGAGCTCCTCTGGGCTAAACTCTCTACACGTGTTCTCTCTCTCTCACCCTCTCAATGGCCCGGCAGCTACTATTCCCAGGCCTGTTTTACATATGTGGAAACTGAGGCGTGGAGAAGGGGCACGTCTTGCCCAGAATTGCAAAGCCAGGAATGGCCTGACCCAAAGCCACACCCTTAGCACAATGCCAAGGCCCAGGGGTGAGAGAGAGTCAAGGGCTATCAAGGGCAGCCTTCAGACGTTTCAAACTTTTACTGGAAAGAAGAGGAAACTCCTCCCTTCCCCACGACAGCACCGTCTTCTCTGGTGCTAGAGTTCACGCGCCTTTGTCAGTGCTCGTCCTGGGCTACGATCCAGGTGACACGGACGTGCACAGACCAGCCCGAGTACCAGCGCCACTGAAACCCTGGAAACCCAGGGAAAAAAGGCTTTTGGAATGTGCTTGTTTATAAGGTGGAAACTGTCTGTGTTCACAATTTAGGCAGCTGGATTTAGCATCAACCCGGAATATTTTCCTGGGCCTGACATGCTCCTTGGTCAGAGGTCAAATTGTTCCATGAAAATGAAGAAGGCTCATTGAATGCGTAACTAATAATGAAGCTTTCTCATGCTAAGGTAGGGAGGTTTTATTTTGTTTCTGGAATAGGAGAGGGCTGGATTTCTCTATTTATGTGCACATTTGGCAAATGATATTTCTACAGGTGAAGGAACCTGAATTACTATTGCAGAGGTCACGATCCCTAGATAAATACCACCACCCAACTTGCATTCTTCCGCCCATCGAATATTTACTGAGACCTATTGTATACTGTCTGTCTAGCCCAATCCACAGACACACATAGTAAAAGGTTTTAGAACTGAAAGAAACCTTAAGAGTCTGTGGAGCCCAACTCCTGAAGAGGCACGTGGGCCCACTGTTAGAAATACCCCACATGGCATGCGGCAGTGTGGCCAGAACACCCGGGGGAGGGTGCGAGGCCTGACTCTGCAACCCACCGGCTAATGACGCTGAGTAGCTCCATAACCTCCTGCGGCTTTGGTTTCCTCATCAGAGGGACAAAATCATGGAAGGATATCGGCCCTGCCACCCACTGATGGCTGCGCCTTCAGGTGCCTGCTGCTTCTGCCTGTGCCCCGCAGAGCTGTGCCTGCCCAGACAAGGGTGACTGCAGCCTGTCAAGCTGGTCGTGGCAGTGGTCCTAGGAGTAGTCAGGGGCTACCTTCTTCATGTGTGCTTGTGGGTTTTACGAAACAAAAATCCTAAGCCCCGCAAACAACTAGACGAACCCCTCTTAGCTAAAGAGACTCCAAAGAAACCTTAAAGACTGAGTTCCCGGCCACGACCAGATGAAAGGTTGAACATGCCTCATTATACCCCATCCTTCACTAACCACCACTAGGCTTTCTTTCCCAAGAGTTAAACAGAAACCAGCCGTTTTTGTGGTTTTGACACAATAAGGGACCAGCATTCCTTCCTGATAAGAGACCACCAGCCATGGCTGGTTCTGGCCGGTTTATAGAGGCCGCACAGGATGCCTCTGTGTCCTGCTGGTTCACCTTTTGACATGTAGAGCCTAAGTTTAATGCATTTAAATGTTAAGTTCCCACCCCACAGTGAACACAGGATGTATGTAACATGCATGTTTGCTTACTACACTTGCATGCGTCCCCCACTTTGTGAATATTTATAGTTCCTCCTGTAAAGTGTTAAATACATACACTTAGCGAACCCATTTGGCATAAATTCCTATCCCACCCTTCCCTCCCTAAGTGTCTGCTTCCAGTTTCTGCCAAAGGCTACAGTCCCCGGCCTGTGGGATGACCAGTCTGCAGGCTGCAATCCTTCATAAGAAATAAAGCTCTCCTCTCCAAGTTTATGAACCTCAGGATTCTTCAGTTGACAGTTTCCATGGTGTGATAACTCGCTGGACAGGGACAGGGAGGGGGTACTGTCAAGCAGAGCTACTGTGCAAGGACGTCTGGTGCAGCGTAGGTTCCCATTCAGAGCCGAGGACTCATCGGTCAGCTGCCAGGAGTGTTGGCTGCGAGGGCTCACAGCTGAGTCACTCCCCAGGCACAGGAAGGAGTGCCCCCTCCTCGCCCAAGGCAGCCCACATCCAATGACCTGCTGGTCACTGTGGGCCCCTTGCCCCAGCTCTCAGAGCTCCCTGAAGGATCAGCTGAGGCCCCCTGTAACCATCAACTCTGTCCCACACAGTCCAGCTTGTCCCACTGCCCAGCCCTGCTCCTCTCACTGCCCTGCAGAGCTGCCCTCGAGAGCCTCCCCGGCAAGCCCCTGTGCACACGCCTCCCTGCCAGGGAACCTTCTCCCCAGACAGTGAGTCTCTGAGCACAGTCTCAAAAGGGTGATGCCTGTGCCCGCCGGGGTTCAACTCCATCTGAGCCATGCTGCTCCCTCCCCCCTCAGCCCAGGACAGCCTGACTCTGAGGGGGAGCGGGAATGTCCATTGAGGGAGGTCTTTGCCCACCCGAAGTGTCATTGCTCCCAACACCCACACAGAGAGGCACAAGGGCCATCTTCACCTGCAACAGCAGGAGGCAGAGTGCAGTCCCCCACCTTCCCACACCCGCCCCCTCTCTCCGAGCAGAGGTCCCGGTGGGTGAGCCGAAGCGGCTCTGCCGGGGAAACAGCTGCTCCCAGAGCTGCCTTTAAGCAGCAAGAGGGCCGCGTGGAGGGGGCGGGAAATCCTCCCAGCCGTGCCAGGGTCAGCGGGCAGTAGCACACACAGGAAAGGAGGAGGCCACGTGACACACAGGCAGAGACTAGAGCTGTGTGACCGCAAGCCGAGGCATGCTGGCTGCCACCCAAAGCCATGGGAAGCAAGGAACAGATTTCCCCTAGAGCCTCTGGGGGCAGCACAGCCCTGCCCACCCCTCCATCTCGGCCAGGGAAACTGAATTCGGACCCCCGGCCTCCAGAAGCGGGAGAAAATAAACGTCTGCTATTTTAAGCCACCAAGTTTGAGGTAATTTGGCACAGCAGCCCCAGGCCACCATCAAGACATCCACGCGTGTCACTTCAGGCACAGACTCAGGCCCGGACTCCACTCACTTTTCTCAACTGTAGAGTAACGTCCCTTCCTGCTGATACTATAGACTAGGATAGGGTAGGATAGGATAGGGCAGGATAGAAGGCTTTCCCCTCCTATTTCTAATTTACAACAGCCACTTTCAGAAAAAAGAAGTGGTTTTCTATTGGTAGAATTTCAAATACCTGGCAGGTGATGATGGAGGTATTTGGGGACAAGAGAGGACAATGGAGCCAAAACAGAAAACTGCAGTTACTCACCGCTGTGGCTTGAATGCTTGTGTTCCTCCACAATCCGTATGCTGGAACTTAAACCCCGAGGTGGTGTTGTTAGGAGGCAGAGCCTCTGGGGACGTGACTGGGTCCTGAAGGCTGTGCCTCACTACACCTACACACGAGTCCAGACCCGTTCTTAGAGTTCCAGGCCCAGAAAAGTATCACCATTGGAGTTGACTCCAGCCACGGTTGGTTTTCAGGGGGAGAGAGGCTGGGGGACACACGGAGGTAGGTCCGTTCCTCCCCAGATGGAAGACCTGAGACTGAGACCTTCTGCCTCTTAGATCCAGAAGTCACCCGCCACCCAGACCACACCCGGCCGGGCCAGACCCACCTGCTGCATTTCCCCAGAGGACACGTTGCACAGGCTGCCGGGAGGGGGCGCCCGTTTGCACCGCTGCTCCCCATTGCTCAGGGCCCACGAGTTGGCAAAGTCGTAGGGGTCCGAGGTCAAGGTCCCTGTGGAGGAAAATTTCAAGAAAATGACGCTTCGATTACCCCTGTCCTGGGACTTCTGAGCAAAAACTCTAGGTCTGTTGTTACGCAAATCAAACCTCTATTAGATTAGACGATTGGCATTTGGGGTGGTGAATACCTTTTGTGCAGTGCTCAGCCTAACACAGAGGGCACGGCATCGGCATCAGAGTCAGCATCGTTTCGAGCGAGAGGGCGGATGGAGGGATGGAGGTTACAATGAGGGGATGACGTGAAAGACGATGAGGAGATACCCCCCTCGCACCCCTCCATGCCTGTGCTGCCCTCCTCCTCCTGTGTGGACCGTGCTCCCCCCACTCCCTCTCTCCACTCATTCCTCAAAGTGAAGCTCAGGAACCACGGCCCCCGGGAGCCTTTCTGACCCAGCCGCTCCTCACCCAGCCTGGGGGGGTGTGCCCCTTCCCTGTGCCCACAGCATCCTGGGCATCCTGCTCCCAGAACTCTTATCACCTCTGGGTTAGTATTCCTTTTGCTTACATTCATCTCGCATTCAACCGTGAGTTCCCTAACTAAGGCCACGGGCTGTGCCTCCTACCTCTACATTCTTATCTGATGGATTGTGGATGCTGAAAATACTTTTGCACAATGAAGGCGAGGACGTGATGTGGAACCTAAGCCCCCTGGTCACTGCACCCTCCAGGCTCTCACAGCGTCTGTGCTGTCGTGCTTACAGCCTGCAATAGACTGTGAGGGCCTCGGGGACGACTGGCCTGGTGCAAAGTAATTGCCTGATGACACTGCCGAATCTTTATCAGGAAGGCAGTGTGGGACTGCCACCTTCGCAGTAGTGGGGTGAGCAGTTCTTTGCATACCCAGGCCTGGAAGAGTGAAGCGTGTTTCAAGGTCAAGTAATGCACTTGGGAATGAGAAATAAACTATCCCTGGGGAAAGAAAACAAAAGTGAAGACCTAGAATATGGTCAGTTGGCATCTAGCGTTTGACAGGCAGAAAAGAAAACGCTTCCCCAAAGATATATTAACTTCCTAATCCCTGGAGCCTATAAGTATGATCTTATATGGCAAAAGGTGTGCTTAAGTTAAGAATATTAAGAGGAAATGCTTCTCTTGGGGTGCCGGGGGTGGGCCCTAAATGCAATCACATGTATCCTTATAAGAGATAGGTAGAGGGAAATCAGACAAAGACACGTGCAGAAGAGGAGCTGGAGGCAGAGACTGGAATGATGCAGCCACAGCCAAGGCAAACTTGCAGAAGCTGGAAGACACTGGGAACAGATTCTCCCCTAGAGTATCTGGAGGGCACATGGCTCTGCCAGCAGCTCAATTCAGACTCCTGTCCTCCAGAACCATGAGAGAATACATTTCCACTGTATCAAGCCACCAAGTTGGTGGTAATTTGATGGCAACCATAAGAAACTGATATATGAGAGAAGCCAAAGGGAAGAGAGTTTAAATTTGTGGGGTGTCTACTGTGTGCCAGGCATTGTGATAGGTGCTCTCTGGGCACTCAGTCACTCCGTACCACACAGGCTTTGACACTTTCTAATAGGCCATGTTAGGGAAGAGGTAGAGAAGAGGCTTCATGTTTCCTGGGGAAAGCTCCTTCTATGACCCTGGTATCTGGGCTGATCCCATCATTCCACTGAGCCCAATTCCTCATGTATAAATAAGGGATCAGACTAGATGGCCTCTTTTCAGCACTGACCTTCTTTGAAGTGAAATTTTATGGGCTAAATCTGGAATGATGCATAAGGCTGTCCAATATATAGAATTACAAATATTCTTGTTTAGAGAAAACTCTCTGAGACCCAGAGTTAAAGCCAAGCTAGGCAGACTCCCAGAAGTCAGGAAGCAAGGTTAGCTGTTTAGTGACAAATATTGTTGAGTCTTTAACAACCAAAGGAAACTAAACCCCCAGTCCTCCGAGGATGATTTCCAAAATATCACCAGAGTCCTGACTTCTTGCCAAAAAACACCACCTTCTTTCTCATAGCATAGATCCCATTTTTAGTTTTTAAACCTTAAAGCCTGGAATAAGAAAGAAAGATATTTTAGGACTGGGATTTCCATTTCTAGCAATATGGCAGATTAGAGAAACCTGAAAACTGTGCCACTACAATGGACAAATGTTCTATGGGATCCACAGCTAATCTCACAAAAAAAAAAGTAGAGGGAATTTCAAGAGAACAAAAGAAGGAAGAGAAAAAAAATAAGAAGAAAAAATTGAAAAACAGAACCGGCAAGTGTGACGATGTTCTGGTTACAGAGTAACCAGAGTGAGGGTGGCAATCTTGCCAACCAAGGGGTTTGCGATTAACAGCTCCATGAAGATGAAAATGAGTCTTGGATCTGCATGTTGTAGGGAGGTGGACCTGAGATCCCATTGTGAAGCTGGGACCCTTGAAGGACTACAATACTCTCCATGAGAAAGTTGACAAGAGAAAATCCACTCTGAGAAATAGGGAAACAAAAGAAGTTTGTTACCTTGGTCTGGGCTCTGGATGAGAGTGGAAAAAAAGTCTTCCCTGAAAATTTGTAGTTGTGGGAAATCCCTCATATAGATTTGAATTCCAATTTATACTTCTCGTAAGATTTAGTAAGTCCATATTGAACATTAACATAAAACCCTTCAAAGATGAGCTCACAATCCAAAATTATGAAACACAGGAAGCAATTCACTACAAGCAAGAGTCAACAGACATAAAAATAGCAGGATTAGAGCTACAAAAACTTCAGATAATAAAATGTTTATATAGAGGTTATAAAACAAATATTTTTAAAGTTATTGTTATAAAGAAGAAATTGAAACTTTTACCAAGAATAAGACAATAAGAAAAATAAGAGAATAGAAAAAGAGCCAGATTTAGCTTCTAAAATTACAAATATAGTCAATGAAATAAGAATTCTCAGTTGACAGGTTAGACATCATCTGCAGGTTAGACAGAGTTGAGAATCAGTGAACTAGAAGATAGATCCAAGTAGTGATGCGCTGATAATTCAGCTCTCCAGGAAAAAACAAAGTTCTGATTTATAGCATTTGCTGATTTCCATGGTGTAAATATTCCTACCATGAGCAATTTCAAGCCACCAACATGACATTGCTAAATGTGGAGCTGGGAAGAGATGCACACAACTGGTTCTCAGCAACCAGCATGAGCACACCACTTGATCTAAGCAAACCACCCAAAAGCAACACAGTGGGATAAAAAGACAGAAAAATGGAAGTAAGGTAAAGAGGAAAAAAAGAGATGAAATAAAAATATCCAACATAAATCAAATAGTTCCCAAAGGAGAAAAACAAAAGCTAAAATTTTTCTAAATCTGATGAAGGATATCTTAATAAGTCCCAAGCTAGACAGTAAAAATAAAACTCACACCTAGACACAACAGAGTGAAATTCCAAAGTACCAAAAACAAAAAGAGTATTTATACACAGACATAAAAGACATAATAACTGCAGAAAAATAACAATTAGACTGACGGCATACTTCTCAACAGCAACAATGGAATTCCTCAAAGTACTGTGAGGAATAACTGTGACTCTAGAGTTCTGAACCCAGCTAAAGTGTCACACAAGAATGAGGGAGTATTGCTTCCCATGTTCACTACCAAGCCCTGAATGAAGGAACTACTGAAGAATGTTTTTTTAGGAAAATAGGAATTGAACCCAGATGAAAGGAGAAATTATGAGAAAAGAATCTGTTAAACATGAAGGCATATCTAAACAAGCACTGATGGTGTAAAACTATAATAATAATGCCAAATTTAATAATAATAATGCCAACAAGTTTGGGGAAGGAGTGAGGGTAGTAAAGAAAGAAGTAGATAGAAAAAGTAGTAACAGTAGAAAGCACAAAATAAGGTAGTAAATATAAATCTAAATGTATTAATATAAACAGTATATTTAATATAAAATGAATGAAAAGAGACAAAATTCACAATAAGACAGAAAAGATTGTTACATTAAAATAATAATACTATCACTATGCATTTATCAAAATTGCTAAAATAAGAAAATAAGTTGACAATACCATATGCTGGCAAGGATTCAGAGCAACTGGAACTCATGCATTGCTGGTAGAAATGCAAATGGCATGGCTACTATAGCTACTTTGGAAACAGTTTGGCAGTTTCTTATGAAGTTAAACATACACTTGTCATACCAATTCCTTGATATTTAACTGGAGAAATTTAAAACATATGTTTACACAAAAACCTATATATGAATACCATCTCACACCTGTTAGGACATCAACTATTAATATTAAAAAAATAAAACAGAAAAGTGTTGGCATGGGTATAGAAAAATTGGAACCCTTTGTGAACTATTGGTAGGAATGTAAAATGATACAGCTGCTATGGAAAACAATATTGTGGTTCCTCAAAAAATTAAAAATAGAATTGGTTATGATCCAGCAATTCCATCTCTGGGTGTACACTCAAAAGAGTTGAAAGCAGGGTCTTGAAGAGATATTTGTGCACCCATGTTCATAACAGCATTATTCACTACAGCTAAAATGTGGAAGCAACCTAAGTGTCCATTGATGGATAAATGGATAAGCAAAGTGTGGTATATACATACAAAATATTATTCAGCCTTTTAAAAAGAAGGAAATTCTGACATATGTCACAATGTAAATGAACATAATGCAAAGTGAAATCAACCAATCACAAAAAGACAAATACTGTATAATTGCACTTCTATGATGTCCTTAGAGTAGTCAAAGTTGTGGAGACAGAAAGTAGAATGGTGGTTTCCAGGGGCTATGAGGAGAGGATGGGGAGTTACTGTTTACTGAGTATAGAGTTTCAGTTTTACAAGATGAAAAGGGTTCTAGAGATGGATGGTAGTGAAGGTTGCACATCATGAATGTACTTAATACTACTGAACTATATACATAAAAATCGTTAAGCTGGTAAAGTTTATGTTGTGTATATTATAGCACAATTAAAATGGGGGGCAGGAGGGGGAAATCTATACATGAATGTTTACAGTGGGTTTATTCATAATTTCCCAAAACTGGAAACAACAAAGTTTCCTTCAGCTGGTGAATGGATAACAAATTGTGGCACTCCTCCTTGGCAATAAACAGGCACAAATTATTGATACCTGCAATGACATGGATGAATCTCTAATGTGTTATGTTGAAAGAAAGAAGCTGACTTAGAAGACTCTACTGTATGATTATATTTGTATGAGTTTTGGAAAAATCAAAACTATAGAAACAGAGAAAAAAAATCACTGGCTACCAGGGGCTAGGAATTAAGGAAGAATTTGACTGCAAAGGGTCATGAGGAATTTGGGGGGTGTTGAAACTGTTCTGTAGTTTGATTGCGGTGGTTATATCACACTATACTTTCATGAAAACTCATAGAACTGTACATGAAAGTATGAATTTTACTGTATAAAGTTATACCTCAATAAATATGACTTTTAAGAGAACAATAATAAAATCCAGCTATCTGCTTCTTTCCTGAGACACATCTAAAAATCACTCAGAAAGGTTGAAAGAATGAAAAAGATATATCAAGCAAATACTAACCAAAAGAAAGGTAGAGTACCTATATTAATATCACACAGATTTTAAGGCAAAAAACATTGTTAAAAATGATGAGAGTCATTACATAAAAGAAACAATTCACTAGAAAAATTCAACACTTCTAAAAACTAATAACAAAAAAGCCTCAAAATATACAAAGCAAAACTTGACAGAATTACATGAAGAAATTGACAAATTCACCACCATCATAGAAAAATTTAACATAGCTTTCTTAGTATGGGCTACATGAAGCACACAAAAAGTAGTAAACACAGAAAAGATTTGAATAACACAATTAACAAACTTAATTCAGCTATATATAGGGTCCTGGGCCAGTCAGAAAATATATTCTTTTTGAATATACACAGAACAATTGCAAAAAAAAAAAAATTATGTACTAGGCTACAAACAAATCTCCAAAATTTTTTAACTTAATTTAGAAATAAATTTAGTTACAAAGAGGTAACTTTAAAATCAAACAACCCTATCAAAAAGTGGGCAAACAAACATATGAAAAAATTTTTAACATCTCTAATCATCAGGGAAATGCAAATCAAAACCACAAGGAGATATCACTTATTTCCGGCGAGAATGGCCTTTATCAAAAAGTCCAAAAACAATAAATGTTGGCGTGGATGCAGAGAGACAGGAGCACTCCTACACTGCTGGTGGGACTGCAAACTAGTACAACCTCTGTGGAAAGCAAAATGGAGATACCTCAAAGAGATACAAGTAGAACTACCATTTGATCCAGCAATCCCATTACTGGGCATCTACCCAAAAGAACAAAAGACATCTGCACACGAATGTTTATAGCAGCACAATTCACAATTGCAAAGATGTGAAAACAACCAAAGTGCCCATCAATACGTGAGTGGATTAATAAAATGTGGTATATGTATACCATGGAGTTCTACTCAGCCACAAAACACAATGGTGATATAGCACCTCTTATATTATCCTGGATAGAGCTGGAACCCATTCTACTAACTAAAGTATCACAAGAATGGAAAAACAAGCACCACATGTACTCACCATCAAATTGGTATTAATTGATCAACACTTAAGTGCATATATAGTAATAACATTCATTGAGTGTCGGGCACATGGGAGGGGGAGGAAGGGATAGGTATATACACATGTAATGGGTGCAGTACACACCATCTGGGGGATGGACATACTTGAGGCTCTGACTCGGGTGGGGCAAAGGAAATATATGTAACCTAAACATTGGTACCCCCAGAATATGCTGAAATTTAAAAAATTCTAAACATTTGGAAATTTTAAACACACTATACATTATAAAAGAACTCAAAACGGAAATTAGGAAATTCATAGAACTAAATGAAAATATGCTACATATCAAAATTGGTATGGTGGTGCTAAAGGGGCATTTAGAGGAAAATGTATAGCCCTACGTGTACATATTAGACAATAAAATATTTGAGAAATCAGCATTGGAGAAGACAAAAGCAAATGATCTTACTATCTTACAATATGGTACAGTACAATGAAAGGAACAATTGACTGTTACTCTGTACCTCTTAATTAGAGGGTAGTTAGCGGTTCATAAGGAAGAAAGATAACTTATATACAAATATTCAGCTTTTGCAAGGGCACATCACTAACTGAATGTTTATGTAACTGAAATTATCAAAGAAAGATTTAATATTAGTAGTGGTTTTCACATTATCCATATTACCTTCTATTGCTTGTGAACACACACATGCACACACATATAAACTGGTCTTTTTAGACAGCGTGGTGGGCCCTCTTTGTAGATTTTATCCACTCCACTGGAGTGGGCCCAGGAGGGTGTACTCAAACCATCCAGCGTTTGCCAGCCATCTACCATGTGTAAGTTGCTATGGAGAATTCAAAGTTGAACAAAGTCAGGTTTGAGGAGCTCCAAGATCTGGTTTGACTGGAGGTCTCGGCATGGAGGGGAATGCTTAGAGATAAGACCGGCAAGATAAATTGAGGTGGGGTCATGGTGATTCTTTAATGCCTGGGGAGGTGTGTTAGGGAAGGTTTGCGAGCAGGGAAATAAAATGTATGACCACCGTTTAGGGAAGTGGTATCCTGGAAAATCTTACCTTCTTGGGTCCTAAAGTCATCTTCAGCAAAGATGTTAAAGTTGCCACACAGCCCACAGGTCTTGTTGAAGTATCTATCTGACAGCAGGACTTGAAAGTTCCCGCTGCCATCGATCCTGGCCACAAAGCCATGGGCCTCACTGGACAGCTTGTAGTATCCAGCCTCCTTCTCCAGATACAGCCCTTTGGAGGCATAGGGCATGGCGACGCTGGGGGGCAAAGGATGGGTTCGGAAGTGGGCTTCCCATGCACATTCCGATGTCCTCCCACCTTCCAGCCCCAACCCCACGTCACAAGGTCAAGGCTGTGGTGCAAAGCGGCTGAGGGCCTAGCCCCGCCGTCGGGAGACCTGGCTGTCACCCAGCCCTGCTACTCACTTCCTCTGGGCACATTTACTTCCTCTCTCTGTACCCCAGCTTCTTCATCTGAACAATGAGGGGGCTCTGCAAGGGGATCCCCAGGGTCCTTTCTGACTTGGGCCTTCGGGGCTCCTGACTTACCTTTGGTCCCCCTGCATCACGGTACCATTGACAAACAAACGGATGTCAAAAAACTCCCCAAGATACACAGAGAGGCCCACTCTCTTGCCGTTTTGGAAGTCCCCTGAAAGAGAAAAGAGTCCATAGTGTGGTTATTGCCCCCTAAAAGTTAATAATCTTTATAGTCTTATCTCAGTGGAAAACTCCCCAAAAAGACTTAACAGAGGGGCAAGAAAAATCCCCCTAAAAATCTCATCGGCTCACTCATTTTTCCATTTATCTAAAAATATTTATTGAGTGATTTCTCTTCTGTTTCACAAAAGAAAACTGTAAAAGCATGATCTCTTGCTTCCATACAATCTTACAATCTAGCTACCAAGGCAAGCAGGCAGCATTTGAACACGCCGTGGGACAGCAAGCGAAAGCAACGGTGTCGAGCTGTGGCACCGTAGGGTAGTGGGATTTAGAACGGTATCTGCAGACTGCCCGCATCAGAATATCTGCGCTATTTGTTTAAAATGAACGTCCATGAATCCCCCCTCGGTTTACTGAATTCGATTCTCTGGGAGTTTAGAGACAGAAGTCAAGTGTCTCACACAGCGCTTGGAACTTAATGAGGACACAATAAATGGTATTGCCACTGGAGATGTTTGAATGGCCAAGCGCACGATGAAGTCGTCTCTGCCAGCTGCTGCCTGTGAGGGCTGAACAGGGAGGCAGGCTGATGGCACTCGGCATGAAAGAGGGAACACGGGCAGGAGGCAATTTCCACAGCATTATCGAAGTTTCCGGAGCCACAGCCAGCCTCTGAGGACGGCTGCTTATGCTGGCCCTTGCTATTCAAAGATAACTGATCAGCCATAGAAGACGAAGGAACCAGAAGGGACAATACAGAGTCTGGTCTTGAGCTTTGGAGATGGAGAAACTGATGGAAACAGGGATGACAGAGAGTTCACATGCGGCACAGGGCCTTGGGGCCCTGAAGGACGGGGCGTGGGACCCAGGTGGAAAGGTTAGCCTTGACAATGAGCAGATACATCCTCTCCTAAGAGGAGTGGGAGAGTGCGGGCTCCAGGTTCTTGGCAAGAGGAGGCAAAGATGTCTGTGGAACCAGAAACCTTGGCAAGCTCTGCTGACTCGAGGTGTTGCTGAGTGGC
The DNA here is from genome assembly GCF_020740605.2 of Lemur catta. Taxonomy (NCBI): domain Eukaryota; kingdom Metazoa; phylum Chordata; class Mammalia; order Primates; family Lemuridae; genus Lemur; species Lemur catta. The sequence goes on along the minus strand of NC_059133.1, from coordinate 93,682,423 downwards.
CAGGGCCGCGGGTGCAGGGCGGTAAGGAAGGGGCCTCCTCGCTGCCAGCTGGGAGAGGAGGAGCCCCCCAGCAGGGGTCTGGGCTGGATCAAGGCTGCAGTAGGACCCCGACCTACTGGTACACACACACACACACACACACACACACACACACACACACAATCGCAAACAAACCAGAACGAGCCAGAAAATAGACTTGTTCCTGGTGAGATTTCAGTGAGGGCTGCCCCAGTAAATAAACGAGCCGATCTAAGAATAGAGTCCTAAATGATAGGCCATTAGCAGGTCAGTGCCACCAGCAAGAGCCCGCAGACCTCCCACAGTCCACAAACCACATTCTGCAGCTCCAGACCAACGCTGCTGGGAGACAAGGAGGCACTCACCCCCAAAGTTAAAGGGGTTCTGTCCTGTCTGAGCCAAGGGGGCTTGCCCACGATACATTTGCACTTAGAACAGTTTTGGCAGCAAGCAAAACTTTGGAAGTCGCAACAAAGTTTCTGATAGCAGGAAATTAACCAAAGAAAAACAAACAGAACCGAAGAACAAAGAGAGTAAACAGAGTAATTATTTTTCATTTTAATTTATTTATCAGTAATGGTAGACTCTAAGTGATGGGTTTATGGATGTCATATTCTTTCAACTTTTCTGCGTTTGAAAATTTCCATAATAGAATGTTGAAAAAGCAAACAAATAGGGCAGCCTGGCAACGACCTCTGATTTGCAGTCCCTCCCAGGGGCCTTCCGGGACCCCGAGTCATCTGCAGTGGGCCCAAGGCCAAGTCCCTCCCTCGGCCGCTTCTGGGGCTGACACTGGGAACACTGCACAGCAGCCATGGTGGAGCCGATGCCACAGGGCCCATTCGCACCTCCTCACTGCAACCTGCAGAGCAGAAGACCCTCTGCTGGGGGTGGGCAAAGGAGCCCACGAGGCCTGGGGCTCCGTGCCCCTTAGGACCACTGAGACTGTCTCCCGGTCAGTAGAATCCTCCCCACTCCCACCTCACAGGGCAGACAGACAGGCAGTTCTGCCCCTGCTTCATGGGTCACTCGGCCAGTATGTCACCACTGAGCCAAAGGCTCCTCCCTCCTGGAAATGAGGAAGGATCCCTGTGCACCTCTCCTTGCAGGCTCTCCTCGTGGGGACGCAGAAAGGGTGAATGGAAACACACTGGCCAGGAACTCTGAGGCTGGAGGAGGGGCAGGGAACGCTTTGGAGGCAACCAGGCAGCTTGGGGTGCGGCCTGGCCCCACAGCTGCTGATCTGTAGCTCTTCAAGGCTTTGAAAGACATAAAATCACCTAAGCAAGTCACTCGTTCCGCAGGAGGCAGAGCTGAGCCTGTGCCGCAGAAAAACCTGGAGGTCACTACCGCCATAGGGCCTGCGAGGCTGAACAAGCCAGGAATTCCGCAGGAGCAAACAGTCAAATGAGACCCAGGAGAAATGTGGGGGGGGGGGGGGGAGCCCCAGCCCTTCTCAAGTCACTGGCGGAGCAAGCCTGCCCTCACCGGCTGCCAAGCAGGGGTAAAACGCCCGTGACCACAGAGCTAGTAAGTGATGACAGAGCTAGGACTCCGCTGGGGGCTGTTGCAAGGGGGCTGTTGAAGGGCTTGCTCCTCGAGGCCCCAGGAGGGACCAGAGTTAGGAAGGCCAGGAGGCAGCGGGAGCGGAGCTCAGGGCTGAGCACTGAGGGGCAGCACCGTGGACGGGGCAGGGGGGGTGCTGGCCGCCCCAGGACCTTCACCTACTGCAGGAATTTTACAGGACAATAAAAGGATTTGTTCTGTGAAGTTTGGACTCAGTCAAAAGACCACATTTAAGGACCTAGAAGGTCACATGTGGGCTTAAGGCCACAGGTTCCCCACCCCTGGCCCCCACACACCCACCCAGAGACAAACCCAAAATAGTCTAGGGCAGGTGGGGCTGGCGTTCAGGCCTGAGTGAGGACCGCACTGCATGGAGCCCGTGCACTCCCGCCCTGGACGGCCCGGGGGCTGGAAGAGCAGTCAGCACACACCTGAGCAAGAGGCTGGCAGGGGGGTGGTTTGAAACGTGACCTGGAGGAGCCTACAATTCAGAGAAACATACTGTGGCAGAGGAAGGATCTTGGACATCATCTAAACAAGCAGTTCTTAAACTCTTTTGCCCAGAAAGCATAGTAAAAACAATTCACTTCGTGACCCAGTACACACAAACACACACACACACACACACACACACACACACACACACACTTACCCTCACCATGTATCACATGCTCTGCTATTTTCTGACATTTTCTATTTTACTCTATTTAATCTTTTTAAATGCTAGTTACAACCACTAAATTGATTTTAGGACCTATAGCTTGTGACTCAGTTTGTAAAACACTGATCTAGACTTACTCCAACTTGCAGATGGAGAAACGGAGGCCTAAGTTTACAACAGGATTTCTCCCCCTCACCACCACGCATTTGGGGCCAGATACTTCTTTGTGGCAGGGCCCATCCTATGCATGGTGGGACAATTGGCGGCATCCTGGCCTCTACCCACCAGATGCCAGTAGCACCACCCCCACCCAGTTGTGACAACCGAAAATGTCTCCAGAAGCCGCCAGGTGGTCCTCTAGGGGAAACGTCACCCCGACTGAGAACTGGGTTACGCTGTCAGCATGGAGCAGAGCCCACACCCGGGCTTTCTGACTCCAAGTCCAAATCTCCGTTTGCAACCTAACAGGGCATCTGCACTCGGGATCCAGCTCAACACTACCAGGGGAGAACTCCAAATCGGCTTTGTTCCCTCACTAAAGGACCCAGGGCATCGGATGACATGCAGCCATTAGGAAAATGAGCCATGAGAAATGGCCACACCCCCAGACCTCCAGGTTAGTACTTCCTGTGACTGCTAGGAAGAGGGGCTGGATGTCACCCCAAGAGACTAGACAAACCAGCGAAGCTCTCCCCAGGCTCCCGCCGGGCTGTGGGACTCAGCGACTGAGGCAGTGAGCGAGGGACTAAGCCCCTGCCCCACGCGTTGAGCAAGGGCATCCTGGGACCTTCAGAAGCCAGCGGGTAGCTGGGGCCAGAGTCAGACACTGGGTGCTAGAGTCAGTCAGTGCGGGGCTCACTAATCTGCATTTGCAACGAACACCCTCCTCGCGCCTGTGACTTTGATGCTCGTGACTCTCTGTCGGAACCTGGTCTGATCAGCCATTTACTGGCTCAGAAACAAAGGCTTCTCTGGGGAAGTGACTCAGCAGATTGTGGGTTGTTTGTGGCTCTCGCTTGGCTGGTTTGGGAGCCAGACCTGCAGCAGCAGCGGCTTAGGGAGCGCAGTCTCTATTGAGTGGGAGCAACCAGGACCCCCGTGGTCTCTCTCTGGCCCCATGCTGGCTGTAGGAGCCATGCAGCTTGGCCTGGGAGCCTGGAGCCTGCCTGGAGCCAGGGTCAAGGCAAAGGGCCTCCCCTTGCACCAGGTGGTCCTTCATGTGCGGACATAAACACTTTGCCCAGGATGTGAACACCGTCCACAGGCACTTGAAAGGAATGTGAATTTGCAATTTAGGATCAAGGAAACAGGATGTCATTGGAGAACAATGGAACAGAGGGTGTCCTTCGGCATGTACACGGCATGCACACCGAAGTATCGGGTCCCAGTTCTGGGCTCCCTTCCCTGACCCCAGAGCCCCGGCTCCCCTGAAGCGCCAGTGCCAGCCCACCTCCCTCAAATTATTCCTCTCCTCCCGCACACCCCACCACCACCACCAACAGGAAAAGTAGCCACCCATTCTCTATGATTTAGCAGCATGGATTTCAGTGGAAATGAGTTCAATCTATTAAGTAAATTAACGTATGCGTGAACCATAGCCTGATTTAGGCCAACAACCTCCCGGAAAATTGACACTTAAGAGGAGCAAATTATTTATAAGAAAAAAATAACGACGCAGTGCGGAATCCTGCTGAGATGTTTGCAAGTGGAGAGTCCTTCCACAGCCCTTTGAATTCCCCCTGGGCCACCGAAACCCCTCGTCTCTGCGAAGTGCATGTCCAGCAAACAAGGGAACATCCTGTGTTATTTGGCTGCTTTCAATAACTCAGGTTTGGGTAACACATGATGCTTTCGAATAACTTGCCTCACTTGGTCCTCACCATTTCAAATGGTATCTCCATTGCAAAGATGAGAAAATGGAGGCTGAGTCTACGCAACTGCCCTGAGGACGCCCAGTGGGGAGGGAAAGCGCAGGCGAGACACAGGTTGTCCCCTCCATGCTGTTTCCCACTGGGGGCAGAGCCACCCGTCCTGCAGGATGGAAACCAACCGGTGAGCACAGCTCGATGCACCCAGTGCTGGACAGGAATGGTAGAGGGCTTCCTGGAGGAGGTGACAGTGACAGCCGCAAGGCACCAGCACAGGCTGTACTTCCCTGACTGTGAGGGGTCTGGAACTGGGCTTCAGTAGGGGGAAGGGGGCTTCTCCAACATGCTGGCTTGGCTCCCTGCGCCCAGAGTATGAACTCTGCCTGGGACTAAGACATCGCCATGTATTCTTTACAAACCTGTCTCCGGGGCAGGGAGTCCACAGCAGAGTGCGCTAAAGCAGACCATGGAGTCAAGACAGCAGCCCCCTCCGGGGCACCACAATGCCGCCAGGGGGTCCCCCTCCCTGGAACCACCACTGAAGCCCAAAGCCAGAGAGTGCAGAGGGTGTTGCTGTTTCTTCTTTCAGAATCTTCCTCCCGTCACTTCTAACCTCCAGCCCACTGACGCCGCAGAGCCATCTCAGGCATCTGTATCACCCACTGTGATTGTTAAGATGGAGAACTTAACTTAAACATTGGGGCCACCTGCAGGAGGAGGGCCTCAGTCCTCAGCTTCCTGGGGAGAAGAGGGGCTCTCCCCAGCTGCAAGGTGGGACCCCCACAGACGCCCCGGGGTGTCTCTGCTTGGTTACTACGGCCACGGCCACCCTGCCTCTGCCTCTCTCCTTCTCAGGACCATCTCGGCAAAGCACCAGCTCCCTCCCGACCCTTCTCTGCTGCACAGGACTCTAACAGCTCCTCACGGCCTGCGGAACCGGGACAAACTCCGTCAGGCCTCACGGCCCTGCGTGCAGCCTCCCAGATGGCCCAGCCTTTCCTCCCTCTGTGCTCTGGTCCTGGGCTTCTCATGGTTTGGTCCCCAGTCTAAGAGCAGCAGCAGCTGGGAAATTGTTAGAAATGAACATTTTGGGTCCCCTTCCAGACCTGCTGAGTCAGAACCCTGGGGTGGGGCCCAGCCACCTGTCTGTAACAGCCCTGCAGGCGGTCCCGATGCGTGCTGGGGTTTGGGGACACTGCTCCAGCCACGCTGACCTCCCTACTTGCTCCCTGCCAGGAGCACACATGCCCCCCAGCCTCCTCCCCTTGCTCGTGCCATCCCCCCCCCCCCGCGTGGGGCACCCTCCCCTATCCTCTCTGCCCAGCCACAGCCCGCGCAGCCCAGGCTCCTTCAGTACAACAGAGATCGCTGCGCTTCAGGGTCCCTGTCCTATTCAGTGCTGCAGAGACCCCAGGGAGCTAAGGGCCAGGAAACTGAGATGAACCAGACATAGCCCTTGCCCTGAAGAAGCACACAGAGGAGTTGGGAGAACGGCAGCACCCAGAAGTCACCCTGTGAGAGGTTTTCCGACAGAGTCCAGGCAGGGGGCAAAGACAGCTAGGGTAGAGGCCAAGGGGCAGGGCAAGCTGTGGCCAACCGTCAGCTCACCGGGCTCCCACCCAGAGCCGAGCCCGGCACTGGGCACACAGGACACTCTGCATCCACCCTGTTGTCTGGTGGAGCAACAAGCCCAGAGCCCCGCAGCCTGTACCCCTGCAAGTGTTTGGGTGTGGCCAGAGACGCCCTGCTTGACCCAACTTGAGCCAGGCTCCTCTGAGCCCTCTTCTAGACTATGAACTTGGCCTGTGTAGCTCAGTTTTAGCAAGAATCCCACTGGGTCAGCTTAGCAAAGACCACCCACCCTGGCTGCCCTTCAGCAAGAATCCCGTCAGGGTGGTTTAACCAGAATGCCCTGAGCCCTGATGTTGCCTCTTCATAATTAATAATTTTCCACCACTGACCCCCACCCTGCCCTTCACTCTAAATCCCCGCTTTTCCTTGTACTCGGAGTTGAGCCCTCTCTTCCCCCAGTGCAAAACACCCTTTGCAGCAGTCCCTCTTGAATAAAGTCTTCCCTACCGCTCTAACAGGTGTCATGAAAATTTCTTTAACGGTGTGAGTCTGCTCATTGCTGTCCCTGCTCCCCCAGGCTGAGGCCCCCACCTTGTTTAGGTTTCGTAGCACCCCCATGTCACACACATCTGTCAAATTCTTAGTGTGTAGAGGTCACCAGAGCATAATTCTCCATCACTGCCTCCAGCCCCGCTCCCAGCCTTGGCAGGTGCCCTCTGTCCTTAGCGCAGAGGAAGGTTCCTCCGACCTGAGAGGCTGGGACCAAAACCCAGCTCCTCCACACATTATCTGTCAGGCCTCGGAGGGATACCCAACCTCCTCGGGCCGTGGCTCTTCATATATAAGAGAGCAGTAACCACACCTCCATCCCATGGCTGTTGTGAGCATGCAGAGACACACAGGGACAGTGCCAGCACTAACACAGGAACACAAGAGGTGCTCAACACAAACAAGGTATTCTGAATTCCAAAGGCTGCCAAGAAAACAGCAACAAGTCTCCCCTTTGGTGAGAAGCTTTACATGTTCCACAGCACCTTGTAGCTCATCATTTCCCTTGATGCCTGGGAGCTCCAGAGCTTTGCCTGGAGCCAGAGCAATGGCGACAGCCACTGGGGCAGCACAGAGACACGCTCTGTCCCACCAGGCTCCCTCCCACGGGGAGAGGCCCGGGAGAAGCCAAGGGAAGCCACCTGTCACGGTAAGGCCATTCCCCCCACATTCCTAGCAGCAACCTTCCAGCTCGGGCACTGACATGAGAGTAGGAGTCCTCCCCCCACTCCCGGCTGAGCTCAGCAACCCCCCTGGCTGATTCCTCCCTGCAGTGCCCGGACTCACCAAGAAGTGAGAAGGAGTGTTGCTCGCAGTCCCCTGCCAGGAAGTAACTGCAGTGTCCCGCAAAGCTGTACATGCTCCCATCAAAGGTGTTAATGAAGTCATCTCCGAAGAGGCTGCACCGGGCCATCGACGACTTGCCACGAGTCCCTTCCGCACAAAGGGTCCCTAGAGGAGAGGCCATGTGTGAGCACAGCTGAGACCACCTGCCCAAACCTCTCTGGCCTCATAGAAACAAGCTGTCTCTGACAGCAGTCGGGCTGCCTGAAGGTATTTCAGATCCTAAATGAGACTAAAGCTTTGCTTTCAGCCCCCAAATAGGATCCAGGATTCACAGCAATAACGAAGGAACAGTTTATCAGGAAATCTACTAATTTTAATGACATTTACTTACTGATTTAAAATGTAATCATGCTCATAAAAAACTTGTAGGATACAGAAAAAAACATGAAGAAGTTAAAATCATCTGTAACACATCACTGAGTGATAACTAGAATCAAAATTTCAGTGTTTTATTATTATTATTATTATTTCAGCATATTGCGGGGGTACAAAAGTTTAGGTTACGTATGTTGCCCTTGCCCCCCCAGCCAATATTTCAGTGTTTTACAGCATATGTACAGTTGTAGATTTTTTACAAATTTGTGACCATCCTGTGTAAACTATTTGTAACCTCTGGTTTTTTCTCAGTATGTCGTAAAGAATCTGTCATGCCATTGTGTATACTTACAATATGTGATTTTTAGTCGCTGTGTTATATTTGCATCTAAATGTATGTAGTATAGCCCCCTATTATTTCCAAGTTTTTATTTATTTGTTTATTCATTTATTTATTTTTTGGGAGAGGGTCTCACTCTGTTGCCAGGCCTAGAGTGCAGCAGCGCCATCATAGCTCCCTCTAGCCTCGAACTCTTGGCCTCAAACGATCCTCCTGCCTCAGCCTCCCAAATAGCTAGGACCACAGGTGTGTACTACCATGCCTGGCTAACTTTTCTAAACATTTGTCATAGAAAAGGGGTCTCAATAGGTTGTCCAGGCTGATTTCAAACTTCTGGCCTCAAGCAATCCTCCCACTTCGGCCTTTCAAGGTGCTGGGATTACAGGCATGAACCATCACACCTGGCCCAAATGCATCCGTGTGTGTGTGTGTGTGTGTGTGTGTGTGTGTGTGTGTGTGTGTGTGTTGTCAGGTGGGCAACCACAGCGGTAAATCTCTAAGTGTTCTGGGTTCCCTGGCACAAGACACCTGGCAGGAAGACGCAGAGAGTGTGACAAATGTATATTTCTTCCCAGACTAACCTGTGGACAGCAGGCTGAGTGCTGTTGACCTGATGGGTCTAAATGGAGACAGTTCAAGGTCAAAAGGGCCCTTCTGCTATGCACAGACTCAGAATCTCGGTGAGGGAAGGAAGGCAGTACAGTGCAGTGCAGTGGAAAGAGTGCTGGTCTGAGCCCGAGGAGAACTGAGCTCCGATCTTGGCTCTGTGAGAATCCGGAGCAGTCATTTCTCCTCCTTGACCCTCAGCCTCTTCATTTGTACCATGGGAGGTTCCACTAGATGACCTCTACAATCCCTCCTAAAACTAATAATCTGTCCAAGTCTTAGATTCCTTCCTCCCCGCCTGTGTCCCCATCATACAGGACAATTCTTTGCCACCCTTGTGCTTCTTAATTTCCCGATAGAGGAAGGCTTTTGCAGGCACCTGCTCTCTGGAAACACAAGTCAGGGGCAGGGGGCTCTGCAGAACCTGCACAGGAGGCAGCCAGCATGAGCCTAGCATGGCGCTGGGCACACAGGCGACTCCAGACACACCTGCTCATTCCTGGAAGGGGGTTACTCCCACTGGCCCTGGGGCAGGAGGAAGGAATGGAAGCCCTTTGGCACCTACCTGGCAAAGTGAGAGCCAGGGCAAGCAGCACCCTCGCAAGCCTGGCAGGAACCATCTGCAGAGAAGCCAGAGAGATGACGGTTATCACCACGCAGGGAGATGGGTATGCGCCACTGTCAGTGCATGAAGTGGGGAAAACGTGCCTTTAAAGCAGGAGAAAAGATGGGTCTTCACTGGCCCCCATCTCCCCTTTGAACATGGGCTTCTAGCCAACCCCCAAAAAAAGCCCTGGCCAGTGCCAGGCCCAAGAGTGACAATGGCTGTGAGCCAGAAGCCCGGGGAATCCCTCCCCAGAGCGCAGCCCCAGGCCAGGACGGAGGAGGAAAGCCCTGCCTTCTCCTGCTGCTCCTCTCTCAGGCCCCTGCCCTCCTGCAGCCCCTGCCCTCCTGCAGCGGCGTTCCTTGCTGCCCCCGCATCCTTTCACGCTTGGCAGCGACCGGGTGAGTAGAAACTGTCTTTCACTTGTGTTCCCGCCACAGGCACCCAGACTTAGAGAATGCTCAGGAACCCCCGACTGACTATTTGCTTCTTGGTCCACTGCCCTGTACCCCGAGAGCCCCTAGATCGGGGATCTCTACCTCATCTCTATCCCCAGCCCCTGGCACAGTGCCCGGCACCCACAAGATGCCCAGTAAATGTTTGCTGAGTTGACCTGCTAAATGGACAGGAGTCCAGCACCCTGGGGCCCTGGCAAGATTCCCCACTGTGCACCCACCTCCCAGAGAAGAACAATTGATCCTGGCTGCAGAGAACACTCCAAGTCCCTTAGAGCCCCTGCCACAGCCCTTCTCTTCTGGAAAAGTTTGTTAAATGAAGTGCTTAATCTGTCACCTGAGATTTCACTGGGGTGACTTCTTTCCTACCTAATGCCCCATCCAGCCAAACAAAGAAGAGATACACGCAATCTATTATATATGTGTGCAAGTAACATTCCACCATCACATATGGCCAAGTCTTGGTCTCAGAGCAGGTGTCCCTCTCCCACTCCCAACACACAGGTGCATTAGGTGCTCCCAGAAGTTTCCCAGAGGTGACAGCAAAGTTCGTTCCAACTCCCTGGCATCAAGTACTACCACACAGTACAATCCCCTGCATGAAGAAAAGCAGTCACAGGACCCCAGATGCAAGTGGAGTGGGGGGCAGTAGGATTGTCCCTGGCTGAATAGAGTCACCCCTCCAAACAAAGCCCTTCTAGTCCAAGGATGGAGAAGCCCAGCTCCCCAGGGGGAGGGATCAGTCCTGCATCGTCCTCCCACGAGTGAGCCAGCTCTTTCCAAATCACTGTACCTTCCCCTGCAAATGGGGCTGCAGGTATCTCCAAGGTCCCTTAGGAAACTCAGCCGCTGCCCGCTGCCCGAGGTGTGGCCACACCTAGGCCATGCTCCCAGCAGCTGCCGAGGCTGAATCAGGCCTGCTACAGCTCCGGACTGGCCTGCTGTAAGTGGCCCAGGGGCTGCAGAGTCCCCACAGCTGGGGGAGATAAAGCCCAAGTCGTGACGTCCACCAACCTCCCTCCCTTCCCCACCACAATAGCCGTGAGCTGCCATTGGCCTCCCCCTAATTACCAAAAGGAAACAATGAAAGGAAATGCTATTGGGAATACCTCCAAGCTGATAAGGCTTTGAACGGTTTGGAGGGAGACCTCCTGGCAGCTGCCTTAATGAATGGCCTTGCCCTCCGCCAAACACCCCACTCTCCTGCATCCTCACACTGGGTCCCTGGTCCTCCCTGAGTGCCCCACACAGACAGGGGATGACCAGGAATGTTGGCTGTCCCAGGGAAAGCCGATCCAGGCCAGGCACGAATCAGACTGGATCAACAGAGCTTCCTGATCCGGCTTCCAGGGCTGGACTCCAGGAACTTTGGGAAAAACACCTCAGCCTGAGCCAATTTAGCTGCCACGTTTGGAGACAAGAGAGCACTGACACTGCCTATGGCCCCTGACAAAACAATCAGTTTGGGTCCTGGCCACAGTTTAACGGGCAGGTTAAAGATGAAGGTCCCAGCCACATGTGCAGGCCTTTGTAAAACGGTTTGATTCCAGTACTTCTATTATTATTAGATTCTGATAATTCGAATTCTCAAAGACGCTCCCACCCCATTTCTGGTACCCTAAGTCCTCGCCTAACCTTACACACACACACACACACACACAAACACACACACACACACACACACACACATCCCAATCCTTCTTCCCAGCCTCCCATTCCAAAAGCCTAATTCTAAACATTATCTGCTAAACTAATTCCTGCTAAAAGGGGTAGCTGAGGAAATGGGCGGGGTGGGGGAAGTGGCTCTCTCATGGTGGGATTCCAGGCACTAGGACAAGCAGCCTGAGCCATCCTGAGGTGTGGAAGCCCACCTCCCCCTCCTCCATGACACCACCCGCCCTCAGACTTTGAGAAACCACGATGTCCCAACCTCTGCCCTTCCCACATACCTCACAGCCACCACTCCCTGTGCCACCCCAGGAGGGGAAGGTGAACACTCCCAAGGAAGAAAAATGGCACGAGGCAGAATTAGCATGATCTAGTAGAAGAGGCACTTAAGGATTCCCATTTTCAGCTTTTTTAAAAATTAAAGAACCTGAAAATCTTCCCATTACAAAATATCTTGAAGCGCTGTATTAAATATAACAAATGTTCTTTAAAGGCACAGCTGAGCCTTGGACTATCTCCAAAGGTCCACAAGGAAGAAGAACCAAATGAGCACGAGGTGGTTCAGGCCCGTGGGGTCAGCCAGCCGGGCACCATCCAGGCTTAAGGCTGAATGCGGCGAGGACAGGACAGCAGGCTGTGGGCCTGACCCGGCAGAGTGCCAGAACTGAGCACACATAAAGCTGAAGACTTGAAGGGAAACATCTTCCAACCACCAACATAGAAGATAAAGAAGCTTGTCTGACTCCATCTATTTTGGAGGTGGAAAAAGTAAGTCTTTCTTTAGAATGTGTAGCCCTGGGCCTACACTCATGCAAGTCTGATGTTCAAATTTACATCACCACATGGTCCAGGAACTCCCAAGCTAAGAAACTGACACAGCTATTAGTCTCAGTAGCTGGGGTTTTGGGTAGAAACAAGCACAAATCTACCAAAAAGGTCATGTGTGATCTTCCTCCCGGGTCAGATATGAAACTCACAAATAAAGCTTTCTTGAGGAGGAATTCAAAATTGTAAATTTTAAAACACTCGAGGAAACAACCTACCATGAGCAAGAATAAGCGGTCACACCAAAAAGCAGCAATTAGATTCCTAAGAACTTCATCTCATACAATGATCAGAGAGAGATGAAAAATAAATGAGTGTTGAAAACTATAACAGACTAAAAAGTAGGAATTGGAAACATTTTTAAAAAGACACAATGAGAAAAGAATTGAAAAAGAACTTTTAGAAATGAAAATATATACTAAATTAATTGAAAAATTCAAATAAAAACACCAGATATTTCCGAAGCAAATTTTGCTAGAAAATAAATCTGAGGAAATTACCCAAAGAAATAGAGATGAAAACGTGAGGGAAGTGCTAAGAAACACGATAGAATTAGAAGATACAAAGACAAGTTCTGGGAGAAAATGTGCACCAGGGCAGAATCCCACACGCAGTGTCTCAGTTTGCTGCTCCCAGAAGCCGACCGAGTGCTCTAGAGCAGATAATGTATTTGGGAGGGCAGGAAACACTGGCAGGGAAGTGGGAATGTGATATGGGGAAGAGAAACAGCCAATGAAAGATGCTTGTTAAGCCAGCCAGCAAGTGGGCAACTGAAGCTCAGTCCTGTGAGGAAAGTCCGGGGAAAGTGAATTCTCCCGCTGTGGGCCAGATAGCGGGGCTGTTCCTGCACCTACTCCTTCCCTCAGTTATTGCCAGGCTGCTCCTGGGCACATTAACTCCTCAACACATCTGGCCCTTGGGCACAGAGGAGCAGACACCGGTAGTCTAGAAGAAACACGTGAAAAGTTGAGGTCAGAGGCCTGTGGGAGGGGGACTGTGGCATCTGGTCTACCTAGTTAAAACATTGTTCAGAGTTAGGAGAATGTGGAGATATTTTTTCCTCAGAAAAACAAACAGTGGGTTTAACACTGACATTACTTTCTGAAAGAACTACTAGAGAAGGTACTTCAGGAAGAAGGAAGTTAAACCCAAAAAGAAAATGCTACAAGAAAAGGTAAACAAACAAATTGGTAAATATGGGAGGAAATATCAGCAGGCAGTGCTATATAAAGCAAAAACAATAATAATCATAAATCGGAGAGTTAAAAAAATAAGATGGGACCAAAATACCAGACAGCAACAGCACTAAGATGGGACTGAAGGTGTAATAAGGCCGTCACATTGCTCAGAAGAAAGAAAGAGGTAATCATGACTTTAGACTTGCTAAGGTTAGTCTGCATAGTGAAATTTTAGGCAGGGCTACTAAAACAGTAGAATTGAATGTATGTTTTCCAAAGCCCTGGGGAACAAAAACAGGAAATAAAGAAAACTAGACTCTTCTAGAAGAAAAACAGAAAAAGTGGGACAAGCAATATAAAATAAGACAGTACCAAAAAATCTAAATAGATCAATAATCAACAGTAAAAAGACATATTGCAAAATTGGATTTTGATAAAAAAGACACACAATCCAGCAATGTTCAAGAGCCAGGCCTAAAATATAAAGACACAAAGACTGCAAGGCAAAGAAAGGAAACCTCAAGGGATGACCAAGGGAAAGCTTATCGTATCACTGTCGGACAAAACGGACGTATGGTAAAAGTCATCATTAGCAATAAAGAGGACAAAAAGTAATATGATCAATGTACTAGGAAGATATAATTATAGATTGAGGTGCACTTAAAAATATAAGCTTAAAATTTATAAAGAAAAAATGATTGAATTATAAGGCAAAGCAGAAAAGTTTTCAGTTTTATAAAAGTCAATAATATGCATTTATGGAAACAATTAAACAAAAACACCTTAGTAACCTACATAAAAAAGGGATCGTCCTTAGCCTGTGAAACAGAGCACACTTCACACTTATAGTAAAATGCAAGCCACTTTCCCTTTAAAAAGCAGAACAAGACAAGGATGCGATATAGTCACTGCCGGTCAACATTGGATCAGAAGCCCAGGCCAACACAATAAGAAAAGAGGAAATATAAGATACATGACTTAGAAAGGGAAAAGCAAATAGTTATTATTTGAAGACATGAATGTTTACATAGAAAAATTCAAGAAAATCTACATAAGAGAACCTAGTGAAAAGTTTAGCAGTTTGCTACAACAAGGTTCATTCAAAAATCTATTATGTTCATATATAATCATAAAATGTAATCTTTAAAGAGATACTATTAGTAAAACAACAATTACTGGAGGCATTTAAGAATAAATAAAGTCTATACAATAATATTATGCAGAAAATTATAAATTTTGTTGCAAGATACAAAAGAAAACCCACTGATGAGACACACTATGTTCATACCTACTAAGTCACAGTATTATAAAAATGCCAAATATTCTCAAATCAATTCATAAATTAAATGCAATTCCAATCAAAATCTAATAGTGTTTTCGTGAACTTAGGCAAGCTGTTCCTAAAATCTGTATGGAAAGCAAAAGATCAAGAATAGTTAAGACAATTTCAGATTTAGAATTGTCTATAGGAAATGGACAAACAACTCAGTGGCAACAGATAGGGATATAGAAAGGTATTTCACAGAAAAGAAAGGAACCAAATTGGCCAGCAAACACATGAAAAACCACCCAACCCCACAGATCATCAAGGAAATCTAAAGTAAAACCGTAATTAGTTATTCACTCTTCCAAATGGCAGGGATACGAGACTCCTGTAACTCCTATGCGCTGCTGTTAGGAGGATGAATGGTTATCACTTTGGAGAAAATGTAGAAACATCTACAGGTGTCCCAAATGTCTCCATACAAAGCAGAAATTTTGTAATGAACATTTTACAAATAAAGTTACATTTAGCTACAATTTCCCATTTTCCCTACGTATGGCAACTTTTGGGACACCCTGTATTAAATTTACAGATGCTCATCTGCATACCCTCCAACCGCATCCTGGGCAAATCCCCCAGAGAAACCTTCATGCACGAGCACAAACCAACGTGCACAGAACGTTTACCGCAGTGGTATCTGTGGTCATGAAGATGTGTAAGCAACCGACCTAAATATACTTCAGCGGAAGAATAAATAAATCATTGTACATTCATCCTATGAAATACCAGACAGCAGTAAAAAATAATTTAGGCTAAGTGTACCAACATGAAAAAAATCCCCGAAATAATAGTAAGCAAAAAATAAAAGCAAGTGTCAGAGGATGTGTACAGCATGATACCATTTATGTTAAGTTAAAGACCATGTAAAATAAAATGATGTATTATTGCTTATAAATACATTAATTGCAGTAAAAGTAAATATGCATGGTGTGATAACCACTAAATTCCGGACACTGGTTACCTCTTGGAAGGAAGAAAGAAGACAGGCTCCAGAGTGTGGTACCTAAGGGACTGTATCTCTCTGTATGTACGTTATTTATTTAATCATTTCAAAAGTACGAAGCAGATAGGGCAAAATGTTAAGATGGGACCATGCTGGCTGGAACAAGGTATTTTTGTATCATCCTCTCTAGTTTTCTATGTGGCTGAAATTTTAATTTCAAAGATAAAGCCTTGAAGCCAAGTGACCTGGGAGTGCTGGTTTTGTCCTTACAAGTGGCTGGGCAACCAACATCCTGTGCATAAAGCTTCACACGCATAGCCGATTTCCTTACAGCAAATTCCTAGAAGTAAAAGAAAGGACTGGGTCAAAGGGCACAACAATTGTTAAGACTTTTATATGTTCTTCCAAGAATTATACCAATTTGCCCTTCCATGGCATTTCATTATTTTTTATTCCATATTCGGTAATGTAACTGGCAGAAAGTGTTGTGAGACTATTGTTTTAACATTCATCCCTTTGATTATCAGGGCAACGCTTTCTAATATTGTCCATCTGCATTTCTTCTTTTGAGAATTTCTTGTTCATATCTTTAGCTCATTTCCAAATGAGATGTTTATCTCTTCCTATTGATTTGTAAAAGCTCTTTAAAGATGAAGAAGATTATTCTTTTCTCTCTCTTTTCTTTTTTTTTTTGAGACAGAGTCTCGCTCTATTGCCCAGGCTAGAGTGCCGTGGTGTCAGCCTAGCTCACAGCAACCTCAAACTCCTGGGCTCAAGCGATCCTCCTGCCTCAGCCTCCCGAGTAGCTGGGACTACAGGCATGCGCCACCATGCCCGGCTAATTTTTTCTATATATACTTTTTTAGTTGTCCAGCTAATTTCTTTCTATTTTTAGTAGAGACAGTGTCTCACTCCTGCTCAGGCTGGTCTCGAACTCCTGAGCTCAAACGATCTACCCGCCTCGGCCTCCCAGAGTGCTAGGATTACAGGTATGAGCCACCGCGCCCGGCCCTCTTTTTTCTCTTATTAACATGTGAATGTTTTTCTGAGTTTTTCACTAGCCTTTAATATTTGTTTATGAGGGGTTTTTTGTTCTTTGTTTTTTGTTGTGTAGGAGTTTGGAGAATTGTTTAATGTTCTTTTTTTAGGGAACTAGGTGACAGGTGCAAGGTAAAAGCACAAAACACAAGGTGTACAAAAATACACACAGCGAAATTCAACTGTCCCTTCTCCCAGTTGGATAATCCACCGTCCCAGTTTGCCCTGAACTGAGGGAGTTTGTGACTACAACTGAGACAGTTCTCGGCACAGTGGGACAGTAGTCACCCTGCTAGCTAGTTCCCTTCTCAAAGGCAGCACTGTCACCACCTTCTTGGATAGCCTTCCGAAGATCTTACAGAAGTTTTAAACATTTATCGTCAAATCTTTTGTGGGGAATATGAATCTCAGTCCACAAACTCGCATTTGCAAGACATGTCTATCACTTCATTTTCTTTAAGTCAATTAAATCCAACCTTCTTCATAGTCAGATTGATACAAGAATCCAGGAATTACTGGGTGCTCAGTGCACAAGGTCAAGGACCTCAGATCTTCACTCTACCCACTTGCTGCTTCCTCCTTCCCGAGCCCATGTGACTCCTTTTGAGACCAGCAGTCTGGCAACTTCCCTCCTGGCATGGCCTCTGGGTCCCGCAGCCTCTGGCTCCCTAGGCCACAGCTTCCGCTCTGACAGGAGCACCAAGGAAGTGGAGGCCAAGCAGGAGCCACCAGAAGTGCAGAGACACTGAGGGAGGAAGCCTCGGGGAGAGGCGGGAAGCCCCTCCAGCCTGCCTCCTGCCCTTGCTGTGGGGCTCTCCTTCCTCCGGGCCTGCCGATCAGTCAAGGTACTTAACTTCCTCCTGCGCCCCATGTGCACATCCCCCGCCCCCCACCACACACCCCAGAATGTCTGCTCGTGGCCCAGACACCACCAGTGCTCAGCTCGCTATGTTCCACCATCCAGAATGTCCTGCCTCTGCCCCCCTCTCCTCTCTCCTATTTAGCCCCCATCCCCTTCTCCTGTGGAGAAAGGGCTTGTCATTTGGTGAACACGACAAGGACCAGGCACTCTGCTAGCTGCTTCGTACACATCCTTTCACTTAACCCTCCTGCATGCGTTTCCCAGGGCTACCTAACAAACACAAACAGAGTAGCCTACAACGACACAAATTTATTGTCTCACAGTTTTGAAGAAAAGCAGTCTGAAATCAAGGTGTCGGTAGGGCCATGCTCCCGCCAATGGCTCTAAGGGAGAGAATTGCCTTCCCTCTCCCAGCTTCGGTGGCCCCAGACATTCCTTGGCTTGTGGCTGCATCACTCCAATCTCGGCCTCTGTCTTCAGTTGGGTTTCTCCTCTTCTCCCTGTGCGTCTCTCCTCTGTGCCTCCTCTCTGTGTGTCTCTTAGAAGGACATTGTTATTGAAGCACAGTAATCTAGAATGAGCTAGTAATCTAGGATGCCAGGTTCTGGGGGGTTAGGACTCAGACATATGTTCTGGGCATCACCATTTGATGTACTTATACCTTCTAACAACCGCTGGAGGTAAATAGAGCATCTCTCTCACTTTACAGGTGAGGACGTCGAGGCTCAGACCGGCTGAGTTCCTTGTATGGGGTCACACTGCTAACAGAAAGGCAGCCGGAGTCTGAATCCACTTCTGTCTGATTGCAAAGTCCGTGTTTTTGCAACTGCACCAGCCTTTCCTCCTTTCCTCTTCCCTTCATCCCCCACTTTCCCGCCTTTCAACCACCTCTGGATGCCTCTAGCAAAGCTCCCATCTTTTCTTGCATTTTCCTGTTTAAGTCTTCTCTCCTCTCACCTCAGCTCTCCTAGAACAAGGGCCACGCCTTACTCATCTCTGTGTCTTCCAAAGTGGAAGCACAGGGCAGGGGCATGGCACATGATAAGTGCTCCATCAATGCTGTTGAACTCCCTGCTAATATAACAACAGCGTGGATTAATGAGCATATAATACTAAAATGTAGCAGCAGGGCTGACACTACAGAGAAAGAATTGCTCAACACCCGAGGAAGCTGTCAGCTGCTCCCCAGCTCGTCAGCACAGACGTAAAGAGAGCACTTGTCACTGTGGTCAGGGAAATTGCACAGGGCAAGTCACAGGATGGCCCTGCCAGGGGGCAGGACCGTCAGACGGAGGTCACATTCCCAAGTGGCATTCTGTGGCCGTAACTGGTATGACACTCTGGCACTAAGTGACACTTGAATTTCTATTTTAGCAGAGCACAGCACACTTGGCTGGAATATTAAGACTATCTTCCCCACATACAGGGGAACAGAGATGAATGCAGCTGGGATCCTGCCCTCCAAGGACTCCTGATCTACCGGGAAGAGAGCTGCATACACTGGCCTGGCCGTGCAGTGGGCAGCCGCTGAGGGGAGGCACAGAGGCGACAGGCACGGGTTACAGGGTGACGGGCTCTCCAGCCCCTCACGCCACTCAGCAGGCCCGGAATCGTGCTGTCATCACAAGTACCGTTTTCTTAGGGAAGTGGGAGGTCAGAGGCCAATCCATCAAGTTGTAGATTTGACAGTTTAAGACTGGTGATTTTATGTTATACAATCGATCGATTAGTAAATATGAAAATCACCCAGAGAGACTTCTCTGAGAATATTTCCATGGAAGCTGC
The DNA here is from genome assembly GCF_020740605.2 of Lemur catta. NCBI lineage: Eukaryota > Metazoa > Chordata > Mammalia > Primates > Lemuridae > Lemur > Lemur catta. The sequence goes on along the minus strand of NC_059133.1, from coordinate 93,663,400 downwards.
TGGTTTCCCTGGGATTACATAAAGTTTTTTATATATAAAAGTTTGCTATTTGAAATGAAAGCCAGAGCCATCAGCCAACAGCCCAGAGCTATGTGAGTCTGTCTGAGCTACATTTGTGTATAGTCTGGAGGCCCAAACACTGCCTGATGCTCCAAGTGCCCGGAGCACATCAACTCTCCTGTGACCCGTGGTGACCTCTTCCCTCCTCTGACCTCATACCACTCATTCAGCGAGGACTCACAAGATATCTTTTGTATTTTTTTATAAACATGGCATGAGCTGATGTCTTATCTCTCTAATCAGACCACCGGTTCTGTGAGAACAGGAATGGAATTTCGAAAGCACACTGCTTCCCCAGACTACGCCCACACCAGACTCAGACGCAGGACCCACAGCAAAAGGGAACCTCCAAATCAGCACACCTGGCTCCAGGCTGGAACCCCGGCAGACCCTCACTCAGCCACTGGTCACCCTGCCCTGCACTCCAGCTTCCCAGTGCAGGGGTGGTGTGGGACGGAGTGCTCACACTCTGGTGAGCGTCCTGGGGCAGAGGGGAGCCCTGGGCCCTTATACCACAGAGGTGGAGCTCTACGCCTAGCAATCTACTAATAAAAACATAGGAGGTGCATCAAGACCTGGCCAAACAGTGCTAGAAGGTCAAAGGAGAGTGAACTCAATTCATCCAGGATGATGGACAGAGAGGGCTTCAGGAAGGGGAACATTTGATTTGGCCTGGGTAGGGTGGCTAGAATATTTTTTAATAATTTTAGTTACTTTTTATTATTCTAAAAGTAATGAGATTATTTCAAGAAAACAGAAAGTATGCACAAATAAAAATAAGAAAATAAAAATCACCCAAAATCCCACTACACGGAAACAACCACCAACAGTTGAGCATATTACTTTTCCTTTTAAAAAAATGTATATGTATTATAAATTTTAAATAAAATCTTCCTTTCCAGAGGGTTTTGTAATCTTTTTTGTTTTCGAATATATCATAAATATCTTTCAATTCATTTATACTTTTTTATTTTGTTGCTTTTGTTCACTGTATAATAGTTCATTTATGGATATTCCACAATTTACGTAAGCAGTTCCATATTATGGGATATTTATTCAGGTTGGTTCTACTATTTCTTTTTATTAACAATGCCACAATGAACATCTTTGAAGCTGTACCAATGCACCACCCACAGGATTATTTCTATAGCATGGAATTCTGACATGTGGAGTTTCCGGGTCAGCTGTCATCCACATTTTAAGGCCTTTGATGATAAGGCCAAATAGACCTCCCAAAAAATTATAGTGGTTTACACTTTTACTACGCATTTGCTGAGTAGGATTTTGACAGGTGGAAATGATGGCAAAGAGCACATCGGCGGCAAGGAAAGGTGTTAAAGCTTAGAAGCAGGAATGTTAAATCAACAAGTAAATAAACGAGCCAGTCCCTACAGCCCAGACAGGAGACTCATGGGAGAGAAGACAAGAGAGAGCAGAAAGACGCGAGTCCTCAAGGACCCGACCAAGGCAGGGCTTGTGCGCATCCGTGGATGCCGGGTGAGACACTGGCAGCAGCACCAGGGGCTGTAGAGAGGTCAGACAGGGAAAGAGAAAGCCACCAGTCAGTGGCTGATGGACCCCTCCGGGATAGGGACATCGAGTCCTAGAGGGGGCCAGGGCCTTGACAAGAGAAGACAGACAGAGCTGGCCACATAACGAACGGCCCTGTGGTATGGAATAATGGCCAACGATGTCTACATTCCATCCCCAAACCTGTGACTGCTACCTTACGAGGCAAAAAGGACTTTGTAGATGTGACCGGATTAAAGGTGTTGAGATGGGAGATGATCCTGGATTACCCCGGTGGCCCCACCGAAATCACAAGGGTCTTTATGACGGGAGCAGGAAGGCCAGAGTCAGGAAGAGAGATGTGACAACACAAGCAGAGGTCACGGTGTGGGGCCACGAACCAAGGGATGCCGGCAGCCTCTGCAGGCCAGAAAGGGCAAGGAGCGGATTCTCCCCTAGAACCTGCGGAAGGAACACGGCTTTGCCGACACCTTGATTCTGAGCCATTTTGAACGTCTGATGCTGAGAACCGTAAGACAAGTTTGTGTTGTTTTAGAGCATGAAGTTTGCAGTAATTTGTTACTGCAGCAATAGGAGACAAATACAGGCAGAGACCACAAGCCATGCAGCCTTGCTCTCGTGGAGGGTGCCTCAGGCGGCTTTGCTAAGCAGTTGTTGAGAAGACCGTAGGTGCTTTGAGGCTCAAGGAAGAGGGGTCCCTGGGGGCCTTGGATGAGGCCGCTAGGACTCTAGATCGGCTGATGCAAACAGGAAAGGATGTGTGACTGTCTGGTGCCCTTGGGGCAATGCGGCACAGAGACAGGGGAATGAACGAGTTGACCTCTGCCTGTTTGAGGAGTGAGTTCTCCAAGGAGTGACTACTACGAAAGCAAGAGAATCTTGGGGGAGAAAAGATTTTCAAGAAGTACCCATCTTTGCCTTTTCCTTATGTATTCGTAGCATCTCTTCTCCTGTGTACATTTCTCAGGGAAGAGAATTCTCTTAGCAGTTCACCCCAAGTAAATAAACACACCAGTATTCCTCAGGCCAGACATAGCCCCTTAGCTGAGGGGAAGCTGTCCTACTCCACTTCCCCTCTCCTAGAGACACAGACATCTTGGTCAAAAATAGCCTGCTTGCTTCCTTCTTTGACAACCGTCAACATGGTGACGGCATCCCGCAGCACAGTGTCGAAAGAATGACACAACTTCAGACTAATCTTCTCATGTCCTGGGTAACTATGACACCACATTATTGCTGCCATAGTCAGAGAGGGCTCGGACCGAACGTCCGGTGGGGATTCTGGTCCTAGCAGCGCAGTGGGATTCCTGGCCCACAACCACCCTCTCAGGACCTGGGGTTCTAATCTTACAGACAAAAAGCCTAACAATCCACATTTGTATGCACCTTACAAAATAGCTTCAAAATCTATAAATCCACACTGGACTTCAAAGTCTTTCTCAATTATCCATAGGTCAAGCAGATAAAAATCAGTAAATGTAGATACTTTAAAAACAATTGTTAAACCCTGTCATTGTACTTTTGGGCATTTATCACAGAGAAACGGAAACTTAGGTTCACACTAAATTCCGTACAGCTTTATTTATAATAGCAAGAACTAGAAGCAACGCAAATGTCCTTTATTGTGCGAACAGTTAAACAGCTGTTACATCCATGCCATGAAATGCCACTCAGCAATAAAAAAAAAACAAACTACTGAGACACACAACGTGGATGAATCTCCAGGGAATGACGCTGAGTGAAAAAAAGCCAATCCCCAAAGGCCACGTACTGTATGAGCCCCGGTATATATAACATTCTTGAAATGACAAAACTATAGAAATGAGGAACATAGTAGTAGTTGCCAGGGGGAGGACGGGGAGGGGCTGTGAGGAGGATGTGGTCGTGGTTATCAGTGGGCAACAGGAGGGTCTTGTGTCGGGATGGCCATATCTTGACTGTGGTTGTGGATACACAAACCTACACCTGCAATAAAGTACACACACAAACACACACACACACAAATGTGCACAAGTAAAACTGGTGACATCTACATTTCCTGGTTATGATATTCTACTACAGTTTTGCAATATGTTACCATCGGGAGGAACTGTGTAAAGGATCTAACGGATCTCTCTATGTTGTTTTTTACAATTACATGTGAGTCTATAGTTTTCTCCAAGTAAAAATTTTACTCTAAAATTGTTTTTTAAAAAACAATAAATGATGGCTGGGCACGGTGGCTCATGCCTGTAATCCTAGCACTCTGGGAGGCCGAGGCTGGAGGATTGCTCGAGGTCAGGAGTTCGAGATCAGCCTGACTAAGAGCGAGACCCCGTCTCTACTAAAATAGAAAGAAATGATCTGGACAGCTAAAAATATATCCAGGAAAAAAAAAAAATTAGGGCCGGGTGTGGTGGCTCACGCCTGTAATCCTAGCACTCTGGGAGGCCGAGGCAGGTGGATCGCTTGAGGTCAGGAGTTCGAGACCACCCTGAGCAAGAGTGAGACCCCGTCTCTACTAAAAATAGAAAGAAATTATATGGCCAACTAAAAATATATATAGAAAAAATTAGCCAGGCATGGTGGCGCATGCCTGTAGTCCCAGCTACTCGGGAGACTGAGGCAGTAGGACCGCTATCGCTTAAGCTCAGGAGTTTGAGGTTGCTGTGAGCTAGGCTGATGCCACAGCACTCACTCTAGCCTGGGCAACACAGCGAGACTCTGTCTCAAAAAAAAAAAATTTAATTTAATTTAAAAAAAATAAAAATTAGCCAGACATGGTGGCACATGCCTATAGTCCCAGCTACTCGGGAGGCTAAGGCAGGAGGACCGCTTAAGCCCAGGAGTTTGAGGTTGCTGTGAGCTAGGCTGACACCACAGCACTCTAGCCCAGGCAACAGAGTGAGACTCTGTCTAAAAAAAAAATAAAAAAATAAATGAGTTTGATCTAATGTGTGTATTTAGAACTCTTTACTCAACAATTAGAGAATCCACATTATCTTTAGGTGTACATAAGGTAACCAACTCATCCCAGTCTGCCCAGAACTTTCCTGACTTTAGTACTAAAAGTCCTTCATTAAAACCCTCTGTCCCTAACAAACTGGGATGCTTATTTGCCCCTAACATTTGCAAAAATTGATTATGCACATTTCCCAACATAAAACAATTCTCAACACATTTCAAAGAATAGGTAACATACACACTATAATCTCTGATCATAATACAATTAAATTGAAAAGCCAATTTAAAAGATTAAAAAATCCCCACACATTTGGAAATTTTAAACCACATGTCTAAATAACTCATGGGTTATTTATTAAAAATAAGTCATAAGAGATATTTTTAGATACTTCAAACCAAACAATATGAAGATGCTCCATATTAAACAATATTCCAAGTGTGTGAAGATGCAGTAAAATGTGTTCTCTCACTGGCTTGGTTCTGAAAGCTGAAGAAAGTATAAAAACAGCACCTTTTTGTAAAGCAGTTTGGCAGTATGTAACGGCCTACACTCCTTTAAAGCATGCACACTTTCGATCCAGTAAATTCCACCTCTAGGAATCTATCTTAAGGAAATTGTCCTTCAAGTAGGACAAAGACCTACACACAAGACAGTGACTGCAGCATTGTTTCTAACTGTCAAAACAAAAGCGTAAGCATCTTAAATGTCCCAGTTTAAGAGATTAGTTAAATAACTTTTGGCACACATGGGACGGATTAGCACACAGCCACGAAAAACAACATTGCAGAACAGTTCTTAGCGACATGAGGAAATTGCTGTTATACGATCTTAAGTGAAAAGAGATGTGAATGTGCCTACACAGTACGATCTCGACTGTGTAAAATACATATATAAGAAAACCCTGGAAAGACAGATGCTAACATATTTGCACTGTCATCTCTACATGGCAGGAGGCTGTCGTGTTCTCATTTAAATGTCTTGTATTTTCCAATTCTTTTCACAATGTGCTTGTAAGAGTACTTAATGTTGTTAAATGTTTACTTTTTTAATATACAGACAAACAGTAGCGGGGAGAATTAAAACTGAAAGTTTTCCAGAACTCAGCTATACAAGGTAAAGTCACAGGTGAGAGAAGGAGGAAGAGGCTACCTGTGAATTCTAAGGAAAAAGGATGGGCTCTTTCTAGACCCAGCTGGATTCTAGCTTCCCTGGGGAAAAAAATCTTAAACAACAAAAGAAAGAAAGGGAAAAAAGCTTGATTTACTTTTTAATACCTCTTTAAGATAAACCAAATTTAGTGGTGCTTCTAATTGCAATAACCAAAACCTGGGAACTACCCAAACGTCCTTCAACAGTAGAATGGATAAATAAATTGTAGTATGTTCACCATTAGCCTATTGCATAGCACTGAGAGTGAGGTGTTGCTCTCCACATGCAACAGTATGAATGAATCTCACATGTAACGTCAAGTGGAAAAAGCCAGACTCGAGAAAGTTCTTTACCGTGTCACTGCATTTACAGAGAACACTGGACCTGGCAGAACTGACCTGTGCTGTTCGAAGTCAGGAGAGCGGTTCCCCGTGGGGGGTGGCGCCGGGAAGGGGGCGTGAGGGGAGTTCTGGATGCTGCAACACACTGTCTCTTAGCCTGCATGCTGGCGACGAGAGGGGTGTTCAGCTTGTGGAAATGTTCTGAACCGCACGCTCATGGGCTGTGTACTTTCCCTATGAATATTATATTATACATCCATATAAAGTTTTCAAAAAGAAAAAAATTAATAGTGTTTGAAAGCACACTTGGAATTTATTTTCCCTTAATGGGATAAAGGTTCCTGAAAAGCTGATGGGTTTCCTAGAATTTTTATTAATAATTCAAGTCTCCCAAGCTACGTTCCAGACAGAGCAGCATCTACCAACACATCACTTGCGCCTTGCTCCGACGCCCGCTGTGCTCTCTGGCTGCTGGTCTCCGGGCCCGGAGCCATTTGCCTCTCCCGACGGGCAGGGAGGCATCCCCACCTGCCACTAAGAATTAGTGGCTGTAATTGGAGGTACACCATATATACAGGCATCAACATGGCATCACACAGTGCGGCACAGCTTGTCTTAAAGGGAGGAAAAGAAAAGGTGCAAACATTGAACTAATTCAGAGAGGAGACTTGTCTCACTGGATTTCCTCATTCTGAGGACCCTAACCCCTGAATTCAGAATCCCTGCCACCTAACTCCTGGACCTACTCTGTAATTGCTAATATTTATTTGCTGTCAGGGCTAGGCTCTGGGGAGAAAAATGTGAGTGAGAACGCATCACTATCTGCCCACATGGAGCCTACCATCTGCTGATGAGGACTGACATAAATCCAAACAATTGTGACTGCAGACAGTGGTGAGAATAAGACACATGGTGCTAGGGGAGCGTGCGTGTCGCAGAAGATCCCAACCTAAACTAAGAGGTGGGGGTCTGTGGTCAGAGAAGGCCTCCCTAAGAGGTGCAGCTGAACTGAGTTCCACGTGATGAGGAGGAGTAAAACCAAGTAAAGGATGGAGGAGCCCTTCAGGCCATGGGAATAGCACGTGCAAAGGCCCAGTGGCAGAAGGGAGCCACCCACCAAGAAACTGATAGATAGTCTATGTGGCTGGAACACGGAAGAAACACAGGCGGAAGCACAGGGACCATAGGACTGGAGAGGCAGGGAGGTGTCGGATGAAACGTGACTCCTTTCTGCGGTGCTTGTCAGTTTTCAGGGCACTCTCCCAGACATGACCCCATCAGAGCCTTACACCACCACCATGAGATAGCAAGAGCAGGTGGTACTGTTGCCTAATTTGCAGATGAAGAAGGAAATGCTCAGTAAAGTGACTCACCAAAAGCCACACACCCGGGGAGTCCTCTGACTCCTGGCCCAGTGCTCTCTGCTACCACTGCCCCCCAATCCAGTCCAAGCTGAGTCTTCCTAAGGCTCAGCCCAAAGTGGAGGCCTCAGGTCTCACAGCGGGAGGGACTTTGGGGAAGGACACCTCCTCTAGGGCTCTCCCAATCTGTGTCTTCGCAGTACTCTGGCCGAGCATGTCCTGGTTTACTCTGAAACACAGCAGAATCCTTTTAGCTCAGACTTCGTTGGTGGGGAAAGGCTTTGGGGTGATGTGAGTTGGACCAAGCAATCCCTACTTTTGATTCAGTCAGTCCACAGTCGCATGCATCTGTTTTGAAACACAGAAAGTGCCTCTGTAGACCGGGCTACATCCCCCATGGGAGACTTTTGCCCAAATACTCAAGAACCATGAGAACTTTTCCTTATCTCTGTGCCTTCCTGAAACACAAAGATTGTTATCTATTTTAAATGGCCTCTCCCATACTACAAATTGTTCATTAATTTAGGAAAAAAATACACTTATTTTATTCTCCTTCCTCCAATACTCCAGGACAAATTCCTCTGTTGTCCTAAATGTTTGGTCTCTCTCTGCAGAACTGAATTATCTGCTGTAACTTGCACAGAAAACAGAATGCGTCCTCAGCTATGGGCCTCGGGCAAGCTGCCAGCCTCAGGTCATTCACCAAGGACGGAGACTCTTGCTTGAAGAAGAAAGCTGCAGACATTTCAGATACTGCCCTTGTACCAAGCAAACACTGGGATGTAACTACACGCTTGATTTGAATTACTAGCTGTATATACTTCATGACAGAATCTCAGACATGAAGGAAGCCTCTGCATCAGAGTCCTGAAGGTCAGAACCTCTCCCTGGAGGAAGTGACTAAAATGCTCTGGCCGTCTTTTCCTCAAAGTAGCCGGATGTGTGTGCTTGTGTGGTGTGTGCGTGTGTGTTTAATTTTTGTCTATCTTTTTAAATTTGAGCCAATATTAAAAACTCAGGATCTTATACATTAAAGAGTAGATTTTTTGGCTTTGCTTGGAAGCCCACCAGATCCTACATCACCGGGCCCCATTCCCAAGAGTACACAATCAGGTGGAGATGAGGCTCTGCCCCTCCGGATGGGCACGTTCCTTCCAACTTGCTAGTCCTTTACACACCCCAGCGTGTCTCCAACAATGAGGTCCAAACCAGCTACCGTTTATGATCCCATTTACTTTGTCATTTTTTTAGAGTATAGAAGCATTTCTTTGTAGCCACTTCTCTATCACAAGTGGAAAAATAAGACACAGCAAGAGAGCTGTGAGTTTCAAGAAAAATGCAAGATCATATTTCTTTGCAGAAACTGAAAAATAATCCTCTGCATTTGATTAGCTTCCCTCAGTGGTTCAAGTTCAGGGTCCCTCCCAGGTTAGCTGAGGCCCCAGTTGTCTGAAGGTCTAGCATGACTGGGGCTGGAGGGCCCACCTCCAGTTGGTGCTGTTTGTTGGCAGGAGGCCTCAGTTCCTTGCTGCATGGACCTCCCCATAGTGCTGCTTGAATGTCCGCATGACGTGCCAACTGGCTTCCCCCAGAGCAAGCGATGCAAGAGGGAGCAAAATGAGAGACACAGTGCCTTTTACGACCTGGCTTCAGGGATCCAACCGTTATTCCTGCAATATCCTACTGGCTACACAGGTCGGCCCTGTTCAGTGTCAGACTACACAAGGGTGTGAATTCTGGGAGACAAGACTCACTGGAGAGCTGTCTTGGAGGCTGGATACCACATAACTCCACAGTGTTTGCAAGAGATCTACCTAAAATACAAGGACATGGAAATGTTTGAAGCAAAGCTGGGGTAGCTGTTACTAATATCAGACAAAGTAGGCTCTAGGAAAAAAACATTGTTATGGCTAGAGAATGAGATTAAATATTGATAAGTTTAATTGACTAAGAAGATATAATTATTATAAATCTAATAAATTGAACTTAATAAAAATAGGTTCAAAATATATAAACCATATAAATTAATAGATCTCAGGGAAAAATTGACACCATTATAGTGGGAGATGTCAACACACCTCTCTCTATTATTGTTAGATCAAGGAGACAAAAAAAAATAGAAAGACAAAAAATTTGAACAATACAATTAACCAGCTTGATTTACTGGGTGTACATAGAATTCTCTACCCAATGGTTAATGATGACACATTTGGAACATATAATATAAAAATTTACCAAGTACTAAGCCACAGCGCAAGTCTCAACAGATTTCAAAGAATCAGTATCAATGTGTTTCCCCACTTAATACAATTAATTAGAAGTAAATAACAAAATGTAATTATTTTTTAATTTGTATATGCTTTGAAAAATTTACACTACCAATCCATGGGTCAAAAAAAGTCACTATGAAAAATGTAAAATTCAGTCTATTCTGCTATAATGCATGTAGAATTCAGAATATTATCAGTTTAATATGAAGGTCCCATTGGTTCATATGCTTAGGAGCAAGCTTTCTTATAACTGAGGAAGTCTTTAAATATCTTTTGACTTCCTTTCTTTCATGCAAATAGGGGCTGATTTAGTGACCTCATGAACTGCCCCCCTTTTCATTATGTTAAGGTATCTAGAGAAGCTTCAAATATAGATCAGGAAACAATGGATTCAAAAGGAACAATCTCTACTGAAAAGAAAAATTTAAAACATTTAAAAAATAAATTTTTTTAAAGGAAGCAATGAAGGTATTTCTCCAAACTTACCTCAATGTATAAAAAAGATTAAGAAATCTATATACTAGATCATATTTTTAGTTCTAATGAAACTAGACACTATTAGAAACAAATGCTCTCAAGGACCTACTTCTCAAAGCCAGAATCAGAAACCTCAGGTTCAAAAGCTACAGAGAACTGACCGACCGTGGTGCTGACTATGATACCAGCCAAAACTCAGTCCCATGTCACAGCCACCTGTGAGGGAGGCTGGGAAATACAATCCTCAGCTTTGTATCCAGCTAAAACCTGGGTTCTGTTGTTAAAGTTAGAAGGCCAGAATAACTACTGGAGAACCACCAGCAGAATCTGCCACAAAGAACATGATCTCTGATTCACACTATGAATCCAGTATAACTTTGACTCCAAAACCAGACATGAACAGTGTGAAACAAACAAAAAAATCCCTGGCAAGACATACTCTTAAACACAGGTGCAAAAATCCTAAACAACATATTAGCAACTGAATCCAACAATATTTAAAAAAGAGAGTGCATTATGACCAAGTTTTATTTATTCCAGAAATGTAAGGGTGGTTTGACATTTAAAAATTTGTCATTATTGGCTGGGCACAGTGGCTCATGCCTGTAATCCTAGCATTCTTGGAGGCCAAGGCAGGAGGATCACTTGAGGTCAGGAGTTCAAAAGCAGCCTGAGCAAGAGCGAGACCCCATCTCTACTAAAAATAGAAAAAATTAGCCAGGTGTGGTGGTGCATGCCTGTAGTCTCAGCTACTGGGGAGGCTGAGGCAGGAGAATCACTTGAGCCCAGGAGTTTGAGGTTGCTGTGAGCTAGGTTGACCCCATGGCACTCTAGCCTGGGCAACAGAGCAAGACTCTATCTCACCAAAAAAAAAAAATTGTCATTATTACATGCCACATTAACAAATTAAAGGATAAAAATATGTGTCTCAATAGATGCAGAAAGAGCATTAGACAAACTTACTCATTCACCATAAAAACTCTTAGCAAACTGGAAATAAAAGAAAATATTTTAATCTAATTAAGATTAACTAACAAAAACCTACGGGACACGTCATTCTAATGAGGAAATGTAAGAAATGGAAGATCAGTCCCCTCAAAAATAAAAAACAAGACAAGGATGCCTACTCTTACCACTTCTGTTCAAATTACTTTGGAATTATTCTAAGTGAAGTAGCTTAGGAACAGAAAAATGAATGCCTCATGTTCTCACTTACGAGTGGGAGCTAAACCGTGGCTACACAAGCACACAGAGTGGTATAATGGATATTGGAGACTCATAAGGGGGAAGGGGGGGAAGAGACAAAAATTACCTATGAGATACAAGGTACCCTACTCAGGTGATGGTACACCAAAAGCCTTCACCATTATACAATATATACATGTAACAGAATTCAACTTGTACCCCCCAAATCTATTAAAATTAAAATTAAAATTAACAAACTACATTGGAAATCCTGGCCAATGCAACAAGACAAGAAAAATAAAAGTCATAAAGATCAGAAATAAATAAACAAACCTCTCATTAATCACATACAATATGACTGCCCCAAAAGAATCTACAGGCAAAATATTAGAAAGCTATAGAAATTTTGGCAAGGTCAAATATAAGAACAACATTTGAAAATCTGCTACATTTGTATACATCAGCAACAGTTAGAAAATATAAATGTAAAAAAAGAAACTCATTTAACATGACTCAAAACTACAAGGTACATAATAATAGCTCTAACAAAATATGCTCAGACATGTAAGGAAAAAATAATAAATTATTATTAGAAAGAATTAACTAAAACCTAAATAATTTGAGAGTTAGATCATGGATATTTATACTCAATATCATAACAATGTCAGTATTCCCTAAATTGAGATATATTAATAGACTCAATACAATGTCAATCAAAATCCCAACAAGCTTTTGAGGACTTTAGCAAGCTTATCCTGCTATGTAAAAGCAATGGGCCAAAATTAGCCAATATATACTCCTCAAGAAAAAGAATGAGCTGGGAGGATTTACCCTACGAGATATCAAGACTTATTATAAATCTATAGCATTTTAGACTGAATGGTATTGGTGCAAGTATACACAAATTGATCAGTAGACTTGGATAAAAAGCCAAAAATCAGAACCACAGATAACAGAAATTATATATATGACAGTGGTGATATTGTAGATCAATTGGTAAAAGTTGGACTGTTCAATAAATGATGCTGGAATAATCAGTTATGCATATGGGGAAGAAAATGAAATTGGATTCCTACCTCTCATCATACTTGAAAATCAATTCCCAATGGATTCAGAAATTAGGCCAGGTGTGGTGGCTAAGGCCTATAATCCCATCACTTTAGAAGGCCTCAGCAGGAGGATCACTTGAGGCCAGGAGTTTGAGACCAGCATGAGCAACATAGCAAGATCTCATCCCTACAGAAAATTAAAAATTAGCCAGGTAGCATGTGCCTGTAATCCAGCTACTCAGGAGGCTGAGGCACAAGGATTGCTTGAGCCCAGGAGTTTGAGGTTACAGTGAGCTATGATGACAACACTACATTCTAACCTGGGCAACAGAGCAAAACCCTATCTCAAAAAATATAGATATGGATATATGAAAGGCAAAACTTTAAAACTTTTACAATAAAATATCTTTGTGACCTCAGAAAAAATTAATTAAATAACTCTAAAAATACTAATCATAAGATGATTGCTGTATTTAGCTACATTAAAATTTAAAAATCTTGTTTATCAAAAACCAATATACAAACTGGAAGATATCTGTAAAATACCACTGTAGAACTAGTATCCGGAATATATAAATAGCTTCTATAGATCATTAAGAATAAGACAAAAAGCCCACTTGGAAACTGGCCAAAGATAAAAATAGGTGTTTTAGAGAAAAGAAAACTCAACTGATGAATAAACATATGACAAGATATACAACCTCATTAACAAGTAGGAAAATGAACTAAGTCTACAATAAGATACCATCTTACATTAACTATTTTGGCAAAAATTTTAAAGTCTGCTATCACCAAGTGTTATCAATGTGAACTCACATACTGCTGGTGGAGTTGGCATGATAACTTGTGAACTTGCACATTTACATGGCCTACAACCCATCAGTTCCACTCTTCCCTAGGGGAAAGTCTGGTACGTGGGCCAGGAGATGTGTGCAAGAACACTCACTGCATCACTGTTTATACTAACAAAATACTACACACAGTATGACCCCATTTTATAAGCTCAGAAACAAGCATAAGTAAAGTGAAGTTTGTGGATATACACATATGTGACAAAGCCACCTTTTTAAAGCAAGGAAACAATAAACATGAAATTCAGGATAGTGGCTATCTGCTCAGGAGAGGCAGGTGAATGGAACAGGGAAGGGCCACATGGGCACGTGCAACCGTGTGGATAACGTTCTGGTTCTTAGATGGAGCAGTGTATTCACAGATGCTCATTTTGTTAGTATGTTTCATAATATATATTTTGCACTTATTCTATTAGAAGTCCAATGCTCTATCCATTGTGCCACAGAGCCTGCATTTATTGTTTCATACATAAAATTTTAACAGGAAAAAAATCTACCTCGAAGAAAACAGCCCCCACTTAGCAACACTTAGGAACCGTGAGTCCTTAGTTACAGAAGGTGCGAGACTCAGCTACCGGAGCAGCGATTTCCAGCCAAATTTGACGTGAGCTGCCAGACTCGGCTGGAGGCGTGGGCTGGCAAGATGTGCACGTGAATCAGGCCCAAGGGTGGAAGGTCACTCTGCACCCTGGGAAGCAGAGGCCAGCGGCCTGCCCAGCGCCACACAGCTCACGGACAGAGAAGCAGGGTTTGTGGACCGACCCGTGACACACAAGGAGCCGGAAGAGACGACGTGAGGGGTGACGTGTAGCACCGAGGCCAGGCGGGTGAGGCGCTGGGCTGCAGCCAGCTCTGGAATGCATCCCAGCACTGATCACAATCACATTCCCCCCGGGGCAGAGGAGCAGGGACCAGCCAGAGTCTCCCAGGCCCAGCCTGCAGCCTTGGCAGGACCAGGCACAACTGCTATAATCCACAAGAATCGGGGTTCCTAGAAAAGAGGGAGCCAGAGGCTAGGGCAGGAGGGAAAAAAGCTGGAGGAAAAAAATCTCACTTTACGATTGTTATGAAGGAAAGGGTCCCTGCTCCACCAAGTAGAAAGATTCCCTGGCCTCCAGGGCTCTCTTCTGATCCTGCCCTCACCTCCACCAGTCACGTGCCTCAGGCTGACAGTGTTACCCCAACCTGCCTCACGTGTGGTCTGAGGCCAGCCGTCAAGCCGACACCTCCCCCTTGCTTGTTGGTGCGTCCCACACCACCGGTAGCTCCCACTTGCTTAGTTACGGTTTTGCTCCCCTCCTTTCTCCTATATTCTTACGGCACTAAAGCTGCACCTAACTGTCCTGCATCTACATGTCCTGCCTCATTTTATGATTATTTGTCCAGAGCGCATTCCCTTTGGGGGCTATCCGCATTCTAAGGTCGGGCTTACATTCAACTTCTTTATATTCCCTCTCAGCTTCCACAGAAATCTATGCAAAAATACCTTAATAAATATTAATAAAATCTAAGCTTTTTAAAGTTGGGGAAGAAGGAAGATGTTGTAAAACTGTTATTGTCAGTCATTAACCCTTTAGTATAAACTAGTTTTCAGAAGTTTTTTAACGGTAGATTTTGATAAGGGAAGTAAGAAAAGGTTTAAGGAAACTGTTTTCTAATTATGAGGTTTCTTGAAGTAAAAGGAGAAAATAATATGTGTCCATTCAGAGACATGAGTTTTTTAAAAATCACGGTTTACTTGTGCCCTAAAATACTATGGAGACTTTTAAAATAACTGGATCTCTATAGGCTGGCATGGAAAGATATCAGACATATTATTAAGTTAAAAACAAAACAAACCTTGCAAAACATTTACAGTGTGACCTTATTTTTGTTAAAAACAAAATTTAAAAAATATGTTCATGTTGTGGAAAGTTCTAAAAGGATATAAGCAAAATCATTAACAGTAATTACCTCTAGGGCCATGCTTCTTAAACTGTAATGTATAATGTATATGAATTACCCAAAGGTATGGTTAAAGTGTTACAATTCAGATTCTGACTCCGTAGGTCCGGTGGGGCCTAAGAATCTGCATTTCTGACAAGCTCCCAGGCAGTGATGAGCTAGAGTCAGCTCATCCTAGCTTTCAAGAGCTAATTGTTATATTTTCAGTAATTTTGTGAGTCTTTTGTTAAATATTTTCATTATTAAATATTAAAGTATATATACTCACAATTAAATATGTTATACTTAAAACAGGGGTAATAAGTACTCAAAACATTACTTCCTAATTATTTTACATTTTACTATTATCTATACTTTTGAGGTTATACAAACACGCACCTGTATCTGTATGATAGAAATAACATATAATAGTGTGCTACTGTGAAACTCTTCCCAATTTTGCATTCAGTGACATCATGATGGTAGCATGAAATCTGCCAAGGTGGAGTATTTACACCATGGAAATTGGCAAACATTACAGATCAGGGCTTTTGTCCCAGAGAGAGCCACTTGTTAAACATTTACCAGCACATCACTGCTCCCAGGCATATAGCGCTGGTTTAGGGCATTGGATTGACGTGGGGAAACATTTTGGGGAGATTTTTTTATAATTTTATTTTTAGTTGATACTTAATAATTGTCTATATTTATGGGGTTCAAAGTGATATTTTGATACACACATACAATATGTAATGATCAAATCAGGGTAATTAGCATATCCATCACCTCGAATACCCATCATTTCTTTGTACTGTGAATACTCAAAAACCTACCTTCTAGCTTTTTAAAAATATACACCAAATTATTGTTAACAGTGTTCACCCTACAGCAGTGCAGAACACTAGAACTCATTCCTCCCATCCAGCTGTAACTTGGTATTCCTTAGCCAACCTCTCCCTAATGTGGGGGAAGGTTTTAAGAGTGGAAGGAGGGAAGGGCGCAGAAAGGGAGGCTGTGAACGTTGAATATGAGTTTGCCGCACTAAGTTCGTCTGTGTTCCTAGCTCGTTGGTGGCATTAACAAACATTTTCCAACTAAGTGATTGAAGGAATGCCATGAAGAGCCAAGAAGAGTTTCCATGGGAAAGCATGGGCTGGCCGCGTGCTCCCCCCACTGCCCCCCGGGAGCTGGGAACAAGGACAGAGCTGGGCACGCTCCTGGGCCCCTGACAGGGAAGCCCAGGACTGGCTCTCTCGCTGCCTCTCACCCCAACCCCGCCTGTATGTTTTGGTTCCCATACCTGGGAACCAGTATTTTTAGCTCCCCCTCTGGAGTTCTGCAAAAGCTATTCAGCAAGCAAAGCCCAGGGCTGCCGAACCGCTGGCCAAGTAAACAAACAGCCTGGCCTGGAAGCACACAGCGGAGGCCCCAGCGACTCTGGGACTGCAGCAACAGCCACAAAGTCTGGACAAGGCCAGGCTGGAACACACATTCCCGCTCCTTCCATCCCCACCCCCAACCCTGCCACCAGAATCTCCTCTAATTCTGTCTCCCCTTCTAATCCTCTGACCTCTGACCTTCCTGGGCAAAGTTCCATGATTGATGAACCCATCCATGGCTCCAGCTCCTGCCTGCCTGCTCCCTGGCCATCGATCCGAACTCTCCAGACCTGAGGTCAGAGCGCTGGCCTGGCTGGCTGGTGGCCCTCTGAGCAGACCCGGCCACACACTCCCTCCCTGGCACCCTCCGAGTCTCAGGTCCAGCCGTCCCTCCTCTGAACCGCAGGCAGCTGCGCTCCCGGCTCTGCCCAGCAGTCCGGCCAGCACTGCCCACTCAGCGCCCTGCAGACGCCCCCTGAGCCCGCTGCACGCACACGGCGCCACTGCAGGAATGCAGGTCCAGGCCGCCAGGCCACCCACCCGAAGAGCTCACACTCGGTGGAGGGAGAAAGTCAACAAGCGAGAGAGCAAATGCAGGTCACGTGGGTACAAGTGCCAGGAGAATGAAGTCAGTCAAGGAGCGGCGGTGTCGGCAGGGGTAGCCGGGCAGGGCCTCTCTGAGAAGGCCACCCCTGAGAAGAGACCTGACATGAGGGACAAGCCACACAGCCACAGAGCCGTGCAGGCAGAGGGCTGCGCACAAACGCGGAGGCAGGAGGCGGGGTGCTGTGCTCAAGACACCCCCAAGTGAAGTGCGAGGGGCTTGCGGCCAGTGAAAGGAATTGGAATCCACTCTGGAGAGCGGGGGAACCACTGGAAAGTTCTGAGCAGAGAAGTGCCACGGTCTGGTTCATGTTTTAAGGGGACCGTTCGGGGTGCCGTGCTGAGAGCAGACCATGGGCTGGCTGGGGCGGTGAGGGTGGGAGCGTGGAGACCAGTTAGGGGGCCAAAGCGAGAGTTTAGGCAAGAGATGACGGTGCCTTGGGCCAGGAAAGGGGCATCCTGGTTATATTTCAAAGCGGCTCTGACGGTGTGTGACGGATGTGCTGATGAATTCTCCAGGGTCGGGGAGAGAAGGGTCAAGGATGACTCCAAGGCGCGGACCTGAGTGGCACAAGCCACGTTGCAGCATGCCTTCAAGGCAGGATTGGTCTCATCCTTTGGTGCCGTATCCCCAGTGGGTACGGGTCCTGGCCGAGGGTCATGAGAGAGGAAGGGACAAGACAGAGACGTGGGGAACGGGCAGGTGGAAGAAGGAACTCGTAGGCCATTGGTGTTCCTGAAGTCCTGCCTCCCCCACAAAGGCTCTGAGACTAACTGGTGAGCTCTGGTGACTTGCCTGGCCTTCTCAAGATATTCTCGTACCCACTGCCCTCCCCATGTCCCAGCTGCAGCTCGAGTCCTCGAACAGAAGTGGCATGTCAGTAGCTAGCCCGCCGAGAAGTGGTTTCCCACGTTTGGTTCACCTCGGGTTCACCCTCACGTGCTTAGGCTACAGACGCGGCTGCCGCAACAGGCCCCGAGAACCTTGACGAAACGAGAGAGGACACATTTCTCCCTCATGGAATTCTCTGGACTGGGCAGCCCAGGGCCGCCACAGCAGCTCCACGTGGCAGAGCTGCGGCCCCGTCTGTTCCGCCCTGCCACTCCTGGGGTGCTGGCACATCGCAGGGGCTCAGACAGCCTGTCACCACGTCTGCGCTCTGGCCGGCCAGTAAGAGGACGGAGGAGGCCCTTGCCCTTCAAGGACATGCCCAGAATGGCCCCACCGCTTCTGCTTACATCCATTGGCCAGAGCTTGGCTTGTGGCCACCCTGACTATAAAGAAGCCTGGGAAATAGGGACTTTATTCTGGGCAGTCATGTCCCCAACAAAAATTCAATGACTACAGAAGAAGGGAACAAGAATTTGCAGAGGCATCTAGCAGCTCTGCCCCAGGGGTACCCAATGCAACCCGTCTGACCTGAGTGTCAAGTCCTGGTCCTGGTGTGAGCCCCTCAGGATGGGGCCCAGCGTAACCCCCTTCAGTTTATGCAGAGTTTTTGGATACGAAGCATGTTCATCCGTGTAATTGCGTAATTGTACTTGGTCTTCACAATACCCCGTGAAGTATGGAGTTTATCAGATTTTACCTGTGAGAAAACCAGGGCTTCGCACAGTGGGAGGACCGGTGCAAGGTCACAGGCTGACGCACTCAGACCCCATCCCCAGATCCTTTGCTCTCGCCCCTCGCTAGCGGGCCACGTGACGGAGGATTATTGTGATGTGCAGGTGAGGTGACCCCTACCACTTATACCACCCCCAGGTGCTTTCAGGAAAGACAGCAGCAAAAGACAGATGTGATTTAACAGAGCACAGACAATCCCATCATTCCTGTTGGGTATGAAGGCCGCCCCACCCCTGCACGTCAGCGTGTGGGACATGGAGGCAGGAGAGGCGGGACCAGGCCTGGCTCAGCCACACCCCAGGTCTGACGGCCTCCCAGCTTGCAGCAGCGCCGGTGGTGATGGGTTTGTGACTGTGCCACACGGCTGTTAAATATCTTTAATATCATACCTTGTGAGATCTGTTCTTGGTCGGTCCCAAAGTGCCCTGTCATCTTGAGAAAGCTCTCTGAGCTTCAGTTCCACATCTACAAAAAAGAAGGGGCCAAGCCTTCCCCTCCAGCCACCCCAGCTGGTGAGGACACAGCTCCAAGCACATTGGCACAACCAAGGGAGCCAAGTTCCTCCGTGAGCTTCTCCTGGACACTACCTGAGCCCTTGGCATCCTCCACCCCAACAGCCTCTGTCCCATACCCATAGCTCATCCATCCCAGTTTCACACCCTCTCGGCCCGCAGACCCAGCCCACTCCGACATGCTGAGCAGGCTTGGAAGAGCAGCAGAAATCACAGGGCCTTAGAATATCCAAGAGGAAAGGGCTTCAGAGACCACCCAATCCCACGGCCACAGGGACCCTCCATGGCAAAGCCTACCTGAGTGCTCACAATGGGCCAAGGGCCGCCCTAAGGCTTTCTGCACATGGCTCTATCTAATTTGACAGCAGCATGGCGCTAAGGAAGCCCTTGGAGGCCCCAGTGCCTGGCTTTGGTCCCAGCTCTGCCGCCTGGAGCTTACAGCCTCAGACAATAAGGCAGCCCCTCTGTGTCTCAGTGTCCCCATCAGTGAAATACAGACAGGGGGAGCAGAGCACCTGCCTAGTATGGTTGTTGTGCTGATAAAATGAGCTAATACAGTTGATTCTCGTTATTTACAGTGTTTGTGTTCTATCGAGTGGCTGCAAACACTGGATTAGTGAATACTGAACAATTGCTCCTAGGGGAAGCACAAAGTTAGGTTCCTGCAAGCCGCTGGTCATAACGTTTTCATCGACTAATCAATATGTAACCTTGTTTTCTGCGTGCTTCTGTTTAAAGACACCTTATTTAATATATGCTGTTGATTCAGTCACATTGAACCCACAGCCAGTAGCACCGTAACTCATGCTTGCTTGCGCAAAACGGATCTAACACATATTTTCTCCGGAAGGCACACCACAGCTTTCTTAGGCTTAGGAATTCTAGACAGCACTTCAGCACTATGCTTGGGGCCATTTTAAACAGCAAAATCACCAAGAAAAAGCACAAAAATGCAAGACACGTGGTACCTTGAAGAGGACGCTTGCTCACAGTATGAGCTGAAACAAGAAAGCAGAGCGTCACCTTGTTCAACCTTGGCTGGAAATACGCGCGTCCCGCAACTCAAATTGTTCTCTGCTCTGCATGTGTTCATGGACGATCGTGAAAGCACTGTGTTGATCCGGGCATTACAGGTAAGTTTTATTGACTAGGCAAATTTGCACATACAGAACCCATGAGTGGTAAGGATCAACTGTGCATAGAAAGCCCTAAGAACAGTACCTGGTGTGTGGAAACCATTGAGAAATAGTGCTACTTTGTAAGCTTTACGACAGCCTGCTGAGACAGATATTGCTATTCCCATTCTGTAGCTGAGGAGAGTAGATGTCCCAGAGGCTACACACCTGGACCCAGGTCCCCTGGCTGGTCAGGGGTGATGTTGGGACTTGGTCCCAGGTTCAGGCCTGGTTAAACTCATTTTTACATTGCCGAGAACCCGGGTCCCTGCGCCTTCCACGCTGCCTCTCCAGGGGACCACAGGCACAGGCTGTATGTGACAGGCACAGGCAGACCCCACACACCAGCAGAACCCCAGTGTTTACCAAGAGCTTCCTCCCCCAAACCTCCCGCACTCTCAGGCACCTTCGGAACAAAGGGATTTCCCAGCCTCCGGCCCAGGTGGCGGAAATCCTCCCTCTGGCTGCAGAGCTCCCATCCCTCCCGCCGCCTGCCTCCGCACCCCTCCCCACTCAGGCCACACAGCCTGGCCCCGAGGAGCTGACCGTGGGTCCTCTTGGCTTCCTCGCTGCTCAGCCAGGGAAAGTGAGGCCAGGATGGCGAGGGGTGGGGAAGCTGAGTCCCCAGAGAACACCCACAGAGGTGGGTGCAGAGGGTGGCTGTGAGGGCAGTGACCCCCTGGGAACAGTGCTGAGAGGCCGGGGGCACCCACACACCACGAGGTCCTCGGTATAACCAGCATCCACCCGGAACACACCTGCCGCCCTGCTGGGCCCAGGATTCGTTGAGTTTTAGATCCCCTCGAAATCCGGGGAGGTATGCCGGCCTGCAGCCATTTGCATTTTTTGTTTTGTTCACCTGTCACCAGGGGTCGGTAAACCCTGGCCTGAAGGCCACTCCAGCCAGCAGCCTGCTCTAAACAGCACTAGCTAAGAATGGCTTTTACATTTTTAAAGGGTTAAAGGACAAGAGGAGGAGGCAGAAGTAAAGGAGGAGGAGGTAGAAGAGAAAGAGGGAGAAGGGAGACCATATGTGACCCACAGAGCCTAAAATATTAACCTTTTGCAGAAACAGTTGCCAACCCCCGCCCCAGATCGATCTAGCAGGGAAAGCCCTGGCCAACCAAGCATGGGGCGGAGTAGCCCGCATCCGTCCATCCGGCGTGTGACCGCAGGTGTGGTGTTTAACCTCTGTAAGGCTCAGTTTGCCCATCTGCGAAGCAGAGGCAGTAACAGCACCTGCCACCCAGGCTGTGAGAATTACATCAGGTGTGACCCACGTCAGGCCTTCAGCCCAGAGCTGCCAGGGCTACGGCATGTGGGTGGCGTGTGGGGGCTGGTGACAGAGGTGGTGGCAGTGGAGAGGCACAGAGATGAGGGGAAGGGTCCCTTCCTGAATGGCAGACAGTCACACCATCTCTCCGTGTCACAGAGAAACGGGGAAACTGAATCATGACGGGTGACTCATCTGAGGTCCCCGGCTATAAATAGGATGTCACCAAAACAGCCTTCCGTGACAGCTCACGAGCAGGTCCCTGCACCCTCCCTTCCGCTGCCCCTTTCAGTGTCCACCCCCCACACGGCCGTCCCCAGACCTCTGTCGTGGGCCCCTGCTCACAGGACTGTGCTCTTTCCAAGAAGCCGCTGGGTGACCTCTGCTACGGTGTTAGTCGCCAACAGCCAAAGTTGTTTCCTATCCCAGGGGTATTTTCATTTTAACAGGGAACCCCTGGACCCCCAAATACTCACAGATACTTGATTGTTTGTTCTGTTTTGGTTTTTTGAGGCAGGGTCTCGCTCTGTTGCCAGGGCTAGAGTACAGTGGCATCAGTGTAGCTCACTGCAACCTCAAACTCCTGAGCTCAACCAACCCTCCCACCTCGACCTCCCAGAGTGCTGGGATTACAGGTGTGAGCCACTGTGCCTGGCCCAGATACATATTTCTAATTATGTGTCAGGCTCAGTGACAGGAGATAGGAGCTGCACTGAACATCACAGGTGCCACTTCAAACCAAAGTGTCCCTTGATTGTCCCAACACTGGGACCAAAGTCTGGCCCTGGCCAGAGCCTCTCCTCTCAGATCAACCATCCGAATTCTCACAGTCTCACACGTTCGGTTAGTTCAGACAGACATGATGCAAGCACAGAGCTGGGCCAGGGGTTGGGTTCAGCTCTGGTCCAGTTTCTAGGCCTCCCCGTCTTCGCCTCTCACCGGCCTCTTGGTGCATGGAGAGGCAGGGTTCCCTCAGAAGGGATGCAAGGGGACCCAGGCCACTTCCATTCTTTGCGACTACCCGTTCATACATTTTGTAAAATAAATGTCCAAACAGGGTTGCAGGACTTGAAATAGCCACATTGCAAAGTTAACACTTGAACCCCACGGTATAATGCAATCTAATGGTGCTAATTCACAAAATTATTTCAGGATGCTTCACAAACATTCATTTCTCCTGAACTCTTAGGCCAAGTGGTGCAGTAGCGAGATGGGTGTTTAAAGCTGAGCAGCGTGCGTCTTCCTCCGTTCTGCTGGGGTGCTTCTGTGTCTGATTACAGCATCGCTGTAGTGGGAGATGAAGTCCTTGAAAATGAGACCAGAGCCGAGAGGCGACGCTCCTCCTGCGGGGGCTCTCCAGGCATACCTAGACGCCCCCCCACGCACACACACCCTGCTGGGACTCAGGTGCCTCAACAGGCCGCCTGCTTCTCTCCCTAGTCAGATGCAAGTTCTTTTTCTGTCCCAGGACACCTGCCACATGCTGCTCTGCCCTTTCTCCCCTCTCCCTCCTTCCAGGAGAGTGGCCAGTTCCTTCTCTCAGTGCTCAAAAAGTAATTCTTGAGTACAACATGGCAAGGAGGAAGAAAAGAGTGACTGGAGGAACCTCAGCGGGTGGATGAAGTCAACATCAGCACAGTCACGTGGACGGCATGTGCCCTGGACACATGACGAGAAGGGCACTTCGCCCCTGTGGTCTCCCTCCCTAAGACACATTACCCCAGTCTAATCGGGAGGAAAACATCAGACCCCTCCCAGCTGAAGGGCGTCTACAAAATTCCTAACCAGGACTCCTCAAAATTGTCAAGGTCACCAAAAACAAGGAAAGTCTGAGAAACAGTCACAACCAAGAGGAGCCTACAGAGACACGACGACGAAATGTACCGCCGTGTCCTGGAGGGGGTCCTGGAACAGAAAAGGGACATTAGGTAAAAAAAAAAAAAAAAAGAAAGAAAGAAAGAAATCTCAATAAAGTGTGGAACTTAGCTGACAATGTTGGTTCATTAACTAAGTCACATATGTACCACACTAACGTAAGACGTCAACAGTAGGGGACACTGGGCGTGGGGTATTACAAGAATTCTCTGGGCCGTCTCTGTACTATGATTCTATAAATCTAAATTTTTTTCTAAAGTAAGAAAGTTGTTATTTACAACAAAAAAAGACTCTCGAACGGAAGACTCTGTTCCATCCTTACCCACCACCCAAGCACGAAGCACCAGGCTGCCGCGGGCGGTGTGGCCGAGCGGTTAAGAGCACAGACTCCAGGCTCAGCGGCGCGAGGGCTGAGACTCGGCTCTGCCACTCACTGCTGCTGTGTCCTCGGGCGGGTCCCTGGAGCCCTCCAACCTCCAGTTTCCTTTACACTAATGGGAAGGGGGTGGTAGCAATAGCATCTAAGTCACGGAACTGGCGAGAAAATAAGTATGTAAAGCTCTTACTGCTGTGCCTAAGTCAGAAAATATTAGTCATGGGGAGAGATCTGTGGTCAGAGGCCTTCCCACCCCCCACGCGTCGCGCCGTGGAGATGGCCGTCTCCGGGGAAGAGGATGCAGCAGGAGGAGCGGGAGGAAGGGGAGTCTGGGGGGCCTCCTTGGGAGGCCGGGGAAGTACAGGGTGTTGCTGTGATGACCGCAGAGGCATCCTGGTCTCTGTGTTCATGACCGGGGCACACTGCTCTGCACAATGCCCGGAAGAGCCACGCACGGGCGTGTCTGCCCGCCTCCCCTCGCCGCCCGAGACAGCTCCCACCAAATCTTGCTGAAGCGTCCCCACCTCCGCCAGGAATGCTGGCAAACCACCCCCCAAATACAGTGCTGGGTAACCCGGCCTCCAGCGCCCCCACCAGCCAGGTGGCAGCAAGGCCATCCCAGAGTGGCCAGGTCAGCCCTGGGACAACCGGCTTGCTCAGAGCCCAGGCCCTCATCATTTGTGGAGCCAGCGCTGTGAGCAGGTCCCTGGGGGGGCTTGGTCTCCTGAAAGGGGGAGCAGAGCCTGTGAGGGGCCCAAACTGGAAGTCATAAAACTGGGTGCGAGATCTGCCCCAGTGTCTGATGAGCTGATGGCTTTGAGCTTCTCAAGGCCTCAGCTTCCTCCTCTGTCACCGGGAGAAATAGCATCATCTGAAAGGTCTCCTGGCCTGGGGAAATAAAAGCAAACCACTCGGATGAAGGTGCCTAATGAGCCCTAAAGCACTGCAGCTTATTCCTCCCCCAGCGCCCCCCAAGCAGGACCTACAAGGCAGCCAAGGCTTTGCCTCTGTGATGCAGGGAGTGCTCTCGTAAGGCAGCTTATATTCTTCAAATTCCCTGTGCATGGGACTTACGAGGTGAGGACTGACCCAATGTCAATGAGGAGGAAACTGATGCCTGGGCCCAGAGGGCTGAGTGATTTGCCTAAAGCCCACAGGTGAGCGACAAAGCTGGCTGGGGACCAGCTCTC
Source organism: Lemur catta (assembly GCF_020740605.2). Taxonomy (NCBI): domain Eukaryota; kingdom Metazoa; phylum Chordata; class Mammalia; order Primates; family Lemuridae; genus Lemur; species Lemur catta. The sequence goes on along the minus strand of NC_059133.1, from coordinate 93,638,253 downwards.
CTCTCACCTTTCAGCCTCACAGAGGGACGAGCTTGACTGCTGGGTTGAGGCTGGGGACGGGATCCCTGAGTCTGCCCCTGGCCAGTGGCTCCATTTCTTGCCCTGGAGCACGGAAGGGTGTGCATGAAAAGCATTCAGCTTGGTTCAAACTGAAGTGCTATTAATACAGGTTTCACTGAGCAGCTGCTTTGTGTGAGACGCCTTAGTGGTCTCTGGGGTACACACACACACAACCAAAAAATCCCACAGTCCCTGCCCTCAAGGAGCATAAAATATAATAATAATAACGAAAATCTGAAGAGGGTTTTGGTTCTCCTTTCCTTCTCTCAACCAGTATCACAGAGAATGGGTCATTGTCCCCAACATTAAAGGGCTTACAGAAATAGAGAAAAGAACCAACAACCCTATAGAAAAATGGGCTGGCAAAATGAACAATTTACAGAAAAAGAAACACAAATTGTTCCCAATTTTATGAAAAAATTGCTCAACCTTGCTCATAATAGGAGAAATGCAAATTAAAACAACACTAAAATAACTTTTAGATTGTCAAAAATCCAGAAGTTTGACAACTCTTTCAGCTACATGAAAACGGGCCCTCTCATACACTGCTAAAGGAAATATAAGGAAGCACAGGAATTTAGCAATGTTTAGCAAAATGACACATGCATTTAACCTTTGACCCAAATTTTACCTAGGAATTTATCTCACAGAAACTGCGTACAAAAAAAAATAGAAAAACATACACACAAGGCAGAACGATTTGCTTGTAACGACAAAGGAAAGGAAATAAGACAAATATTTATTGGTGGGGGACTGATTGAATAAATTAAGCAATAGAATCCTATGCAGCTGAATAAAGAAATGAGGGCCACCTTTATAAACTAGGTAGAAAACGCAAGACGGAGAAGAGCATGCACAGAATGTTCCATTTATCTAAGAAAAGGGGGATAAAAAGGATGTGGACACTTTATATTTAGTAAAACAGATAATAAAATAATAAACCGTGAAATAAATTTACCGGTGACCTATTAGGGGATGGAGGAACTAAGGTGGAGGGACACCAAGATAGAAGCTAATATTTCAACAAATGTATCAACACTCTATTTAGTAGATGTGACTTTGGAAACATTAAATATCTGTAATTATAGGATAGGTTTTTTTTAATCAGAAGCTCTGAAAATTGAAAACAAAGTGAGACAAACGAACCTGTGTATCCAGTCGGTGGCATGATCCCCCAGAGAAGAGCTACTCCCAGCGATTGTAAAGTACAAAGTTCGACGGCACATCTCCAGCGGGGGGTTATCATTTTTGTTCTTGTTTCTTCTCCACGGTAAGATGGGTCCCTCCTAGGGAACAAAAGACACGGGGAGAATTTGAAATGTGTTCAGCAGTCGTGTCATTGCAGATAATGGCGGCAGTGCCATCCTGGAACCTCCGTGCGTGGCACACTGTCATCCCCAGTGTACTTGAGATTGCAATTCGTGACATGAGAGAAAGGGGACACGGATGTTAAGTAAAATTTCATAGTCCTGAATGGGAACTGGAAATAGCGGATTTTACGGCTTGTTACAAAGAGTTATGGACCAATCCTGCCTGTCTTCCAAGCAGGGCACTGTGGAGTTCATCTTCCCTCTCGCTCGCCTCCCCATCTACCCACCAAGTCACCAAAGCTCCACAGCTCTCAGAACTGCCTCCCAGCTCCAGCCTCTCTCCATCCCAGTTGCCTCGGCTTCGACGACCCCTGTCATCCCTCAGCTGCTACCAGAACAGCCACCTAACGGCATCGCTGCCTCCGTCCCTCCCCCATGCCAGTCTACACTGTCACCGGGATTGTCTCCCCCACAGATGCTGACCAAGCCACACCTACTGCATCAAGCAGGATTCCAGAGAGAAACAGAGGGAACACCTTTCACAAGAGGGTTTAACTCGGCATGATTGACAGGGCTGAGTGAACCCAAGGGGTGGGGAAGCTGGAAGCCTCCACCACCTAGGCCTGCTGGTGGCATTACCAGAACCAAAGTGAGCTGGAGCCACGGGAGAGGGTGCCCGGCAGGAGCTGTGGCCACAGAGGAAGGCAGCTGAGGCCACAAACACGTATTAAGTGCCCCAAAGTGCCAAGGACTGAGGACGCAGGGGTGAATGAGCCCAGCAGGTCTCTGGCCCTGGACGGACGCTGTGGATGGGGGAGACAGATGTTGAACAAGTAGTAACGAGCGCAGTGAGACGGGAGGGCAGAGGGAAGGGCACGGGGCACGGGAGGAGGGAAGCCCAAAGCAGAAAGAGCCACACAAGCCAGATCCTCCTCACTCTCCTGCTGTCCCCAAGCAACAGGGCCTGGACAGGAAGCGCTCCCAGCACGGCAAGGTGCTGCGTCAGTTTTCTGGGGCCTCAGAACCAGCAGGCCACGGGCTGGGGGCTACACGGAAGAAAGGGGTTGTCCCACAGCTTTGGAGGCTGGAAGGCTCCAGACTTGGCTCCTTCAGAGGGGCATGAGGGGCTCGGTGACATCACAGACATTCACAGTGTTTCTCACCATTATCTCCGGAACGTCTGCATCCCAGCTGAATGTCTGTGTCCACTACACACTGCCTCCCCGCTACCGCCCTGCCCCAGCCCTGGTAACCTCTGTTCCACTCTCCGCCTCCGTGAATATCGCCACCCCAGGCAGCCCGCGCAGGACCCTGCAGTATCCGTCCCTACGCGACTGGCTTCCTCCACTCGGCATCACGCCTCCGCTTTGCATCCGCACTCACACGGCATCGCTGCCGCCAGGGACACCAGTCCTGTGGGCTCAGGGGCACCTACTCCAGCAGAGCCTTATTTTAACTCAGCTAACTGTATCTGCAGCAGCCCCGTTTCCAGTTGAGTTCGTGTGCTGAGACACCGGGGTTGGGACCTCAGCACAGGAATTTGGACCAGGACAGAGACAGGAGAAACAGCAAGGGCCGCTCTGACGAGCAGGGTGGAAGGGTGGATGAGTGAGCTCTTGTTGTGCTGACCCTTGGCCCCCTGTACTCCCCGGCCACTTCCCCAGCTGGGCTGACTCACTGGGCGGGAAGGGAAGGGAAGGAACCGCTGCCCGATGATCCTGGGACCCTGGGCTGGGGAGCCCCACACGCCAGCCCTCCAGGCAACCCGTGGGGCAGCCTCAGCCCTCAGAGGGACACCGAACGGGCCTCCCACTCCCCTGACAATGCTCTGATCCAGGCCCAGCTGTCCTGCCTGGGAGGCTTCTGCTGCTGGTCACTCACCACCCACGCCGACGGGCACGCACGCCCACGCCCCTCGCCCCTCCACCCGCAAGTAGGTGTTCACAGCACTGCGGGGCAGGTCAGTTGTAGGCCCTGCAGATCCCGCAGCAAACAACAGGACAGCCCCTGCCCCGTGGAGTGTATATGCAAGTGGAAGGAGACAGACAAAAGACCAAAAAAATCACATGTGCCCTGGGCCAGGTGGTGAAAGGGGCTGGGGGATCACAGAAGGGAAGGGGCTCAGGAGGCAGGTGGCTGGGCTGTGTCAGCCTCTCTGACGAGGGCACCGTGGCCCAGAGGGAGGGGCCTGCCGTGTGGCTCCCGGGGACGGGGATCCAGGCTGAGGGAGCCGCAGGCCCAGGCCACGCAGGGAGTGAGCCTGTTGTTTTCAAGGAGCATCCAAGAGCCCAGGGTGTGTGTGCTGGGGACCGGGGAGGGGCAGGTGTGCCACGTGGTGGAGGCCCTGGTCTGCTGGTCCGTAGGTTTCACCCCGAGAAAACGAGTAAGAATGAAGTGTCCCGTGCCCTCAAGGAACTTCCAGCCCGGGATTAGAAGTGGAGAAATCCCTGGAATGAGCTCTCCTGACAGTGGAATTCATGCCGATGACACGTGGAACCCAGCTGGCCTCGAGACAGCCGCGTTCATCCATGTTCATATGGCATCGTTTTCGTAAGGACACCAATTATGTGGGATTGGTCGCAATTTAAAAACCTGGTTTTCTGTGTCCGTTTTGGTTTAGGACTCTTTGTCCCAAAAGGGGTTGCTTGTTTGCTTGTTCATCTGAGGTTTAAATTGAGAGGGAAACTGCAGTAATCTCTGGATTAACCACTTTTGCCTCAGAAAGTAGGCTGACCCTGCCGTGGCCACCCCCGTGCCGTGAAAGGCAGCACACGGGGGGTGTTGGGGGGCAGCACGCACACGCCTTCCCCGGCTTCCCCCACCCAGGCCCAGGTAACGTCTCCTCCACTCCCTTCCCTTGTCCCCCTCAGATTGGTCTTCTGGGACACTTCCTCTCTGCTGGAGGGAGGGATGGGGTGGGGTACAGGAGATGGGGAAGGAGCCGGGGAGACACTTTGGAGTGTTTGTGGCAGAAACAGTTGCGCATAGGCTGGTCACTCGAGTCACAGAGGCAGCAGGGTGACTCCGGGAGAATCGGAGCAATGGAGAGCTCTGAGCGCATTCCTGTGGCTCTGAGGACTTGGGAAAACAACTTGCAGATCTGGACAAGTTCATGCAGAGAGGGGTGCAGCGTGGTGGACCAGAGCCAGAGCTAAAAATAAGGCGGTGCCTCTGTGCCCAGCAAGGGCACTCGCGTCGGTGGGGTTTGGGCCAGAGAAGCAGGCGGAAAAGGCCAGGCTTGTGGGGGAGGCCTGCGGTGGGGCAGGAAAGGACTGAGGGCGGAGGCTGTCCTGCAGCAGAAGAGATTCCAGGCCCTGGACAGCCCTCGCAAGGCCAGGCCAGGCCTGCATCCTGCATTTCTGAAGCCACAGAGAGGGGCAGGCAGCTCCAAACCTCCTCCCCAAGGAGCAGTTAAGGGAGCCAGCCGAGGGAGTGGCCTTGGGCAGGGCAGGGAAGCAGCGGCTGCAGCTGCAGGGCCCTCACTGAGTATGGGATGCTTTCCCCGGGGTCCCACAGTGATCCTGGAAGGTAGGTGTTTTCCTTCCTTTCTTAGAGCTTATGAAAACAGCATTCAAAAAAGACTCTGGTAACCTTGGGGCCACCCAGCCAGGACGGGGCAGAGTTGGGACAGGCCCCTGCATCTCTGCCTCCCAAGTCTATGCCCCTCCTGCCACCCCACACTCATCTAGAAGGCAGAAGACTCTTGCCATGTGTCCCTGGAGGGCAGGACTTGGATGGGGTTAAGGGAGGGACAGAGGGAGGGATTCTACCCAACAGTAGAGGGATCTGCTTCAGGAAGGGGGAGCCCACACTAAAGCGGGCTGCTGGGGACATTGGGAGGAGACCCGAGTCTAGGCCCGTGTGAGAGCCTGCCAGGGTCCAGCTGTGCCCATGACGTGCCCTTAGAGTGGGAAGGAGGGAAGCTCAACCTTGGAAAGAGTGAGAGCACAGTCACATCCCGGCCTCCAGCCCTCCCAGAAGGTGCCTATTAATAGAGCAATCCCTCAGGCCCGCACGCAAAGGAAATCAAGCTCACAGGACAAGAGGGGCGTTTGCTGCAGAACCAAGGGCTGGTCTGGGCGCCGCCTCCTAGGTCTACAAGGAGTCAGAAGAGAGGACGAAGAGAACTGGAGAACTCAGGGAAAGCTCCTTGTTATAATAATTACAATCTCACTAATAATATTATTAACAGCTATCCTTTTTTGAGCTTTTCCCAAGCGCCAGGCACAGTCCTAAATGTTTTGTATGCATGATATGATTTGATCCTCAGAGCAACCCTGTGAAGCAGGAACTCTTACTATTCCCCTTTTACAGATGAGGAGACGGGCTCAGAGGCGTGATATAACTCGCCCCAAATTGCACAATCAGTATGTGGCAGAGCCTGGACTCAAGCCCAGATCTGTCAGACTGCAAACCGCATGTAGAACCATGAGGAACTATTGCTTCTACAATCTCTGTACCGATATGGAAAATATCTCCAAGATATAATGTAGTAGTTTTCTACTGTTGCTGTAACAAAGTACTGCAGAGTCAACACCCATATTTATTATATTATCACTACACTTGTGTAGGTCAGGAGTCTGACACCTGGGCCTCGCTGGGCTAAAATCAAGATGTCCGCAGGGCTGTGTTGTCTTCTGGAGACTCTAGGGGAGACCCCCTCTCCTTGCATTTCCCAGCTTCTCGAGGCTGCACGTGTTCCTTAGCTGGTGGCCCCTCCTCCATCTGCAAAGTCAGCAGTGTCGTATCTTTCTGGCCCTTTGACACATCTCCCTCTGCCCATAGCCAGGAAAGATCATCTGATTTGAAGGACCCAGGGGATGAGAGCGGGCCCACCAGGACAATCCAGGATCATCTCCCACCTCAGGGTCCTCAACCTTAACTGCATCTGCAAAGTCCTTTTGCCATGAAAGTGGTTTATGCACAGGTTGCAGGGATTAGGGTGTGGACACCTTTGGGGGCGTTATTATTCTGCCCACCACGTGTAATGAAGAGGGGAAAGCAAGGTGCAAAACAGCAGCAAGGTGCTTCTTCTGGGGTTAAAAAAAGTGAGTACAGGGGATAAACAATAATATATGTTATTAATAGTATTTGCTTGTATTTGCATAAAGAAGGGTACATAAAAACCAGTGTTGGTTATTGGGGAAGGGCTAGACTGACAGGGGACAAGGTTGGATGGAGATTTATTTTTGTTATTATGGAAGTGTTCAAACACACATGAAAGTAAAGAGAACAGTATAATGAACCCTACAGGCCCATCACACGGCATCCCCAATTTTGCCATCCTTAACTCATTTTATCTCCCCGCCTTTTAGGAACAGGGCTGAAAAGTGTAGAGCAAACCCCAGATGTCGTGTCATTCTACCCATAAAAACTTCAGTGTGCATCTCTAAAACATGGGTTTTTTCTCAAAAACTTAACCACAATGCCATCACACATAAGTTGATTAACAATATTTCCTTAATATCTAGTGCTTAGCCCATATTCAAATTTCCCTAATTACCTGCAAAATTTTTCTTTAATAATTGGTCTGTCTGAGTCAGGATTCAGATTAGGCCCACACATTGGATTTCGTGGCTATAACTACTAAATCTCACTCATAGATTAACAGTTTCCAGGAGGAATGCATTTCCCTCTGCTCTTCTATCTTTATTTTTTCATAGATTGTAAATGAACAATTTATTTTAAAATTAAATTTAATGTCCCCAAAGGCGGTGGGTGAGGGAGGCTTCAGTGGGGACTCGGGGGCAGGGCAGAAGGCCCCACCAAAGCCCCAGATGGGCACAGTCAGGGAGCCCAGGGGTCTGGCATTCTGGTTTCCTGCCCTGCTTGGCAGAGGTGGGTGAGGAAGTGGCGGGAATGCCAGCAATACAATCTAGCCGGGAGCCGCCTAAGGAAAGTCCCCAAAGCCAAGGATGCTGCAATTGTTCTAAATGTGTAGGGTGGGGAGAAACCACAGGAAACCCACCGCCTACCAAACTGAGCTGTACACACTCCTAGATCCAGGTGTTAAAACAAAGCACAGCCCAACTGGACAACAGAGGACACTGGAGACAGCACAGCATGCAGGACAGAGGGGGAGGACTAAACTGGAAGTCAGGAGGCCCAAGTCCTGCTTCTAGCTCTGCCACCAGCATCTGCTCCGGCCTGTTAGAGCCCTATAAACACACTCCCCAAGTAACCACGGCTGGGACGGCGGAGCGAGGAATCATACATATTAGTATTTGCTTGTGTTTGCATAAACAAGGGTACATAGAAACCAAATGAGAGTCAAACGAGATCCTGGGTGTGGAAGAGGTGTCCATTAATACTGCTAACTGCCAGATCCCAAAACCCAAACCCAACTAAGTTCCCAACAGCATCTCTGTTCTAAGAGAGGGGTTTCTGCAGAATGAGTAGGAGTTTTCTGGAAACAGAAAAGTTATTGCAGACATAGAGAATGGCAGGATCAAAGGCAGAGAGACAGGAAATGAGCCCAGTGAGTTCAGAGAATTAAAAGGGATGCAAAATACTAAGTGCAAAGTAGGAACCTGGATTGGCCTCTGGAATAGAAAAAGGACATTAGCGGACAAACTGGTGAAATCTGAATGAAGTCTGCGGTCTAGTTAATAGCATTGTACCAATGTGAATTTCTCTGTTTTGACAAATATGCCATGCTTACGTAAGATGTTAACATTAGGGGAAAGCAGTACCATCTTTGCAACTTTTCTGTAAACCTGAAATTATTTCAAAATACAAAGTTTATTAAGAAAGAGGTGGGGTGGGAGCGGGAGCCATTAATGGTCAGAGTGGGGGACTCAGGTGACAGATACCAGCAGAGGCTGGATTCCAGGGACATGTGCCACACAATGAGGTTCAGACTTTGTCTTCAGCCAGAACTCCACAGCAATAATCCTCCCTCTCTTTGAACCCTTCCCATGGGCCATAGGTGGACTAGTGACAGCTTCTTACTGTCAAGTTCATCTTAACTATATTTCACCTGCCACCATCTGTCTGAACCCACGCTCTAAGGTCCCAGCTCTCATGCACACACGCACGCTGCCCCCCTAGGAGGAGCCTGTGTCCAGCCCACCCCAGACACGGATGGGGGAGACAGAGGTCCTGCCTCGAGCAGCATCAGGCAAATGTCACACGAGGCATAAAGAAGTCATCAGCAGGCCAGGCGTGGTGGCTCACGCCTGTAATCCCAGCACTCTGGGAGGCCAAGGCCAGAGGATCGCTCGAGGTCAGGAGTTCGAGACCAGCCTGAGCAAGAGTGAGACCCTGTCTCTACTAAAAATAGATAGAAATTAGCTGGACAACTAAAAAAATATATACAAAAAATTAGCCAGGCATAGTGGCACATGCCTGTAGTCCCAGCTACTGGCGAGGCTGAGGCAGGAGGATCCCTTGAGCCCAGGAGTCTGAGGTTGCTGTGAGCTAGGTTAATGCCACAGCACTCTAGCCAGGGCAACAGAGAGAGACTCTGTCTCAAAAAAAAGAAAAAAAGAGAAAAAAAGAAGTCATCAGCAGGACAGATGTAGTGACCTCACTTGCCCTCTGATAGAACCTTCTCAGGGCCAGCTCGGCTAAGCTGTGTGGAAATGGGAAGTAGGAAAAGGGCTGAACTCGACAGCCGCCAGCACTGCCCCATCCCCACCTTGTGGCCGCTGCTCCGAGGTCAGCCCCACTGTGTGCTCTCAGGTCCCTGGGCCCCTGCAGCCCTCCACTCCCCAGTTCTTCCCTCCCTATTCCGCAGTCAGTGGTTGGCGCCCACAGTGTCACACACCCCCGGTTAGGAGGTGCACACTCCTGGCAAGCAGGGCCAGGTTCCGCCTTAGCCCGGGACCCCCAGGGCCCGGCACTCAGTAGGTGTTGAGTAAATGTGTGGTGAACAGGACCCAACACGCTGGGCAAAGATGCTCAGAAGACCAAGAACTGGCTCTTCAAAGAGCAAAAAATGCTCATCTTGCCAAAACTCTCCAAGACTCCAAGGCTTGGGGCCATGTGGCATTTTATAACCATCCAGCTCACTGACCTAATCTCTGAGATGATTAAAAACAAAATCAAGTTCGTAAGCATGCTTACAGTTTGCAAACCACTTCCACATCCAGAATCTCATTTGACTCCCTTACAACAGGGAGGTACAGGTCTGTATTAAGCCCATTTTATGGATAAGGAAATGGAGTCTCACAAAAGCAGAGACTTACCTGGGTTGTCATGGCTCCCAGGTGAGTATACATTATGGCTTGGCCTGTGACTTCTAGTTTCAAGCCCCTTGCTGTTTTCCTATAGCTTCTCTGCCCTCCTATGCAGGAAGCACCACACACACACACACACACACACACACACACACACAGAGTCCCTGATCCCCCTCCTGAATCCAGCACCACCACCCAGAACAGAAATCAGCCACCACGGAGTGGAGAGAAGCTGCAGCTGCTACCGCAGGCTGGCACTGCCCGCCACAGAGCCATGGGCAGGTGGGCCAGCGCACGCACCCACCCATCCCCACCCTGCATGGTGAAGAAAGAGCGATAATCCCCCGCAATCCACAGCTTGGAAAGGGAGGCTCACAAGGGACAGACAGACCCTAGCAGAGGCAGCACCGAAGTGCAAACTCCCCACCTGCCATCAGCCCCTAAGACTCAGAGGGCCAGCTTGCTGGGAGACACCTTCAAGATGGCACAATGGGGTTGGGAGGGTGTCCCCTGAAGCCCCTTCACTCACCTCTATAATCAAAGGGCAAAAAATGGCAGAGTGGTGCCAATCCACATCCACTTATCACGTGAAGAGGCAGTTTAGCACCTGGGCTCTGGAGCCAGACCACCTGGGTTCAAATCCTGGCTCTGCTGCTTCCTATCAAGTTAATGAACTGCCTTGTGACTCAGTTCCCCCACTTGTAAAAGGGGAAATAAGACTATCAGCCTCACACAGTCATTTGAGGGTTAAATGAGTTTATACATAGCAGTTACAACACCGCCTGGCACAACACCTGTGCCCACGCAAATGTTAGTTGTTTGGACTTACTTTTTCACTAAGTGTCTAGAAGGTACTACTCGAGGCACAACCAGAGCTGGTCATCTAGCCGGGGAGAATTTTTTTTAAGATGTGTAAAACATGAAACTACCACCCAGGACAAATCTTATTAGAATCTAGCGGATGATTCAGAAAGAAATCACGGCAGGAGTGAGCTGAGTGGGAGGATCAGAGCAAACTGGGGCAGCTGAGGATGCGGGAGAGGCTGAACCGGCCTCAGAGACCGGCAGGCTGCAGTGGGGAAGAGAGGAGGAAGAGCTGGGAGCTGGCGCTGAGGACTGGGGAAGCGGGAACCCAGTGCAGATGTGGGAATGCATGTGGTATCCCGAAAGAGTGAACAGGATTGCAAATAGAGGTTGAGAAAGAGAGCAGAGGGCCTGCATGATGATCTTAGAATCGAGATGTTAGCTTTTCATACAGTCAATAAATATTTATTGCGTACCGACGGTATGCCGGGCACTGTTCAAAGCCCTCGGGATACACCGGAAGACAAAACCATCCCTCGGCGTTTACTTACATTCTAGCTGGAGGGGCAGGTAAACAACAACGCACATACTAAGAAAACACTCCACTCCATGAGAAAATCGTTCAGAAGTAGAACTGGGTAAAGGGGAGCTGCAAGGCCTTTGAACAGGAACAATGAGCAGGAAGAGAAAGGATGGTGTTAAATACAGGTAACTTACAACTGCCCTCCGGGCTACCCCTTACCCACAATCATCTTCTAAGGAGGACGGATCCGAGAGCCATGACCTGTCTTGCTGAGTAGGGGGCATTGGGGATACAAACTGGAAATGCCAAGCCTAAATTGCTCCACATGGCCGTGTGCAGAAGACATCCTCAGGGACCCGGAGTGCACTGGCCAAGGCTGGGCTGGGGGCAGGGGACAAGGAGTGGCCACCACAGATTGGAAGTTTGAAGAAAGAGATGTCCAAAAAAGATTTTCAGAATAGTGTCCTCTGGCATGAGAGATGGAACCCCTCACCTATCCATGAAACCTTCACAAAAGGTTTCAAGACAATCGGTCCAATGACGGGTGCACACTGGACAGGTGAACAGCAGGGAGACGGCAGGGAGGGGAGGGCAGTTGTCTGGGCCGTGAATGAGCTTCTAGAATGTGCCCCCGTTGTGGGTGGTGGCAGGAGGAATGCAAGATGAGGCACCTAGGCTAGGCTGAAATCAGAAGACCCGACTCTGCCACTAAGTCACCATATCCTGCCTCAGCCCTGGTTTTTTATCTTTAAAGGGGACAGCATCCCAGCAAGGACCTGAGAGCCACTAGCAAACATGAATACATTCACCAAGCAGGTGTGAGGTGAGGAGGAGGAGGAGGAGGAGGCCCCAGGTGAAGTGAAGTTTGGGTGTGACCGGCAGGAGGGGGGCAGGGCTGAAGACAAGCTTTGCATGTGGGAAGCCCGCAAAGATTATGAATTCTGAGCCTGGTGTTTATTTCCAGATTACTACATTTGTTTTCTATTGCTTCGGTAACTCAAAATCACACACATTTATTATTTTACAGTTCTAGAGATCAGAAGGCTGAAATGAGTCTGGCAGCAATAGGGAGAATTCGTTTCTTCGACTTTTCCAGCTTCTGGGGGCTGCCCTGGCTCTGCACGTCTCCTTCTCCGGCTCTGACCCTCCTGCCATTTCCTGTAGGAATCCTTTTGACGACATGGAGCCCACCAGGGTAGCCCAGGGTAATCTCCCACCTCAAGATCCTTTAACTCATCACATCTGCAGAATCCCTCAGGCCATGTGAAGTAACACATCCATGGGCTTCAGGGACTGGGATGTGGGAAGTGCTTGAAGGATCTATACCAGGACTGGAATTTTTGGAGAGGGGAGCTAAACGGAGAAAACAGTGGGAGGCGAGAGGGGGAAGAGTGCTCAAGGAGAGAGCTGAGGGAGAAGGGCAGAGCCCTGAGGAAGCCCTGCAGTTATTCCACAGATGTTTGCAGAGGGCCTGCCACGGGCCAGCAAGCAGCTGGGAGCTGTGGAGAACACGGAGATCAATCAAATGCCAGTGTGCGTCGGAGGAGCTCACCACCAAAACACGTGCACATAAAAGAAGATGATGACAGTCAATGAGTTATCCATGAGGGCAATTCAAGCAAGGTACCCCATGGAAGAAAAGACAGGCGTCATGAGGGGGTGCATTTAAACTTAGCAAGAGGAATAGCACAGAAGCTTCTAGAGTGGAGGAGGCGAATGAACCAAGACAGACACTGGTAGGGTGGCTGGGAGGGCCTTGGTGGCCCGTGAGAGTGGGGGGACTGCCCGTTGCCTCGCAAAGCCATTGCCTGCAGCTGGAGGGATGAGGGAGGCGGGCGTGACCGACCGTCCGCTCGCCCCGCCCCTGCGTGTTCAAATCCCACCAGCAGGGGGAGCACCAGAGTCGAAGTGGACCCTGAGCCCGAACCAGGGTTTTTTCCCTGAAACAGGATTCCCTGAGGGAAGGGAGGAAAAGTTTTCCCACTGGAGCGCCACAAAGCTTGGAAGGCTGGCTGCCTCTGTGTGATCTCTGACTCAGGGGTTTACCCAGACTTTCCTCTTCCAGTTAAAGCAAACCATATTTTTTCCATCTCTTCCTTTCCTGCTTGCCTGTAGCACTAACTGCCCCTAACAACACGCTTTGGCCTAGAGGCTGATTGTGCCATAGAATGTCAGAGCGAAGGGGACTTGGACATCTAACCCAAAATGCTCTTTGTACAGGTGAGGAGACTCAGGCCCGTGTCCAAAATAAACCAACAGGTGGGAACCAAGAACAGAACTCAGACCTCGTCAGGTCCTTGCAAGGACCTCCTGGATAATATATGACGTGGCACTTAACGCTTAGGCTGCCCCTGTTTCTTGAGTGTAAATAATAAAATAACAATAACAATGGGGTAGGCAACATTTCTCAAGCACTTCTGTGGCAGGCACTATTCTAAAGCCTCCACGTGAATTAGCTCATTCCGTATTCACTATTCCCCTAAAAAGTAGTTTCTATTATAAGCTTAAATATTTACTGAACTCCTCCCACCAGCCCTTGTTAACTCGGGGGAGGGGGGAGATACAAAGAGACAAAAATCTTTCTTTTCCTTAGACCTGTTCTCCCAATGTGGATGGACCCAGGCCCAGAGCAGCACAATGGGGCATTGTCTGTGTCTCTACCTCCCCCCTCACGCCCCACGGTGCTTCACACCCTGCTGTGGGGAACCATCCTCCAGGGACATGGTCAGGAGGAGTAGCTGGAGTACAGCGTTACCAAAATTCCTCTGCCAGCCCCTCTGGCATCAGGCTCAGTTCAGGCTCTCCTTCTCCATCCTCTTCCTCCCCCATCTCGCCCACTCCTGGTAGTTTCCAGCCTGCCAAGTGCTTGTGGTTTCCTGTTTCTGTGACTTTGCACATATAGTTCCCTCTGCCTGGAATTCTCTCCTGCACCTTGGCTATTGACCCCTCCTGCCAAAGTCAGCTGCTGCGGAGGTCCCCTGCTCTGGGAAGCCTCCCACACTCAGGCTGACTTGGGGACACGCCCTGTGCCCCTTCCGGTTCCTAGGCCGCTTTTCCCCCTGCGCAGAGATTCTATGTGTTTACAATTGTCTGTTAATGGGTCTCCCTGCCCTACACTGAGATTCTAGCATGCTATGTATCCATGGATAGAGGTTGTTTCACCTCAGTACCCTCAGCATCCAGGAAACTCTCAAGAAAAGTTAGAAGAATAAATGAATACAGCCCTCCATAATCTAGCTTCTGTTGCTCTGCCTCCGATCTCTCCTCCTCCCCTTCCCAACCTGTCCCCTCCTGGGGTTTTGCCTGCCCTCTCCAGCCTCCACCCCATTGCCCGGTCATCATTCACCTTTCTTGTCTCTCCCCTGAACTAGTCAACAGCCTCCTAACAGATCTGCACCTGGTCCTCAGCTCACCTTTCATGTCCCGCTGCTCGCCTCACATCACTCAACTGCACCTCCTCAAACACATCTCGATTTTCCATCCAATTCCCTTAAGCCTCTCTCTGTGACTCCACCTGTTACCCTCATCCCATTGTCTGGCTGCCTGTCTCCCCCCTGCACTGGACTCTCAGCTCCTGGAGGGCAGAAGCGGGTTCTAATCATTTTTGTTCCACTCTTATCCCTATTGAAATACCCTCATAAAGTAGATACTGAAAAATGTTTTTGAATGGATCAATCAATGAATCAGTCAATGAGACAAGTCTAATGGTAACAGTGTAAAATAATAGTTACAGCGTGCTAACAGTGGCTGTTCCTGGTGGGTGAAATTTCGACTTATGTTGTTTATGCTTATTGGTATTTGTTGTTTCTGTAATGACTATGCTTTGCTTTCCTAATAAAGAACACTAAAGGAAACTTCGTTTAGAAAAAAAGACAAAGTTTGGGAGCTTCAAAGGAAGGGGAATCTCATCCAGTTGAGAGAATCTCGAAGGAGCGTTTAAGGAGCCACGGAATTCCTACAGGTGAAGGGGGAAGGGCTGGCCGCCAGCCAGCAGGGCCACACACCGCGTGCAGAGCTGGGCATTGTGACCGTGGCGTAGGGGTGGGACGCCAGGTCGGGCAGAAGGTCCGATGATGAGTGTTCCCTACAGGGCCTTGAAAGCAAGATGAGGAATTTCAACTTAGGTCACTGAATGTGGGGAGCCACAGAACGTTCTTGAGCTGAGGAGAAACACTCAGACATTCCAGAGGCACAGGAATGAGGGTGGGGGGGAGGGGTAGAAGCCTGGGCTACAAACCCCAAGTCCAGGGAGCGCTTAGGGACTGGCCAACCCTCAGTCATATTACCGACTCGGTGATCGGTATTTGATAATTACTTCCGAAAGCCTTCCATCTGTTTTCCCCCTGCTCCACACGATGCGCCAACACCGTGTTCAATGAGTCAAGGACCCCCGGGCGACGCCCACGGAGAAATAGCGCCAGGCAGCTTCCCTTCAAACCCGGGTCGGGGCGGAAGGGGCCCCCTCTGGCAGCTGGCCGTGGGGAAGGGGCCTTCGGCCTGACGACCCGGGGAGGGTCTCCCAAAGTAAAGCGCCTGGGCCGGACGCCCAGATTCAACACGGGAGAACCGGAAGGTAAAAGCGGCCAGGGGTGAGGCCCGGAAAGCCCCCAGGGCGGCTGGAGAGGAAAAGGGAGGAAGGAGGAGGACGGCGGCTAGGGGGCAGGGGCACCTCGGCGGGGACTGGGCTGAGCGGGAGGAAGGAGGGGACCGAGCACGAGCGGCTCCGCGGGGCGCTCGGGACGGGGGCGAGGCGGGGCAGGTGGGGCCGGGAGGCGTGGCCGGCGGGGGGGGGGGGGCGGCTGTCTCGGCACATGCGCACCGCGGCCGGCCGCGCGCCGTAAGGAGTGGCACTTTTAAAAGTGCAGCCGGAGGCCAGCCCGCAGCTACCAGCACGTCTGTCCTGCGCCGGGTCCCGCCCGTCCCAGCCGCGCGCCCCGGTCCTGCAGCAGTCCGGCCCAGGCCAGTCTAGCCCGCACCATGCCGGTCAAAGGAGGCACCAAGTGCATCAAATACTTGCTCTTCGGATTTAACTTCATCTTCTGGGTGAGTGAGCGCGCGACTCCCACGCGCTCTTCTCCGGGGCCACCTGTTCCCAGGCCCCAGCGGCTGTCCGCGGCCCGGGGTGCCACGGCGCCCCGGGGGTGCCGGCAGCTGGCACTGCCCGCGCCGGGCAGGCTCTGGGCGGGAAGAGAAAGGGCGCTGCGGCTGCCAGCTGGCTCCTCGGCTGGGTCCGGAGTCGGGCGGGACAGGCACATTCGGGTGGAGACGCATGCGAAGCCAAGCCAGCGGGGGAGGCGGCGGCCCCAGTGAGCCTGGGCGTACAGACTGGTCCCGGCCCGCTCCCTCGCTGGGGATTCGAGGTGGGCTTTGTGTCCGCTCCCACCCCAAGCCGCTCCGAGTGCCAGAGGGGCAGGCAACAGGGAGAAGTGGAGCACCCCTCTTCTGGGACCGCAAGGCCCTGGCCGGGGAGGGCCGTGGCAGGCAACGCAGTTCGTGACAGGGGTGGGGTCTCCCAAGGGGTAGGGGGCGTGAGGGGGGAGGATGCGGGTGCTCTAAGGACTCGGTGGCTCAGGGAGAGCCCGGCCAAGAGCCTTCTCAGTTTTACACTGGAGAGGAAGGGGTGCGCGGCCGGCCAGCGTGGGCCCCCGGAACCCAGTCCCTGAGTGAGAGTGGGGTCCCCTCCACCCTGGGGGAGGAACCTTGCAGGCCCCCATAGCCTCAGACTTTGATTCTGAGCCACTGTGAGAAAGTGTGAGCTCCCTCGAAGCTACCTGAAAGACTAGCTTGTCTTGATTTTTTTTCAAAGGGCGATAAGTATCTCACTGGAGAGAACTCTGGGAGAGCTGGGGAGGGAAGGAGGGGCAGATGCCTATCTGAGCCTCTAGTGGGATGGGTACTGTGTCTGTGCATTTCCTGTAGAGATTAGATGCAGGGCGGGCCCAGGAGGGCCTCCAGCATTGCTCCCTCCCTGCCAGGCCCCCCAACTGCAAGCAAGGTGGGGCGCAGAGAGTGGACACTAACCTGGAGAGATCAGTAGGTCCCAGAGCACCAGGGACACCTGCTGCTGGCCTCACTTAGCCTCTCTTCGAATGGGAAGGCCCAGAGAGGCAACAGAAAGGCAGTGTCCACTCTACAGCTTCCATTGAGGGATTAAGGGACCGCCCAGGGACAGAAGCAAGGAATAAGGGACCTTTATGTCCTGGTTCTAAGGGCCACATTCCCTGCACACAGATGACAATATTTGCCCTTCTGCAGACAGGAAAGGGTTTGGAAAGGCAGTCCCTGTGCCACTTTCAAGAGAGATGGCAGTATAAACAGGTGTGTGCCATCAGGGGCTTGTAACCAAAAAATGCACTTATTCCCTTGGAGCTGGTCACTGAGGTCCCTGTGAACCTTGGGGAAATTCTAAGATTTACTACTCTCCCTGAAGCTGAAGGGGTGGTAGAACAGTTCTTGCGGCCTACAGAGACTGACCTGCCCTTGCATGAGTCATCGTACCCAACACACACCCTAGTGAGGACAGCACAAGATGTGCCCCTGCCCAACCCTTGATCTGCTTTAGGAAGACCCTGCCTGCAGTGGGCACCCCCTCCTCCTGCTGTGCCCACCAGCCCCAACAGCCTGCCAGCTGCCAGGCTGAGCTTCCTCCTCTCTCCAATCCCTGGCACCAGAAAGGAATGTTGGAAGGCAGCTGGCCCCGCCCCACCCCACCCTTGTCCTTTGGGGAGTTCTCCTCTCCCGTCTCTAGCACACTCTCTCTCCTGCCAGTCTGTTGGTTAGTCCTCAGCTGTCTGCCTAGAGTGCATCAAGGTTTGGGGCTGGAGTTAACCGCAGACCGCCACAGTGTGCCTCCATGCCCCCATCTGTCCTGTGGCATATGCAGGAGGGTAATGGGAGGCTCCCAGGGTCGCCCAGTATCTCCTCAGTCTCTTGCCTGCTGGCCTGCAATCTGTCCACATTATCTTCAGCCTGCCGCCCCACTGGGATTCAGAGCTCCCCTGCCTGGGTTAGGTGCTGCTGGTTAGCTCTGTGGTCTGAAATAGAAATCACTTACTCTGGAAGTGTTTGGGTTTAGAGTTGGACATGACTTTAGAGATCATGCAGTCCAGCCCTCTTATTCACAGGCAGCAGAGAAGTGGATGGGGGGTGATTGGCCCAGGATCACAGAGACCGAGCCAATACTATAACCAGTGGGTCCCTTACTTTTCATTGTGTCCTCGTCCATCTCTATGACGGGCAGTAGCTATGTTTTCCTGAACTAATAATTACTGTTCTTCTGTCCTGTGTTGGGGTCCCTGTGGAGACGAAGCTCTCATCCCCTAGGAGATGATGTAATGGAGGAATATTGCGGTTGGTCCGTTGTGCAGTCTGCAGAGCCCTTTCTTTTCCACTCCCATCATACACAGTGAGGAGGAAGCATTGTCCTCATTTTACTGATGGTCAGGAAACTTGTCCCCAGAGAGGTTAAGTGACTTATCCAGGGCCGTGGGGCAGGGCAGTCTCAGAAGTAAGTTACCCAGGTGGGTTTGGCTGGCTGGGTGGGAATGGAAGAAGGCTGGGATGAAGCTCCCAAAAACACTGTGTCACGGGAACTGCTTAGATCATGTGTCTCAAGCCCAGGAGTTTATAAACTTGGCATTTGGGACGTGATGTGGGGCTTGTAAAGCAGGAGCTGTGAGGCCAGGGCTGCCAGCGCCTCGTGTACACAGGGTGCTGAGATGGGGTGTGTGGCAGGGATCCAGAGAGGCCAGCCTCAGTGGCAGTGGGACAATTGTGGGGGGCAGGCAGGGGCTGTGCCTCCTCCTTGGCCTGCTCCCATCCCTGTGGGACACGTGTGACAACTGAGCCTGCGCGGCCTGCCCTTCCCAAGTCGGGCGTCCGATGCCACAGCCAAACCAGCAATCAGTTCTTCCAACGCCCCCGGAACCAAACCTCCCAGCTCTATTTCGGTTGTTTCTGCATTTCCTTCAGACCTCCCTGCCCACCCATCACCCAAAAAACTACTGAGAGGGAAAACATCTTCCGGGATGTCGGGGTGGCAAATAACACAAGTATTTCCAGCTGTAACGTGGGGAACCAGGGCTAGGGCCAGGCCAGGAATGTAACTTTCCCATCCGATCTCCCCAAATCCTAAGCCAACCTATAGGGGCTTTCTGCCCTCTTCACGTCAGACAAGGGGACAAGCTCCTCAGGGCAAAGGGGGGAGAAGTTTGGCTCTACTGAGAGAGCCCAGCCCCCACCCCGCCTCCCTCGGCCCCTTGCTCGCTGCCTGTCACCCCATACCCTCCCTCGCTGATGGAAATAGCAGAGGATTTCTCTGTCCTAAGAAACGGTGTCGCCTGGACCTAAGGGAGACTGCTGGGAAGCATGGACAGGGACGTGGACTGGGAATTTAGAGACCTGTGAGTCCAGGTCTGTCCCCAACTGACTTGGAAGCCTTAGGCCAGGTCACTTTTGTGCTCCGGACCTCAGTTTCCTCATCTGTAGAACCAGCGGGTTGGAGCAAATGGACTCGAAGCGTTCTTTCAAGCTCAGTCTATGAAAACAACCCCACCCCACCACCTATAGCAGTAGGACCTGCCCACACAGCCCAGAACAGGACTCAGGGATTGGAAATGTGTGGCGGATTCTGAGGCCTATCCTCAGAGCCTGGCTTCTCTTAACCGTTACCGCTGGAGCAAGAACCTGGTTCTCTTTCCTGTCACCTCCGTGTTCCCTCTGCTCACCCTGGGTGGGGTCTCTCTGCCTGGGGGTTCTGTTTTCATTGCCCCGGTACCTGGGCCCTTCGTGGTGGTACAGCTTAGTGGTCAGAGCACCGGCTCTGGATTCGGTGCCCCCATCACCAGATGGAGCTGGTGACTACCCCGAGGGGTTGCAGTGAGGGTTCAATGACAGCTTGTATGCGGTGCTCTTGGCATAGTAGATGGCACTAGCCGCGTTGTTATTCACTAGCGGAAAGTAGATTGAGGCTGTGGGGAGGGTGGGCGCAATTCCCCAAGAAGTGTGGCAGTTTAAACGGACTGGCCTGAGCACACCCCAGTCCACACGTCTGCCTCCCTCCTTTCCGCCTCCTCCGTGCCAGTGCCGGCCTCGCTCTGCATCAAGACAGGGCCTCCATTGCACGGCTTGCTCCTCGCTGGACTGTAGGGAGGCTTCACTTCTGAAAATAAAACTGCATGGCAGAGAAACCCTAAGACATTGGGATTCCGGGTCTGGGCAGGGCGTGGACAAGTGGGGTGGCAGTGACAACTGCCCCCTCCCCCCCCAGTTTGCCGCTTCCCCTAGAAGCTGTTTGACTCCAATGTTGGGACTGAGCAAATAGCTGGGACCGTCACATTAAATGGCTCCACATCTGGCGCCCAGACTACAAGTTTGGGGAGAGGTGAGTTGAGGCCAGGTGTCTGCATCTGCGAAGGAAAATGGGATATCACCCAGAATCTTCCTAGTCTCTCCCCAACCCCTCAAGGGTTGTCAACAACAAAGACCCGACTCCTGATCACACACAAACACTCTGCCTCTTTCTTCTGCTCTTTTGTGCTCAAAGGAAGCCGGGGCTGATTCAGGCCCGAATTTGGCAGTGTTTTGATAAGCAGCCTTATCGAGGGCCGGCCTGGCCAGAGCGCTGCGTCTAAGTGAGCCTTCCGCGGCCTCGGCTCAGAAACTAGCCTCTCGCACCTACTTTTGGGAGGAGTGGTGGGTGGGCTTCTCCCCTCCCCCACACACATCTGTGTGTCCTGGGTTTGTTTTGTCTGTCTGGTCTCCCGTTCTGTTCAATTTGACGAGGAGGGATGGCTTTTGGAATTGGTCGCACGGTTTGGTTTGGAACTTAATAATACCTTGGATTTACAAAAGCACCTTTTTGTCTAAAGCGTACGAACCTGGACGGTTCCCGCCTGGGCACGCCTGGCTGGGAGGGCAGGGCCCGAGCTCTCCAGGTTGTCGCGGCTTTGGCTTCTGTAGTCCTGTCGCTGCCTTGCGGGCAGCATGTGCGAGTGGACCCGCGTCGTGCTACGTGGGGAAAGGAGGGGGGGGAAGGAGCTGCGTGTGTGTGTTCTGTGTTCCTCCCTCCCCCGGGCTGGGGTCAGGGGGCTGTACTTGGACCTGCCGCAGGTCTTTTCCGCCACAGCCTGGCAGACACAGGCTTTACCTCTTACATACAGACCAGCAGTGACTTCGTTGTGCCAGGTTGGAGATCTGGGCAAGGGCCGGTCAGATCCAGGCCCTCAACTAGCAGGAGAAATGTTTTGCAACTAGGAAATTCAGGAGACAAAAAGAGCTAATTTTTATACTTTTCTTAAATTTATGTTTTTAAGGTCTGACTGCAGATCACTTGCCTGTTTTATTCCATGGAAAAAGTCGTGCTGGTCCAAAGGACATTTTCATTTTCCATCATGCGATGGCATGCAGCTGTAGAAAGCAACATCCTGTCCCCAGATGAGATAATTTTATAATAATTACATCCATCTGGTAATTCCCTCCCCCCCCACCAAATTATACTTAGTTGTGGATAGTTTTTAAGTACTGTATGTTGTCATCCTTGACTAGTAGATCTTAACTTTTTAGGGAATTCCGTGAAATCAGTGGGACCTGCCTCCAGAGAAACATTATGTCTGTTTTTTGGCTTTTCCTCTGGAGGTCCATAGACCTCAGGTTATGAGTGCTCCATATGGGTTTTTCTCCCTCAGCATCTAGGCACCCCGTTCCCTGTCCTGAGCCCCGTGCTCCTGCCGTAAGAAACAGGTTGACTCACTGCTTTCCAGGAGTTGCGTGGAGGAATCACGGGGACTTTGCGAAAGACGTTAGAAACCCTGAGTTCCCGTGATGACCATGTGCAGCCCAGGCTGGAGAGCTGGCCTCCCCTCCCATCCCCACTCTGACTCCCGGCTTAATCATTGCCCAAGGAGTGGTTTTGAGTCTCAATTAATTTAATGAGTGTTCTGTATTTCTAGTCCACATAAAAAATGCAACTTTATGAGCTTCCAGCCGAGTTTGGCCTCCTGGGTTAGGGTTCCCATAGCTTGGGTGATTTGTCTTTGTTGAAGAAGAGCAGAGCTCTTTTTTCTTCTCCTTCTTCCCACCAAGTAGAGGCCAGAAGGCTCAGCCCAACCTTCTCTCGTCTTGCCTCTGAAGACTTTCAGAAAGGAGAACCGTCTCCTGAGGGATCGTTTGGGGGTTTGGGTTCCTGAAGAGTGAATAAGCAGCCTGATTAAATAACAGGCGAAGACAAAGCAGTCCGACTTGGAAAGAGGCCCAGCTTAATTTGATTCCAGAGAAGGTCCCTGAGTAGAGAGGTCTGGGGACTACTGACTTGGAGGAACATGAGAAACCTGGGTTTTAAGAGACCTTCTTGTTGAATCCTCTTGCCACACACGGTGTAGGTGAGCAGACGTGGTGGCTCTTGCCGGCTGTGTTAGGAAAGTAACCCTTCAGCTTACCCAGTGCACATCCAAGGTTCCGGTGAACACCTCTGGGACCTGGGCGGGCCTGTGGCCCGTGACTCCTGCCAAGCACCCACTCCACACTGAGCTGCCTGCCTCAGGAAGCAGTCCCTTGCTTGCAGTCCCAGTCTGAGCTGCCCATTAACGTCCAAATGCAGAAACCACACAACACATGGATCACAGGAGAAAATCCTTGACTGGGGTTTAAAATACCACAAAGTTAACTGGACAGTTTTATTAAATTCAAAACAGATTTCTATAGCATTTTTGTTTTAATTTCTTTTAAACCTACATTGATTGAATCTATAGCATGATAATACAGTGTTTTGTGTTTTTTCGGTTTTTTTTGAGACAGAGTCTTGCTCTGTTGCCCGGGCTAGAGTGCTGTGGCATCGGCCTAGCTCACAGCAACCTCAAACTCCTGGGCTCAAGCAATCCTTCTGCCTCAGCCTCCCGAGTAGCTGGGACTACAGGCGTGTGCCACCATGCCCAGCTAATTTTTTCTATATATTTTCAGTTGTCCAGATAATTTCTTTCTATTTTTTAGTAGAGACAGGGTCTCGCTCTTGCTCAGGCTGGTCTCGAACTCCTGACCTCGAGCGATCCTCCCGCCTCGTCCTCCCAGAGTGCTAGGATTACAGGCGTGAGCCACCATGCCCAGCCGATAATACAGTGTTATTAAAACTCTAAAAGATCAGCAAAATCATGCTTATTTGTGAGCTCATTATTGCTTTTCAAGTCAATAAAAGTTTGATCTTTGAATCCAAATCACCTCTCTCCTTCAAGGTGAGCAGTTGCATTGTGCCAGTTTGCATGCATACCTCAGATCCACCCCCCAGCTCTGCTGAGCGTTGGTGGGAGCCTTCCTCAGTGGCCCCACTCCAGAGGAATGTGCACCCCAGAGACAGGAGGCCCCTCCCACTAAGACGTGTTCCCCCTGCTCTCCCTGGTGCAGTGTGAACACCTTCTTTCTTGTGACATGGGGCTGTAGATTTAAATCTATTACTATTAAGCTCAAATGTTTTAAAGCTTCCTTTCTACAAGCCTGGGAAAATCTCTCCATACTCCACTTTCCTCTACTCAAATCAGATTATAGTCCTGACTTCCTAAGACAGACAACCCCTTACAGACCAAGAAAACTCATTTCAAATAAAAATTAGATTCTCCTCCAGTGCTGGGGAGGGACACTTAGGCCTTCTTTGTAGCAGGAAGCTGGCATCATCCTCACAGTGCAGGTGCCCCCAGGAACACAGGGTGTGTCTCGAGAGCTCGTGCCCAGGGCTGTAACCCAGAGGCCTGTGCTGATGCCGCCTTGTTCCCCTTGCCCATGCTGACAGGATGGTGCCGTGGGGAAAGGGCAGAGGCTCTGAGTCTCACTCTGGGGCCCTTTCTATAGGGGATGCAAGGGCAATGGCCACTTGATGGGCTGCAGACGCAGTGGCCAGTGGGCAGCTGCAGTGGTAGCTAAGCCCGAGTGAGAAGAGAGCCTGCCAAGTGGCCCTAGAGGGCCTGCTTGCCACCTTCCTTCCCTTGCAGGTGGGCTCTGCTGGGGACTTTGAGGATAGAAGACACCACTTTGGAAATAGGATCAGATATGTGTAGGAGGGAGCAAGGGCAAAAGGGAGAAATTCTGGCTCTGAAATGAAAGAAACGGATCAAAAAGACAAGCAATTTAACAAAATGATTGAGAATTTGGGCTTTGCAGTCAGACGGGTTTGGGTTCCAGTTCTAGCCCTGCCACTTATTTGCTGTGTGGTCTCAGACACGCAACTTAACTTCTGTGCCCTAGTTTTCTCACCTAAAAAATGGAAGATGATATGACTTAGCTGCTGGGCCTACTATGAAAATTAAATACGTGTGAAGTGCTTAGCATGGGCTGTGGGGCATAGATAGCAAATATTTGAGTGCTTGCTTCTAATACTTAAGAGACCTAAAATGAAGGCAGAGATCCTGGCAGAGGGGTAGGACAGGTGACAGGTTAGATACAGGAGTTTAGGGACCTTGGCCCCCCACCCCTTTCTGGCTTGGGGCTCGGAATGTCCCATGTTAAGGGAGGAAGGCCACCAAGCCGCCAATGCTGGGAGTGCCTTTTGCCAACGCTGCCAGTCCACAGGCCACATGGCATTGCTTGAACGCTGTAAAAGAAGGGGCATCTCCCACCACCCAGGGCCATGCCGCACGTGCTAACCAGCTCCACAGATGGGACGAGAGCCAGCTGGTCCAAGTGGCTAAAGTGTGTAAGCAGGAGTTGTGTGCATCGTTGCCAGACATGTCAGTGAGGCAGACATAATGGAAAACAAATGGGAGGTATTCTGGAATTTAAAGCAAAACATCCCCAAAACAATCCCCCACATCAGATGATTTTGGTTAAGATCAGAATGCCTGCTTTCAGCGGAAAAGGGGTTTATGGGCTGGCTGGTATATGCTCCGCGTCTGTCTGGCAAGCAGGCAGTGGAAACTTGAAATGAGATTTCTTGTTTAGAAAGAGGTTACCTCGGGCAGGGGCCCTCCCTCCCAGTCAGCCCCAATGTCCTAACACCAGCACACCACGGTAGCTGAAGCTTTTCTCCTAAGGCAGAGCAAGGGCTCTGGGTTTTAAAGGATGCTGACTTGTCCTTGGGTAGGAGGGTTGCACAACTCTTGAACTTGTCCAGACCGGGTAGCCACCTAATTTCTTTAAAGCTATGCTGACAGAAAGCCTACGCGGCCCTTCATTGTCTGCCACACCCCAGAGAGCAGACCAAGCTACGTCCCTTCTACCAGGGACGAGGCAGGCAATGGAGTAACTGACCTCCGTGTGGCACGTGCTGCGCTGTGCACGTTACAGAGGGAGAGTCCTGACAGCTGGGTCGCTCGTTCCTGCTCTGTGACCACGGGCAAGTCACTTTACCTCTCTGAGCCTGTTTCCTCACCACTCACTGGGGTGGTCCTAACCAGCTCTCAGGGCATAAGGCAAGTCTCTAAGAAACAAAGGGGGTGGCAGGGCCTCACGGCATAGCTCCAGTCTCCCACTGTTCCTCTTCTCCCTTGCACTGCCCTACTGTTGCTCTTGCAGGGGGAGTGTCGCCCGTAAAGTAACGCCCCACACCAGCCTGAGGCCAGGCTCAGCATTTAAACACAGTCACCCAGAAGTGCCAGGCCTAGCAAGATAGCGGCACCCGCAGGCTGTAGCTGTCTTGGGCACCTTCACTGGTCCACCCAGGAGCCCCCCAGGGGCACTAGAACCCCAGAAAGGGAGGCCACGAGGTCAGCAGGGGGGCTAAGCATGTGCTTAGGGCACCAGCGACGCAGGTAAGCCTGAGGAGTCAGGGGAAAAAAGCACTTTTTTCAGTTTCTTTATGTTTATTTTACAATTATGATTTTTTTATATTGAATTACATGGGTGGAGAGGTGGGTTCCGTGATCTTCTCAGCGTCTAGGGCACTAAACGGCCACAAGAGGCCGAAGTCGGCTCCCTCAAGGACCTGGCTTCCCTGGGTGGTTGGGGTTTGTGGTGGACCAGGCTCCCCCCGCCACACCTGCCCCCCACACACACACCTGCCCCTGTTGCTGTGAAGTGCAGCTACTAGCAGGCCCACTTATGACCCAGGGCAGTTGGTGGGGGTGGGGACTTGGCTGGATGGAAACACAGGTTCCTGGGGAGTGGCAGCTTCACCTTCCTTATCTGCGTAATGAAGGCACAATACAACCAACGTCTGAGGTTGTTCTGAGGAGTAATGGGATGTTTAATGTAAAGCTATTACCATGGGCCTGACTCACAGTAAGAGCTCGCGTGTTAGCTCCTGCGGCTGTTGCTGTAGTTACTACTTCTGTTGAAAGTTTTTCGGATACCGAGGTTGTGTAAACACTTGTATTCATCCGTATCTTATTGCTTCAGTTCTGTGAAACCACGTCACACTGGCTCACTCAAAGTTGAAATTTTACCTCTAGCCTTCCTCGTTCTCAGAACATGAATTGCAGGACTTATCTTTCTGCTGTCTACAGAATGCTCATTTCTGAGACTTCCCCCAGTTTGGGGAAGGGGACAAGGAGAGCTTTGCAGTTTTGCCCTTTACTGGAAATGCCCCGTGAGGATACCCCCGCTGGCAGAGGGTCCCCTTGTGGAGCTTAACTGGAAATTTAATTTACAATGAAAGTGGAAGGAAAAGTCTACTTTGCATGCAGAACAAGAAGGTGGTCTCAGCACCTCTCCTTCAGTTCACTCCTGTGCCTCCCACAAGGGACTGATTCCTCTAACCTAGAACTTTCTGGACACCTACAGCACCCAGAACCGTGTCCCAGAGAGGGGCAGAGCCAAAGTCACGTTGCTTGTGTGGACACTGGGGTAGACAATGAGAGGAAGCGGAGCTGGCCCTGAGGGTGCATTTTCCTTGGGACCACCACCCCTCCAGCCTCACCAGAGGGAAAGAGAGAAAGAACAAACCCAAGGGGGAAGTTAGTGGTCCGTGCCCTCCCTCTTGGCCCTCATCAAGGCTGGGGTTGACACCCTGAATCTGAAGCGTCAGTCGTCAAGCCATGGCAGGCAGGGGAATCCTTGTCACCAGGGTAAGGTTTAAGTCAGAGCATTTCGCCAAATTCAGCATGTCCAAGCCACCCTCCTGTCCCCCAGGAAAAGTTCTTAGGGGTTTCCATCCTGCCCGTTCACCAGCTGGGCAGTGAGGTAGCACAGTGCGTGGAGAAGCGTAGCTACGAGCTATGGGACCTGGTTCTGTCTGAGCTGCCTCTTGCTGGCTGTGTCTTTTTGAGTCAGTTGCTTAACATCTCTGAGCCTGATTTATCTATCAAATAAGGGCGATGGAAGGATTCAGTGTGAGACTGTACATAAACCACCCCGTATAACGTGTGGGGCGTGTGGGTCCTCAGAGCCAATAACTGCTACTATGCGTGTTACTAAAGTACTATCGTGGCTGTTCTTTCTTTTCCCTTCCCCGGCCTCTGGAGGGGTTGCTGATGGACAGAAAAGCCTGCCAGAAGTCAAGTCAGCACTAAAGCTAGATAACCTACAACCTGACCATCAGCCTCTGAATGTATTTTTTAAATTGTTTTTTCTAGAGTTAGGGTGGTTTAAGGAAAAGGTCCACCCTCAGGCGTAAGAGCCTGGCCTGGGAGCACAGCAGGCTGCAGCAGTGGGGGCGGGGGCAGTTTTTGCCCAGAGTCCTGCTACAGGCTGTGGGAGCCTGTCATGTGGGGGCCCCACTGAGTCACGAGGGCCTGTTGCCGGAGGAAGGCTCAGGGGCAGGGCCCGGGTGATGGATGCACCTTTGGGAGCCAAATGCAGGTTCCAACTTGAGCTGTTTACTACGACTTCCTGGCTCAGCGGGTTCACAGGGAATTGTCCAGCCAGCGTCTCTCCCCTCTTACCTCTCGCTCCCTTCCCGCTTACCTCTCTCTGCGACCTCGCCCTTGGCTGTCACCGTGCAGCAGTTCCAAGGGGGTCCCGGGTGCACAGCGCATGGCTTCACAGTGCCGGTCAGAGCATTTGAGCCCCAGCTCTGCAGGCCGTAGTGCAAAGCGGGAGGGCCCAACTCTGCCCCCTCGTCCGGCTGCGGCCGTGCGCTCTGCCTTACCTGGAAAAAGCTCACACCTCCCGTCCATGGCCTCGTGCTTTTCGGCACTGGCATTTAGAAAGCTGATCTCTGGGTTCAGAACCCCCAGAGAGAGCTTTTCCCTGTCCTTCCTGATTGTTCAGAGTTTAAATGAAGACCCAGAATAATGGTTCTTTAAGGTCTAGACTGGGACTGCAAATTTGCGTGTCTGACAGGTTCCCAGTGCTGCTGCTGCTGGTGGGTGGCTGGGGGAGAGGATACGGGGGTGTCACACTTTGAGAACCTCTGGCCTGGGGAAGGGTTACAGGGGTTGCCTTTGATGAAACAAATTTCTGAAGATTCCAGCGCTGCCTTAGGACAGCAGCTGGGTAGAAGCCCCAAGGGCAGAAATTGTCTGGAGAGGAGACAGCCCCAGCCTGTGCCTGCCCAGGTCCCCAGTGGTGCTTATACCCCGAGGGGGAACTTCTGTTCTCTAGGGCTGTGATCTCTGGGGCTTTCCACCTAGTAAAACTGAAGTTAGTAATATGCCCTTGTTGCTATCTTGAAATTCTGCCATGAGCTAGTAGTTTACTTGTGGTCCTTAAGGAGAGCAAGTCATGGCAGTTTTTTCTGCTGATTAGAATGGAGTTTGGTTTTCTTGTTGATGTTGCTCTAGTCTGCCCAAGTGGCTTTGCCCTTCCAAAGACAACGGCTCCAGCCCTAATTTGGAGGTGGGGGAGGAGGACGCAGGGAGAGGGTTGGAGAAGGCTGCGGGCACCGGATCCTGTCTGTTCTTGCTGGCGCTGGCCAGCCCAGCCTCCTGACAGTGAATCAGCCCGTCCAGGCTTGGCATGCAGTGGTGAGCCGAGGTTGCCATGGAGATGGGTGAGGCCCAGAGCCCACAGGTCTGGGTGGCCTGACTTGTTTTTCAATGTTGAGGCCTGTGTGAACATAGAGGCCTCCCTCCACTCCCGGCTTTCTGGAAGTTTGACTGAGGTGCAGGGGTTTGGGAAAGGTTGGCCGGGGAACCCTGCGTCCACAGTGTTCTGTCTGTTGCTGACTTCCTGGGTGTGGTGGGCAATTATGCCTAATGGTCTCCCAGGGCTAGTACAAAACAAAAACAAAAACCAGGGCTGATAAGCATCTTACCGAGGAAGGGACTTACGAGGTCAAAGTTTCCTTTCCTGCCCAACCCAGGGAAGTCTCTCCCTCTGTGTTATCTGCTCCTGTGGTGGCTCCTTTCTGGGGGGCCACCTGTCCTGGGCCTCCATCCAGGGGAGGACGGCACCCAAAGGGAGCACACAGGCTCCCTTCAACCCTCCTTCCCGCTTGCTGTGGCCGTTCCCACGGGTCGTGGTGAAGCGCCGGGAGGCAGTTTGTGGGTGTGAGGACGGTGAATTTGTCCATCTTCCTCCACCACACAACCTTTACATAGACTCTCAGAGGCCAGAAAACAGAGCCCCAGTGTCCTAAATTACCCTGCTGTCGCCTGGCCACCCTTTCAGATCACAGAACACACAACCGACGTCCACAGAATGCCGCACTGTCACCTCTCAAGGTTTATTGTTATTACTGTTTTTGTTATTGTCCCTCCTTTGTTCCCTACAGAATCTGGCTGGTTCTAGCACTACGATTTCAGGGTGTTTGCAGTGCATCACCTCAGTCAATCTTCAGCGTCAGTCTGGATCGAAGGCAGCACAGGTGTCAGACTATGTTTTCTGTACATGGGGACGCTCAGGTTCAGAGAAGCTGGAGAAAGTGCGCGGTGTCATAGAGCAACTAAGTGGCAGTGCAGAATTAGCACCCGGAGTCTACACCCGTCGCTAGCCCAGTCCTCCTCGACAGAGGTGTGCACTGAAATTCCTGGGAGCACGCAGACTCCCCTGCCGTGGAACTGGGGCAGGTGCGTGTCTAGAATTCTCCCCCAGGCAATTCTGATGCCTACCCCATGTAGAACCAGGCACTGGGTAGCACAGCTGAGCAGGTGACAGGAAGCAGCACCAAGGCGTCTTCCTCCTTGCTCACTATTCTGTCTCCTGCTGAAATTTTTGCAGCATCTTTTGGCTGTGGGTTCAGCAGAGTAACCAAATAGCCGTTGCTTTTCAGAAGGACAATGGGAAGGACGGAAGAAAACCATCCCTTCTTCCAGGCCTGGTGCAGTCACCACCCTCCTCCAACCCCTCCCAAAGTGACAGGTGTGGCTGCCTCACAGAGAAACCACAGTGGAGAGTGATCTGCTGTCCACTTACCGGGCTTTCTAAGATGGGTAGGAGAAGCGTTACAAACATTTTGTCCTTTTAAAAAAACTGTATGGCCAGTTGGTCATATTACAGAGGAGAGGGGTTGGGGGGAAAGGCCGCCTAGCCCAGTCCGACCACCCAGTTTGTTTGCTGTGAAAGGATTTTTCCTTGCAGTGGGATTTGTCCCATAAGCAAATGGTTCCTCCCACCTGAGGGGTGGTGTGCAGTGCCCCTGCCCCACACGCCGAAACCTCCTTCTTCATGCAGCCGGTTGCTCTTTCCCCTGTCCCCTCCTGATGCCTGCCCGGAGAGTTCCTGTCCATAGACCGCCTGCACACGTACCTCCTCAGCCTCGGACTGGAGCCCGTTCTGCAAACTGGGCACAGGGTCCTCAGAGCAGCCAAGTGCCCCTAAGCTCCATTACACGTAGGTTTTTTGTTGTTTCTTTTTAATCCTCTTTTAGAATTGGAAATGTTTCCTTTAACTCCAGGTGTGTGTTTCAAGTGTGAGATTTCTGAACCTGTCCCTGCCACAGGGTTCTCAGCGTGAGTCACTGAAACCCTGCCTTTGTGTGGGTGCCCCTGGCACACTGTGCTCCCAGGGGTGGGAGGTGTGGGAAGAGAGAGGTGACCAGGACACCGTTCACCGTGGGCCGGAATTGGGGGCAGGGCAGGGCTCTCGTGTGTCCTGCGGCTGGCATCAGCCCCAGGTGACCAGCTTACGTGTGTGTTCATCCAAAATTCGAGTGTCTGACTGGACTTCTTTGAGGGATGGGTGTTGGTAGAGTTCAAATTAAGAGTGAGGACAGGCTGGGCGCAGTGGCTCACGCCTGTAATCCTAGCACTCTGGGAGGACGAGGCGAGAGGATCGCTCGAGGTCAGGAGTTCGAGACCAGCCTGAGCAAGAGCGAGACCCTGTCTCTACTAAAAAATAGAAAGAAATGAGCTGGACAGCTAAAAATATATAGAGAGAGAGAAAAAATTAGCCGGGCATGGTGGCGCATGCCTGTAGTCCCAGCTACTCGGGAGGCTGAGGCAGAAGGATTGCTTGAGCCCAGGAGTTTGAGGTTGCTGTGAGCTAGGCAGACGCCACGGCACTCTAGCCCAGGCAACAGTGAGACTCTGTCTCAAAAAATAAATTAATTAATTAATTAAATTAAATTATAAAAAAGAGTGAGGACAACAAGGCGTGGACTTTTCATAAACATTGTTTTTCAAAAGACTGTATAAGGATTTGCCCCTAAATCATGCATTGTGACATTCATCACATACAGAAAGGGACATCTTTGTCATCTACCAGATATGCCCTAACCAGCCCTCGTGGGTCTTCCTCAGTGTTTTCTCTGGCAAGTGACTGTCCTGTGTGGTTTCTGACTCTGGTGAGATCCTGGGAGATGGAGCCTGATGAAAAGTCGGCAGGGCAGGAGGCTCATCCGCGGGGAGAGGACCAGGAGAGGAAGTCCAGGGGCTTTCAGAGGTTCGCTTTCATTGAAGTTGTCGTTCATTCATTGAAAAGTTGTTTACTAACGACTGCTCTGTCCAGAGTGTGAATGGGGCTGGGGAGATACAAGAATGACTCAGAAGTCCCCTGACCGCAAGGAGCTTTTGCCCCGGTGAGACATGACACAAGCCCAGCTTAGAGGGAGGCAGAGTGCGAGCACGCTGGGAAGGCAGGTGCAGGGCAGGGGGGGATTCTGGGTGGGAGGCAGCACCTGTGGGGAGGGACCTTGCCGGAACAGAGGCGGCGTGCGTGAGGCTTGTTTGGGAAACCGAGATTCTATCTAAGGAGCAGACGAGGAGGAGGCAGGGTTCCATGGCATCGCTGCTGTGAGATCCAAACAACGTGAGGACTGAGCAGAAGCCTGGGAGTTGGCGCGGCCTCTGCCCCGGAGAGAGACGGCTGCGTGTCTGCGTGAGGGCAGAGTCGGCGCGGGGACTTGAGCAGTGACTGGGTAGTGAGGACGCAGGGTGGTTAAGAGAAAGTGCAGAGACACTTGAAGGCGCTACGAGTTGACAAAAGAGAGTTTTGTTTCTGGTTTTGTTCTGTTGGGTTTTTTAGGAGAGCGAGACCTGCTCATGTGTCATTGGCAAAGGGCAAAAAGGTGGCAGAGACAGGAAAGAAGTCAGTTAATGGAGAGAGGCCCCGGCTTCTTTGTTGTTTTCATGTACACTTAGTTTTAGACCTGCGGAAAGGTTGCAAAGATAGTTTAGAGCATCTCTCATCATTCTCTCCAGCTTCCCCCATTAACATCTTGTGCTACCACGTTGCACTTGTCACACCAAGAAACCAACACTGCTACGCTCTGCTAGCCCAGCTCCAGACTGACTTGGATTGCACTCGTTTTCCCACTAATGTCCTGTTCCGGGATCCCTTCCAGGACACCACATGACAGTTGTCATGTCTCCTTAATCTTCTCTGGTCTGTGGCAGTTTCTGTCTTTCCTTGTTTTCCATGACAGTTTTGAGAAGTACTGGTCAAGTGTTTTGTAGACTGTCCTCAATTTAGGTTTGTCTCATGTTTTTTTCATGGCCCGTCATCTTCTAAGAAAGTGACACGAGTAAAGAGAGGAGGAAATTTCCGACAGAACAATGGGGAAAACTCTGCTTTGCTTGCTGTGCTATCGAAGGAATAGAGCAGAGCCATTTTTGGCCAGATGGCAAAGGAGCTTTTCCCAGCAAAACTAGAATGTTTCCATTTGGCTTTTGTTGGAGACAAAAGAGGAAACTAGGCAGCCTGTGCAGGGCCTCAGGCTGGGAGTAGAGGCTCTGGACTTCTCCTCCCCTCCCCCACCGAGCCCCCCTCCCTCACCTCCCTCCCCCCCCCACCTCCCTCCCCACCCCACCCCCACCAAACCGGTTAGGGACGGGCAGGACGGCAGGGAGAGCAGGTATTGTGCAACTGGGCATCAAACCTACTCCTACGAGACTGTGGCCAGCATGCCTGCCACCTGTCAGTTAATTAACCTGGGGGGTCGCCATCAGCTCTGTGGCTTCCCAGACCCCATATTCTTATTTTATGGAGTCCCCTGATAATTCACCTGGCGCCCTGTTTTAAAGGCTGGAGCTGTTTTTGGTTCTTGCTGCTGGTCCCTTCCCATTTAGCTTCTCCTGTTACTAATGTAGCTGGCGGGTAAGAGCCCGGTGAGACAGGGGAGCCCCTCTCTGCCACACCAGACAGTGAATTCTCCTAGGAAGCACTCTGGAGCTCCTTAGATAGTGTTGCCTGAACAACCGGGCAGGTACCAGTTATATAGTTTTGTGACCCTGTGACCCCAAGCTGTTGTGACTCAGCCAACTGGAGCGATTTCTCCAATAGCATTACAGAAAATAGGGCCACTAATGGCTTACATTGCATCCCCTCCGGCCAGTTAACTCAGTAACTTGATCGAAAAAGACAGCATGGTTCACTTCTCTGTGATTTTTATAAACCAAGTGTTTCTAGTCCTGGCTCTGGCCCTCCCCTCCCTCTGGTTTTCTTTTTTTTTTTTTTTTTTTTTTTTGAGACAGGGTCTCACTCTGTCACCCAGGCTGGAGTGTAGTGGCGTCATCATAGGTCACTGCAACCTCAAACTCCTGGGCTCAGGTGATCGTCCTGCCTCGGGCTCCCGAGTAGCTCGGACTATAGTTGTGCACCACCACGCCCAGCTAATTTTTTTTTTTTTTTTTTTTGTACAGTTTGGGTTTTGCTATGTTGCCCAGGCCAGTCTAAAAATCCTGGCCTCAAGTGATCTCCCAAGGTACTGGGATTGCAGATGTGAGCCACCACACCCGGCCCCTTCTTCCTCTCATACAGTGAGTTTGGGGGCATAAGAGGCTGAGACTTATTACAGATTTTTCCAGAGCCAGCTGTTTTTTTCTTCCTCATTATAGCAAAGTGTCGTGGCTTTGACAACCAGTGAGAATGATGTTATTTTGGGGTGGGATCCAAACACATGGGACTTCCGACTCTTGCATCTGGCCTCGTCCTTGGCCAAGTTCAGACCTGAAATGCCTCCTTTCCTTTCTGGTTGCAATTCTCCAGCCCAGTGTCCCTCTGACCACCTGTATGCGCAGACCAGATAAAGGACTGGACTTCTACAAATTGGCTCTGGGTCCTTGAAATTAAGGCTCTCTGTAAAACGGAAGGGGCCTTACCACTCACTGAAGGTTTCACCCAGGTGCCCGTCATTATCCGAGCGTGGAATCGTTCCCAAAGGGACCCGGCTCCTGCCCGTGAGAAGCTTCTGTGCAGAGTGTAGCTTTACGTCATCCCTTGGGGCAGAGTTCCTTTGCTGGCCTGGACTGTTTTCCTTCTTTCCTGGTGACTTGCTGAGTTTTCCTGGCAGATAAGGGGTGAGAGAGTAACTTCAGTCATCAGGAGATAAGACGACTTGGAGATAATTCCTGGATAAGCACAAGCCTAGAGCAAAAAGGACAGCAATGAGCACTGCTGCTGTCACGTCCCAGGTGCTCACAACAGCATCACCAAGACCAGGATGAGAGGGAGGACCAGGCCGAGAAACAGGCTGTGGCTAAGTGGTGACCAAAACTGGGCTCCCGCCTGCAGTTTTCAGGTTCACGCGTTTATGTCTGAAAGGAGACCGCAGCCTCTGGCATCCAATTCCCAGGGGCCTCATGGGGCCTCCCGTGTTGGGGTGGGGGCAAGGGAAGTATTACCCTTGTCCCTTTAGCTCTCCAGGGCCCTGGGGACCTAGGCCAGGGCCTGCCACCAGCAGAGTCAAGACCCCCGAGTGTGCACCGTCCAGTCCCACGTGTGTGCGGGTTTAAGCCACACCCCTGTTCCAGCCGGAATGCTCCCAGCGGGGCCCACCACTGGCGAGCCGCCTGGGTGCTCCTGGTGGTCGAGAGAGGCTCACTTCCCCCCTACGAAGCAATGCTCTGCTGTCTGGATTAGGCCAGGAGACCCTCACTCACCTGCATGTCTTTTATTAATAAGAAGGAAAACCGGACCCATGTTCGAGCTCAAAGCGCCCAGGTTCATTTTAACTCTACAATTCCTACAGCTTCATGAGTTTTTCTCTTCTCCATTGTCCAGCCATGGGGCATTTGGCGTTGTGCAGTTGTAACTATGTTTGGGGTCGCCTTACCTAAGGTGAGGTCTGAAAGGTTTGGGAGGACGCTGAGTGACTGTCCGCAGGGCTGGCAGTGCCGCGCTGGGGGCCTTTGTGCTGATGAAGTGAAGTTATTCTCCCAAAGCCCATGTGACACCTCCTTCTTCAGAAGTACTTCTAATATAATCTCCTATATTCTTTAGCTGTACGGAGGCAAGGAG
Organism: Lemur catta; assembly: GCF_020740605.2. Classification (NCBI taxonomy): domain Eukaryota; kingdom Metazoa; phylum Chordata; class Mammalia; order Primates; family Lemuridae; genus Lemur; species Lemur catta. Next base: position 93,602,902 of record NC_059133.1, on the reverse strand, counting down.
GGGCTACGTCTCACCATTCCCGTTTTACAGATGGGGACTGAAGCCGTAGAACTCTAGGCCGAGAATTGCAGCCCCCGTGGAAACACACATGATAGGAGCGGATCCACCTGCACCCCTGGGGCTGCGGGCAGGTTGTGCGGGCTGAGGTCTGGGGTGGCCCCTCCTGCTGTTGCTGTCTCCACCCAACACGCCCACACCCACTGGCAGGCCATGGGGAAAAGGAAAGAGAAGCAGCCGTCACCGGCTTCTGGAGCCAAGAATCAAGGTCCCCGGCCAGCAGGGCCCTGACATAAGAGTGCCTCTGTTGAGGGGGGTGGACCAGCAAAACCTGGGGCCCACCCACTGCTGCGTCCAGCCGGCCATGACACTGGAGGCCTGTGAGTCACCCCCCAGCGAGCCCTGGTACGAGCGACGACAAGGGTGCTCAGCTGGCGCCGGGGTGGGGGAGGAGGCCTCCTGCCCAGCATCCCGTTCAGCAATGCTGGGCGAGGACTGGGCCTTGTGAAGAGGTTAGGGACCAGGGTGGGCAAGCCAGGGGAGGCCCTGATGTCATTTACTGTGCAGAGGGTCTCTGAGGGCACTGCAGCTGCCCTCCCTGGTGCGTGTGGGTCCGTGTCTGTGTGGCCATCACCCAAGTTCAAAGTTCGAATATTGCCAGCACCCTAGACACCCCCACTGTGTGCTCCTCCCTGAGCATAAATCCTTCCCTCCACCTAGAGGTCATCACTCACTTGAGGACAGTCACTTTTTATCCTTCTATTATTTATAGGCACATATGAGCGTATACATCTATGTGCATCCCTAACCAGTTTACTCATTTTTGACTGTATGGACCCATATCGTACGTGTTCTTGTGTTTCTTGCTGTTTTTGTTTAGCATCATGAGATGCACTCGTGGTGTTGCATGTAGCTGGAGTTATCCATTTCCGTGCTGTGTAGTATTCCCTTGCCTATAAAAGTACCCGTCCGACTACTGTGCTGCTGGTAGGCAGTGTTTATTCCCAGCTCACTGATATTTTTAGCACACAATTGATCACACACACTCCCATTGGCTTCTGTGACTGCCAGGTGTGTGTGAGGGGCAGAGACCGAGGGTGGTACCAGAGTCCTTTGCAAGTCTCAAGTTGTGCCCTTCGGCACTCGAGGACTGAGTTGTCTGTCCCTGGAAGCCGAGATTAATGCTGATATCCTGTGTGTCTTGCAGCTTGCGGGGATTGCAGTCCTTGCCATTGGACTATGGCTCCGATTCGACTCTCAGACCAAGAGCATCTTCGAGCAAGAAACTAACAATAATAATTCCAGCTTCTACACAGGTGAGGGAGAAGACTGGGTATGTCCTCCAACTTTGGAGACTCTGTGTTGACCCAGGGACTTGGGCTTGGGAAGGAAATGCTCTGGCCTCATTGGCCAGTTATGTCCCTTTCAAGCTATGTCGTTTTTGTTTGTAGTTGTGCCCGTGCATTTGCATTTGACTGATGTGGTTTCTTTTCATGCTGGCCAAGTCAGGCATTTTGACTGTTCTCTAATGTGAAGTTGGCTCTGTCAAAGTTGCACCCACTCTCCAGGGTTTAGGAACCTCTGTTCTCATCCCTCCTGTTCTCTCCTAATGACATGTCTTCTCTGGCTTCATCATTCCCTGAATTCAGAAACCTTTGACCTAGGGACCCGCAGTGCCAGGAAGAGGATAGATGGCTGTTCTCCCCGCTGTACAGATAGGGACTCTGAGGCCCAGAGGAAGGCAGCCTCCCAGAAAACGCAGAAACAGTAGGGGAGACTGCAGGGGACTCTGTCCAGCCCTTTGGACACCTGGTGCTGAGGTTAATGCCTGGTGTTTAGTTCTATCTGTTTTCTAACCTGCTTTTCCTTTAGGGGAAAGGTTTCCGATGTGAACCTGCCTGGGAGCCTCTGAACATGAGCAGACTCGGCAGGTTTCTTTGTACACGCAGGCCCCTTGGCATCTTCTCTAGCATCGTTCTGTGCCTCTGGCTGCTGTAGCACCACGTAAAAGCTTCTCTCGGAGGAGTGGGAGCCTGAGGTCTGCCAAGCACAGTCTCTCAGTGTCTGGGGGAATGCAGACTCGGTGACTGTACTTTCAGCCTAGCTTGGCGGTGGGAAACATTTCATTTGGGAGAAACAGAGGAAGCACCCTATTTTTAGGATGATGCTGCTGTCATGCCATCAGGCTGAAAGTGTAACTTTGGTCACTTCCCTCCCACCCACCAAAGAAGTTATTTTTACAGTAATTTGCAGGAAGGGAGAAAGCAGTTACCTCTCCAGACTCTGGGGACAAGCAAGGCCAGGCGGCCGATCGGACCTTGCCTTGCACCTCTTGAGCCAGGCTAGGAGGGCCTTTAGAAACAGCCTGTGTGGTTGTGTAACACCTGAGCCCTGTGGATAGTGTTGCTGGTTTCACTGCTTTTTGTTGTTGTTAGTTGGAATTCTTTGGGGTGTGTCTCCCTATTGTCAGAAAGAAATTGAGGAAAAGAAAAGCATAATGTGTTTGTGTTTAAAAAAAGAAAAAAAAGCTACACACAGAGTTTTTAGGGAGCAGGTTTCTGTAGCGCCCTGACTTGTTTTAGCAACAGAGCATTTCTGTGCGTCCGCAGCAGGCTTGCAGCGCCGTCCTGCAAGGCAGGGGCGGGAGGGGGAGCTGAGGCAGACCCTCCACACTCCGCCACGCTGCGTGCCGCGCTGTGACCCTGCGTGGGGAGAGCAGAACTGCCCGCAGGAATGGGCACTGTTTCCGGCCAACTTTCCTGAACAAGAGCCCCGTGGCCTCCTTGTGTGTCTCTCGGGAGACAGGCTCCGTCCTCCCATTGTTCTGGCTGCTTCCAACAACTCAGTTTTTCTTTTTTTTTTTTTTGTTATCCAGGCTCTTTGGCTAATTCTATGTATTTTTAGATATGGGAGGTAAGAATCTCGTTAGTAAGTGGATGGAATGGGAGGAAGACACGAACATTTTTTAACCCCTTCCTTTTTGTGCCAGTCACTGTCTTGCAGATCTTGTTATTTAATGCCATTAACTCTGCAAGGAGTGTAGAATGACTCCTGTCTCATAGTGAAGGAACTGAGGCCTAGAGAGGTTAAATAACTTGTCCAAGCTCTCGCTCTCAAGAGGCAGGACCAGAATTTGAACCCAGGCCTAAGAAAGCCGCTTCCTGGACTGCCTGTGCCAGGTTGTGAGGGTCTCTCTATGTAGGAACAGAAGGGGTCTGTACTGACTGAACGCTCCCCACTGGTGGGGGTGGAGTGGGGCTCTCTTGGCCTTTCGACATCGCCCAAGGTGTAGGCAGGGAGAGAAGCCCCTGCAGCCACGGTCCTGGCCAGCAGATGGCAGGTGGGGAAGCCATGGATGGGGCAGGAGAGTGACCAGGACCGGTAGGAAAGCTGGGGCCTGCCTCGGGGAACCTCACAGGACTCAGATCCCAGAGGTCATTGCAGGCCTTCCCCGTGGTCAGTGGTCCTCCCTGAAGTGACCAGGAAGTGATTTGAAGGCACAAACCCAAAGAGACACAGCAACCCCTAGTTGGAGGCGGGGGCCGCTGCCCCCTTAGCTCTGCAGGGAAGTATGGGTCCTTTGCAGCTGGACCCCCTTCCTGGGAAAAAGATCTGAGCTGTGAAGGCTTCATTCTGCTTGCAGAAGCCCAGGGCACAGGGATGATGCAAGTGACACCAGAGCATCAGCACCCTGGGTAGCTGCTTGGGTCTGGCTGGACCCTGCACTTCACTAACCACTTTGGAAAACTGAATAATTGTCGTCCAAGGGCAAAGGGCCAAGGAGGCTTCGCTCTCTGTGTCCCCCTCCCCCACTGGGCTGTGACACCAGCCTTTTGTGTTGGCCCAGAGCCCTTCTCCCAGATGAGCTTGGAGTGCCAGCTGCACCCTGGCTGCTGCTGTGACATCATGGGGTGACCATCCCTTGCACTGGGCCACTAGCTGTCTGCAGGGCAGCCCGCAGGCCAGCCATGCCGCTGACTCCGAGGAAACCCGAACAGCCCCAGGCTGTCTTTACGCCAGGGGGCCACAGCTTCCATAGTAGAGAAAGAGTATACACCCAGGCAGAGACGCAAGTGCAAAAAGAACTTCCCAACGTGCAGAACAGTTTATGGTGAGTCCAGAACAGCGGACAACCTTATATGGGCCTTCTCTCCGATTCAGGCCCTGGGAGATTCAGCTCGTCAGCACTATCCATAATCCTAGCTGCAGACATGTTGGGGAACTTCGTTTTCTTGGTCCCAGGCCAGCGGCCCTTCTTAACTCCTTGGTATCCTCCCAGAACCATGGCCCCTGAGTGAGGGGACCCAGGGGGCTCTAACCAGAGGCCGTGAATGTCCACCCTTCCCTAGGACCGTCCCCCCCATGCACGACCAGCTGCCTGGTCCAGCTTGTGGCCTGGGGCCATTTGTTCTGTCGCTCCGTGCCGCCTTTTCCCATCCTGAAACCAGCACAGATGACACGCCAGCCCCTCTCTGAGGCACAGAAGTGGGGCAAAGGAGTCCCACTTTGAGGCTTATTAACGAGGACGACCACCTGGTGGGGGGGAGGGCAACCAAGAGGGAGCCCGTAGGGGCAGAGTCAGGGTTCCTTCGAACCCCTGGTCAAGTTATTTGGAGATAATAAACTTGTAAGCAAGCAGAGGCCAGAAGCTCGGCCGGGTTTTGTTCTCTTCCAGTCCAACAGGTGTGTTCAGTGCTATCTGCAGATGTAGCTGGGGTAGGGAGCGGAGGTTGCTGTGTCCTCTCCCTAGCCTGAGCTGAGCGGCCTGATAAACAGTGAAAAACGCTGTTCCATTTCTTGTGTAAAGGACACCCTGGCATATGCCACTGCTGCCTGTAATGGCAGCCTGAGAAAAGCAGAATAAACAGCCCTTAAGCAAATTAATACTGTAATCCCCGAGAAGAGAAGGCTCTGTGATGGGTAACTTTTTCCATGAGTCAGACAGAAAGCTAACATTCGCTTGTTTTATAAAGGGGAACACTTTGTCATTTGTCATCACTGGCCTTTACTAACAAGCCTGGGGTGTCGGCTATGAGGAGCCAGTCCAAAGGGAGGCACTGGGCGGCCCCTGCAAGAAGCAGCCCGAGCCTGAGTGGTTCCGTGATGCCAGCGGAGCCACCCACCCCCAGAGAGGGCTCAGTTGAGGCACTGCAGGTCTGCAGCTGTCCAAGCAAGATTTAAAGCCAGCAAGACCCTTTATCTTAAAATCTTCCTCTCCTGAGCCCTGGAATGAATATTTAATATTAACCGAGGCCCATTAAGGGAATATTCTCTTTCTGCACGGGAACTGCTTTCTCCTTTACTAGCTCACTTGCTGCTGATCCAACTCCCCTGGCCTCTGCCAGGTTCGCCAGGCTTAGGAACTGGGATGTGGACTTGGAGAAAACACGTCTGTCTGTTCATTCCCACTCTGCTGTATTCCATGTGCTTGTAAATCTTTGTGATCTCTTAATACCCCCTATTTATTCGGCCCCTGCTATGGAGCTTAAAGGAGTGACCTCATCCTTCACTGTCTTGCCCCGATGAGATGGGGGGAAACGGGGGCTATTCACTGCCTCGGCTCACTGGTGTCCCCAAGTTAGAGCCGAGAACTGGGGGAGACTGCCCCTCTTTCCCAGAGCACCATGTAGGGGCTGCTCTGCCTCCCTGAGTCCAGCCCGTGGCCCCACAGCATTGGCCTGCCTAGGAGGATGGGACTTGACTCGAGGACAAGCTCCATTTGTGCCCTTGCCCAGTCTGGGCCGGGCATGCACGGGAACAATACCCATATTCATAGAACATGGGGTTTGCCAGGGAGCCCACGTGACCTGACCTCACGACAGATGTGGGGGAGAGGGGGGGAGGCACAGATGCTCCCTGTGTGCATTCTGCCCAGTGCCACCCGTGCACCTCAGCTGCGGGCAGATTGCACGCTCTGTTGCCCACAAAGCCTCAGCCCTGCACTCAGGTATAGATGTGGGACACTGAGGTCCCTGTGTCACCTGCCGTGAGTTCTCACCGCGTATCCTGCTGTGTGTTCTAGAGAAACATCCCAGGCTCTTTCTCCCTCTCTCATTTTCAGCCCCTACTCCAAGGAAATCTCTCTAGTCCCTGTTAAAGGACAGTAAGGAGAGAGCAGCAAGTATATAAAATTCACCACTGTGGTTACTAATAGTTGTTGCCCATCCTTTGTATTATCGAGATGAGCAGCCGCTAGCATTCGTTGTGCACGCACGGATTATATCACTGTGTCGTCACAGCAATCCTGGAGGTAGGCATTGTTACTAGCCCCGTTTTTCAGATAGAAAACTGTTGCACAGAGAGGTTAAGGGGCTTCACCACCTGGGGACAGCCCAGGCCCTGTGGGCTTTGGGGCTGGTGCTCTCGATGTGTGACAACAGCCCCTCCCAAGGTTGGATAGAGCACACCTGTAACCCGGGAGGCACTGGGCCTTCTCTGCTGGTTTTCTCATGGGGCTTGCATGTGGGGGTGGGGGCTGAGTAAGGAGGTGTCCCTGCAGGACAGCTGTGGCTCCTCAAGAATGTAACTGTAGGATGGGCCTCTCTGGGCGTTCCCTTGGTGGGTTGTGGAATGAATGGGACCAGGGCTGCTCTTCTGTGTTCCCGTGTCCCAGGAGTTTGCATTGTTTTGGGTGTGGCAAGAGTCACTGCCCTTCTCCCACCCCATCAGCACTCAACTCACCCACCCCTTAGCAAGGAGGACCCTTTTCACCCTGGACCTGGAATGACTGAGTTGCAATTGTAAGATCTCTCTGGTGTGCTCTAGGGATCTTTTGAAATCTTCTAGCAACCTACTTTTTAAATTTTACTTGTAAGGAAATTGAGGCCCAGAGAGAGAGAGAGTGTCTTACCCAAGGTGACAGAGCAGTTGGTAGCAGTGTTGGTACCAAAACAAGGGTCTTCTGACACCCAGCCCTGTGTCCTTTGTGCTAGAGCAAATACACCTCTGCCAACGTGTGGCCTTGGGCGTCACTGACGGGGCAGCCCGACTGTGCCGGCAGCAGGGCGAGGAGGCATCCCTGCGGGAAGGAGGCTGTCTGGGGGTGCGTGGCCCTTCCTTCTGGAAGCTGGCGCTCACGGCGCCCTCTGGGAGGCAGAGACCCGCGCGGGGCCTGTAAGAGCCCCAGGCGTTAGCCCGGGTCGGGAGGGTCTCGGTTAACTGGCGCTCACGGGTTCCTCTTGCCGGAAACAGCTGAGGGCCCGGACCGGTTTGCGTCCTGGGGAGAAAGGGGGTTCCCGCGGCTGTGTTCCCTCCTAGATTCGGGGCTAACGCGCACGTCCGGAAAGGCTGAGGGTAAAGCAGGGGTGGGTGTGAGGAGGCGGGGTCCTGGAGGGCCGCTGGCAGGAGCGAGGCGGGCGCAGGGGTGGAGGCGGCTGTTTTAGGGGCGGCGTCAGCCCTGAGCTGGGGGCAGTGGGGACGGGGCGGCGGAGCACGCAGAGGGCACAGGCGGCGCAGGCGGCAGGCGAGGCCTGGGCCTCCGCACAGACGTCCCCACCGCGGTCCTCTCCTCCGTCCCCCCCGCAGGAGTTTACATTCTGATCGGAGCCGGCGCCCTCATGATGCTGGTGGGCTTCCTGGGCTGCTGCGGCGCGGTGCAGGAGTCCCAGTGCATGCTGGGCTTGGTGAGTCCCCCTGTCCCCGCAGCCACCCCTGGACCTCAGCAGCACCAGACCCACAGGTCAGGCGGAAGGGGAGGGGGTGAGCAGGTGCCCAAAGGGCTGGGCCTCAGCTGCCCTCGCGCCCCGTTGCCCCTCCCCAGGCCCTCGCCCTGCCCCCGCAGCGTGCGCGGCCCTCCCTCTGGAGCCTGTCTTATCACTTCCCTTAGGCAGCTAAGTGCCAGGACTTTGTTTCCCCCTTTCTCGAGGACCACGTTTGCTTTTTTTCCCTGAACCCACAGGTACCTTCGCCTTCTCTCCTGCTTGTCCCAGAATTTCTCACAGTCGCCCGCAACTCCAGTGTATTCACTTCCTTCCTCTCCCCAAATCTCTGGGTTTCATTGCTCACTGACTCTTAACTAACACCTTATAAATGCCAGTTTGGGGCTGGGCCGTGGGCACCTCTTCCTGCTGCAGCTTCTGTCCTTGCCTTGGCTTAGCTCTCCCTGTTCCGTGAACTCCTTCCCTGCTCTCCTCGGCCGCTCCCCGGAGAGCTGTCGTTCTCCGTGTTCCAAGATGCCTTTTGACGCTGCTGTCTGGTTGGCTGCAGTGTCCCTCACACTGTCTCCTCTCTTCCTCCTAGTTCTTCGGCTTCCTCTTGGTGATATTTGCCATTGAGATAGCTGCGGCCATCTGGGGATATTCCCACAAAGATGAGGTAGGTGTGTCCCGTGAGAGCTCGTGGGTCCCGCGGTGACCTGGGTTGGGAGCGGGGGGATAGGCGTGGTGAGGGGAAGGGGTCCTTGGTCAGCTCTCAGCCACTGAGCAGGTCTCTCGTCTTCACCACGTTGCCACACGCCTTCAGAACACGTGTCCTCGAGGGCAGGACATCCTCGAGAGCAGAGCACGTGGACGCTCACTCTACCCTGTGCGGGGTGGTGCCAGCCACCATGCTGGCTCCTAGGCGTTCAGGAACCCCTCGTTGGGTCTGTGTCTGTCTGTCACACACCACAGTAGCCCCTTCCCCAACTCCTGGAAAGATTGCTCGGGAAAACCTGGCTTTCTGTGGCTGGACCCACTGGCTGCCTCCTCTCGTGTGTTCGGGCGCTGCCCCCATGAGCCAGGTGCTGTGCCCAGCCCTACACAGGGTCCACAGGGGCACGAGCTCTGGGCCCCACTTCCAGGGACTTGGCCATCTAGTGCGAGAGAAAGACACACGTTTGACAAGTGTCACAGAAGTGATTTCTATCCAACGTACTGTGGGATTTGAAAAGGTCAGGTGGGGAAGGGCAGTCCTCTAGCTTCCTGCAGAAGGGTGCACTGACTTAAACCTTGGATGAGGGGTGGGATTGCAGGAGGAAAGTTCATGGAGCCAGAGGGGCTGGTCCCAGACAAAGGGTCTGAGCATAGCTGAGCTTGGACTTCCGAGGGGAGCCCTGAAGAGTTTGCCAGGATGGGCCGTATCAGAGCAGTGTTTTAGGAAGACCTACCTTGTCATGTTCAGCAGGAAGGGGAAAGGAAGGGAGGAGGCAGGGGCCCTGTCGTAACAGCTGCAGCCATAGAAATAGGAAGGGATAATTGTAGAAGATGTCAGAAAGGTGCTAAAGGAAAAATGCTGAACGGTGGTTGTTAATTGGATGTGGGTAAGAGTCCAGGGGACAGGCATGCGTTAAACTGGGATGCACCCAGGTGCAAGAGGATAGTGATCTAGCCAACACCTCTTCCACGTTTACTCTGTACCAGACATAATGGTAAAGGCTTAACGTGCAACACCTTGTTTAAATCCTCACAGTCACCTGTGAGACTAGGGACTAGTATAAGCTCCTATCCTGCATATGCAGAAACTGATGTGTAGAGAGGGTTCATAATTTGCCAAAAGTCACACCTGAGTGAAGAAACAAAGAAGATGGAAGCCTGAGGAAACAGGTCAAGAGTAGGATTTTGAATTTTTATTGTTATTATTTTTTTAATTTAATTTAATATTTTTTTAGAGATGAAGTCTCCCTTTGTCGCCCATGCTGGAGTGCAGTGGTACGATCATAGGTCACTGCAGCCTCCAACTCCTGGGCTCAGCCTCTCGAGTAGCTGGGACTACACGCATGTGCCACCCGGCTAATTTTTCTGGTTTTTGTAGAGACGGGGCTCGCTGTGTTGCCCAGGCTGGTCTTAAACTCCTGGCCTCAAGCGATCCTCCGCCTGGGCACCCCCGAGTGCTGGGATCACAGGCGTGAACCACCGTTATGCTTTAGATTGAGCAGATTCCATTTAAGGGCCAAATGGGGCTGAAGAGACCAATGAAAAGTACAGGAGATGAGGACAAGGGGCAGGAGCTGGTTCGTGGAGGATGTGGGAGGAGCTGGGAGGCCCAGAGGCCCTGAGACGGTGGGACTAGAGGCTTTTTGCCCAGTGACGTTTGCCAACCCGAGTGTTTGCTGGCTGGGAACCCGCAGAGAGTGAACGGGGTGGAACAGGTAACACTTGCTCATGAAGAAGTCTGTGAAAAAGTTGTCTCTGCCTCTTTCTTGTGTGTCCATCGTAGGTGATTAAGGACATCCAGGAATTGTACGAGGACACCTACAACAAGCTGAAAACCAAGGAAGGGCCCCAGCGGGAAACGCTGAAAGCCATCCACTACGCGGTACGTCGTCTTGGCAGAGACCCCCCTTTTCTGAAGACCCCATGTCTTCATGATACGTCTGCACAATACGCAGGGTGCCTGTGAGACCCGCCCAGTGCATTTCCGCTGCAGTCGTCTGTTTTTGTTCTCTGCTCTCATCCCCCTCCCTGCCTTCTCTGTGTAGTTGGACTGCTGTGGTTTGGCTGGGGGCGTGGAGCAATTTATCTCGGACATCTGTCCCAAAAAGGACATACTCGACAGCCTCACCGTGAAGGTAAACTTAGGAGCAAGACCCCGGCTGCCCCCAGCCCATGGTGCTGGGCAAAGCTGGCGAGGGCTTTGTAAATACCCGCTTCTACCTGTGAAAGGGTTCCCTGGGGACCATCTCTGTTCTCCCTGCTTTGGGCCCTCTGTTCCCTCAAGGGCAACAAAGCAAAGCCCAGACAAGGGGAATAACAGTGTTTCGCTCCCCGCGCCCACTGCCGCCCCCGCCCTAAAGCCGTCTAGGACCGGCGTGCTTCTGAGTCTCGGACTCCTTTTACTTTTAGACTTTCTAAATGGCTCATGATTGTCAGCTAATGTCCAAACTGCAGAATAATAAAAAGTGACTCTACCACCGTATCAGAAATAGACCCCAGAGCAGGGCCCATCCCTTTTCCTTCCCTGACGTCCTTCCCAGATTTTAGGGACCCAATCGCATAGCCACCTCTCGGTTCCCCTCCCGCCCACTAGCCAGGACATCTCTTTTCCTGGACACTCCTGTCTCCGGCCTGTCCTCTGCCCCGCCCCAGTGCTCCCGGGGGCCGTGGGAGGGAGGGGTCCCTGGAGAGAGGATAGTGTGTGACCTGGGTCCCTCGGTTTGCCTCCCTAAGTCCTGCCCAGCGGCCATCAAAGATGTCTTCGAGAACAAATTCCACATCATCGGCGCAGTAGGCATCGGCATTGCTGTGGTCATGGTGAGTGGCGGGGTGTCTGGGCAGGGGTGGCCTTCTCAGCGGTGACATTTATTCAGCACACACTCCCTCCAGACACTGTTTGAAGTGCTGTGCATTTATCAGCTGACTCCATCCTCGCCATACCTGCGAGGTAGGTGCTTTAGTGTTTCTGTGTTACAGCTAGGAGACGTGGGGGGACAGAGAGGTCGATAAGGCGATCGAAGCCCCTCAGCGCATGAGTGAAGGACCCGAGGTTCGACCTCAGAGTGTCTCCAGAGTCAACTCTCTTAGCCGTTAAGGGTTAGGGGCACATGGAAGGTGATGCCAGCACTGCTGGTCCTCAGAGCATGTCACTTCACACACCTGCTTTTCTCTTCCTCAAGAAGGTAGTTCCCTAGGAGCTACCTGGGTGGAGTTTGTTCCATTTCCTCCCATAGGCTGCAGGGCGTCTACAGGTGGCAGCCAGGAGGAAGACTCAAACTTCAGCTGATCCAGTCTCCTGCTAATCAGCTTCTAGAAACCAAGGGCCAGCCAGGTTCCCTGGGGCCAGCCCCCTCTCCCTGTGAGAACCCCACCCATCCTCCTCTGCACCTGCAGGACTGCCCAAAAGAGAGAATTGCCTCTTTTCTTAGTGGTCATTTGTACCCCTCATGTGCACCTAAGAAAGGCTTGAAGCAGCTCTCGGTAAAAGACCTTTTAAAATAGACTATTAGACACACACACGAAGATGAAAGTGTAAGTACTAACCTGTGTGGACTGTTGGAACATCTGGAATTTGAGCATGAAATTTAGCTCTGAACTTATTGCTCACTCTGAAAGTTTTCCAGGGAAGGGTGCTTGTGCAGCTTGCATTAGCAACGGACTGCAGAACCTTAGAGTCCCACCAGTCCTGCGGTCCCTCCTGTTTTCTGGCCCACATCTCTCCTGCTTCAGTGCTTTTTAATTCATTTGGCCTCATGGATGCCGTTCTCCTTGTCATGTGTCACAGACTGAAGGACTCATGTCTTTCCCTTGCCCTCAGCCTTCCTTCAGACAACACTACCCTATTCCTGACACTGCTTCCTGTCTTGCAGATCTTTGGCATGATCTTCAGTATGATCCTGTGCTGTGCTATCCGCAGAAACCGAGAGATGGTCTAGAGTCAGCTTATGTCCCTGAGCAGGAAAGTTTACCCCAGAAGACTGTTGGGTTATTTTGGATTTTTGCCACTAACTTTAGTATTCATTCTGCATTTCTAAACCAAGAAAGTTATTGTATGTTTGTCTTTTAATGCTTTATTCGATATTGATATTTGTAGCTGAAGGGGCTCAGGTTTGCTTTAGGTTTATATTTTTTTGGTTGTTTGTTTTTGCTTGTTATGTTAAGCAGAAGTCCTGCAATGAAAGGTACTATATTTGCTAGACTCTAGACAAAAGATACTGTACATAAAGAGAATTGTTTTTCTTTAAATAGATAAAAATGTCTATCAAATTTAATCAGGTTGTAACTTATATTGAAGACAATTTGATACATAATAAAAGATACGACCATATCCTAGACTGGTTTCTGGTTTTTGCTTTCTTTAATTTTTTTTAGAGCTATTTAGTTTTCAGATGTCTTTCGGCTGTTGTTTATTCTAACTGCATTTATAGGAGAGGTAGGTGGGAAGGTTGGTCTCCCTGCTTCACTGTGGAAGGAATTGAGCTGCAGACAGGCGAAAGGATTTGGATCCAGCGCCACACACTTGTTCACAGAAGAGTCAGCACTGGAACCTCAGCCCCAGCTGTTCATTCGGCAGCGAGTGGTGTCCTGGGGCTGCAGTCGTACCCACGTGCACCATGGTGGCAGGGACTTTGCTTTACTCACTGCCAAGAACCTCGTGTCTGGTGTATAGTAGGTGCTCACTTTTTCTTTTTTCTTTCTTTCTTTTCTTTGTTTTTTTGGGGTTTTTTTTGTTTGTTTGTTTGTTTTTGAGACAGAGTCTTACTCTGTTGCCCTGAGTAGAGTGCCGTGGTGTCAGTCTGGCTCACAGCAACCTCCAACTCCTAGGCTCAAGTGATCCTTCTGCCTCAGCCTCCTGAATAACTGGGACTACAAGTGCGCACCATGATGCCTGGCTAATTTTTTTATTTTTAGTAAAGACGGGGTCTTGCTCTTGCTCAGGCTGGTCTCGAACTCCTGAGCTCAAATGATCCTCCCGCCTCGGCCTCCCAGAGGGCTAGGATTACAGGCCTGAGCCACCATACCCAGCCTCACTTTTTCTTATCAATTAATATTTGTTGGTTGAATGAATAAATGAGTATGTACCCATCAGGGTTTAATCAGAGAAGCAGAACCACTAAGAGATACATGTGTGAAGGGACTGTTGCAGGAATTTGACCTCACACGATCTTTGGGGCTGGTTAAGCAGGCCCTGCTGACAGTTGGGAAGGACAGATGGTGTGAGGTGAAGGACGTGGGCCACAGCGCATGAAGACAGACACATCCGTGTCCACTCCCGTTGCCCCTGACGGCGGTGGTGTGGGTCCTGCAGAGGCCGGGCTCTGCGTGGCGGAGCTCAACACTCACGGCTCAGGCCCTGGAGGTGCTGAGCCAGAGCCCTCCGAGAAGCAAGATTGTGTGAGCTACGAAGTGACTGCGGCTTCATCTCCCGCCTCCAGCCTCCCACAGGGGTCTGCTTTGTGCCCCTCGCTAACCGGAAACACAGGAAGGGGAATTTCGGGAAGTGTAGTTCGGCTTAAGCAGGTGGCCAGGTGACACAGTCATGGCAATTCGGAGTGGGCAGGCAGAGTGGGGTAAACACCAGGAGAAGGGAACTACAGAGGCGTAGGAAACCAATTTTTATTTTCCACTCCTCGATTTAGTTTGGGTTCTTAACATTAAAAAAAGAAAAATGGGAAAACAGAGTCAATGTCTCTGATGCCATTACATTAAAAAAATCAAAACACCAATGTTCATAGCAGCGTTATTCACAATAGCCAAAAGGTAGAAACAACCCAAACATCCATCAACAGACAAATGGACAAGCAAATGTGGTCTATCCATACAAGGGAATATTGCACAGCCTTGAAAAGGAATGAAATTCTGACTCATGCTGCAATCTTGAACACATTGTGATCAGTGAAATAAAGCAGACACCAAAGAGCAAATATTCTCTAATTCCTGTTACATGCAGGACCTAGAACAGGTAAATTCACCAAAACAAAGCGGATTAGAGCTGACCAGAGGCTGGTGGGAGGGGAGAATAATAGGTCAAACATTGGTTTTATCTAAGGGTGATGAGGACTCCCAGCTCAGGGCATTGTAATCCCTGATGGGCTCCAACATGAGCCCTGCGTGTACTCCCCGCTGCCCCAGGAGAGGCAAGGCCCGTGCTCCGGACACACTTTGTGCTTTGCTGCTTTGCCGAAGGCTGGGCTTAGTGTGTGATACATTGCTAGCATTTAAATCAGGAACGACTCGGGGTTATGCCCTGTCTGCCTGTTGGTCATAAATAGTGGACAAATGGGCTAGCTTAAGCAAAAGTAAGGAATTGATTAAGAACACAGGTGGTGTCTCATGGAACCCAAGAACGGGAGAAAACACAGTTGAGCCTTAGGAAGATTCTGGAGCCATGGACTAGGAAATCCTACAGCTCCCCATTTCTGTGTGCTATTTTTTGCTCTCCAAAAAGAGCAACTTTTTCTGCTACTCAGTCCTCATGGGGTAACGTAAGGGCTGCCCCTCAACTCCACAACCTCCATTAGCCCCACTTGAAGTTTTAGGAGAGAAGAATTTGACCCAGTTTCAGTGAAATATCGACCCCTGTCCAATCAGGTGGCGGGAGGGGTGAGTGGAGTAAAGAATTGGCCGCCCTGTGTGACCTGTAGACGGGCCCAGTGCCAGAAGAGGCGGGATCAGTGAGAGCTGGCAGACACCCCAAAAGGAGCTAGCTGTCCACACTGCCTCAGTCGGGCCAAAATGAGCTTCCCCTACTCTTGCAGACGGAGCCAGGCGTAGCTCTGCAGGGAGGGGAAAGCCAGGATGGGCCGCAGCTCTCGGGAGCTGAAGGGCATGGGGAGCAATGGACTGTGCCAAAAACAGCAGCTTTGGGTCCAGAAAGAATCTTGAGCATAAGAGCAAGAGCAGCTAGATGTGTTGGCCTCTTGGCCCAGCTGTGACGAGCAGTCCAGGGGCAACAAATTTGGATAGAAACAGCTGGATTTAGTAAAAGGTTATTACTTTACCCAGTGCCCTTCAAGGACTCAAAGTGCTTAAAAATTCATAAAACTCCTGGACTCCCCTTGAAGGCCCAACTCTCCAAACCCACATCCTCTGGATGGAGTTGAGTGGTGCAAGGGTGGGCCAGGCCCCCACATGTGACCCAGGACTCATTCCATGGTGCTGTCATTTCCCCAGGGTATCTCATGAGCTGCTCAGGCACAAGGTGGAGAGGTATGGGTGAACTTACAACACAGTTGGGCATATCCATGGTGAGTGAACACAACCATGCTGGGGAGAGGTCTCTATCAGTGGGCTTTGGGGCCCTGCTTTGCCCTACCCTGGTTAATGTTTTAAATGACAGCTTGGAATACTATCAAATATTGCAGATTTCACCAAGTTCTGAAGAATATCCAGTAATTTGGATAACAGTTCAAAGAGATCTTAAGAGACTAGAATAATCAACTATGACACTCAAAGGATGTATCTCAACAGGAATAAATAAGTAAATGAAATCAAGCAATCCATATAATATGTTTAGCACAATCTCTGGTCTTTACCACACTTTAAGTTAGCTGATTAAGTTAAATGTATATTTGGCTGATTTATTAACAGGTTTTTTTTCCCTTACATGTTAAGTCTGGAAGCAACCAGAGGTATTGATTTAGCAGCTCTATCTGCCAAAGATGGCATCTCAGTGATCCTCTTGGCTTGTCCCCCGTGGTCATAAGGTAGCTGCTGCAGCTCCAGCCATTTCACAGTAAGAAGTAATGAAGGACAAATGCTAGCCACACCTACCCCTATTATCCAAAATGCAAAAGCTTCCCCCTCGTCCCCTTCACAGACTGGAAGTCAACTTCCATTTGTGCATCAGTGACCAGGAATCTGTCACATGGCTACTCATAGTTAGAAGGGAAGCTGAGAACATGAACATTTAGTCTTTTTCAGTCTATAATGAAGATTGGAAGATAACAAGTGAGTTATATGTCTTTTATTCCATTGTACATTTTGAGAACTTGGGGTTCAGAGAAAGAAGTTAAATGTTTGCCCCAAGATCATACAATTAATATACTGGATACATATTTGAATCCAGGTCTATCTTTCTCCAAATTTTATTGCATGTTTCACACGGTGCTGCCTTCCAGAATTCATATCATAGGAGGAAATTTGACCAGAACATACTGGAACATCTTTTGATTGGAAGAACCCATTACATAAATGCAGGATGCAGAAACAATTTTCATTTGAAAAATTTAAGGCCAGGTGCTGTGGCTCACGCCTGTAATCCTAGCACTCTGCAGGCCGAGGCGAAAGGATTGCTTGAGCTTGGGGAGTTCAAGACCAGCTTGAGCAATAGTGAGACCCCGTCTTTAAAAAAAAAAAAAAGAAAGAAAGAAAGAAAAATTTAGCTTACCACAAATGTAATAGAATCCCAGACTGTGAGGAGAGGATGTCTTGGGCCACATACAGAGAGGTGGGCATGCAGATGGACAGGGGCTACGGTGCTCCCTCCTGGGCCACCCCCCTCAAGAAGGAAGGAGACCAACTACAGAGACTTGGAGGGGGCAGACTTTGCAGGGAGGGGCCTAAAGACTTTGTCATCCAAGGGGAGAGTGAAGGACCAGGGGATTCTAACCTGGGAGAGGGAGAATCCAACAGCACAGCAGCCTTGGTTCTCAAATATCTGAAGGGCTCTAAGGTGGACCAGGGGTGTGTGTTTTCCCTGAGGCCAGAA